>NC_137203.1:21328032-21340532 GCF_960531495.2 Zeus faber | reverse complement strand
TGCATCTACAGGTTTAAGGAAAATGTATGGATGTAAAATACTATGGCGTCGTTACACAATTACAAACTCTTAGCCATGCATTCTTTACTGGAAGCCGTGGATTCCTAACTGGTGGCCAGTCATTACTAACTCCTGGCCGCACATTCCTAACTGGTAGGCACGCATTCCTAAATGGTGGTCGCGCATTCTTAGGTGGTAGCCACGCATTCCTAACTGGTGGCCGCGCATTCCTAACTCATGGCTGCCCATTCCTGACTGGTGACCGCGCATTCCTAACTGCTAGCTGTGCATTCTTAACTGGTGGCCACCCATTTCTAACTGGTGGCCGCCCATTCCTAACTGCTAGCTGCGCATTCCTAACTGGTGGCTGCACATTCCTAACTGCTAGCCGCGCATTCCCAACTGGTGGCTGCACATTCCTAACTGGTGGCCGTGCATTCCTAACTGGTGGCCGCCCATTCCTAACTGGTGGCCGCGCATTCCTAACTGCAAGCCACGCATTCTTAACTGGTGGCCGCCCATTTCTAACTGGTGGCCGCGCATTTCTAGCTGGTGGCCGCCCATTCCTAACTGGTGACCGTGCATTCCTAACCCTTGGCCGCCCATCCCTAACTGTTAGCCGTGCATTCCTTAATGGTGTTCGCGCATTCCAAACTGGCGGCCGCCCATTCCTAACTGGCGACCGCCCATTCCTAACTGGTGGCCGTGCATTCCTAACTCGTGGCCAGTCATTTATAACTCGTGGCCACGCATTCCAAACTGGTGGCCGCGCATTCCTAATTCGTGGCCGGCATTCCTAACTCCTGGCCGCACATTCCTAACTGGTAGGCACGCATTCCTAAATGGTGGTCGCGCATTATTAAGTGGTAGCCACGCCTTCCTAACTGGTGGCCGCGCATTCCTAACTCATGGCTGCCCATTCCTAACTGGTGACCGCGCATTCCTAACTGCTAGCCGTGCATTCTTAACTGGTGGCCACGCATTTCTCACTGGTGGCCAGGATTCCTAACTGGTGGCCGCCCATTCCTAACTGGTGGCCACCCATTCCTAACTGGTGGCCGCGCATTCCTAACTGCTAGCTGCGCATTCCTAACTGGTGGCTGCACATTCCTAACTGCTAGCCGCGCATTCCCAACTGGTGGCTGCACATTCCTAACTGGTGGCCGCGCATTCCTAACTGGTGGCCGCCCTTTCCTAACTGGTGGCCGCGCATTCCTAACTGCAAGCCACGCATTCTTAACTGGTGGCCGCCCATTTCTAGCTGGTGGCCGCACATTCCTAGCTGGTGGCCGCCCATTCTTCACTGGTGACCGCGCATTCCTAACCCTTGGCCGCCCATCCCTAACTGTTAGCCGTGCATTCCTTAATGGTGTTCACGCATTCCAAACTGCCGGCCGCCCATTCCTAACTGGCGACCGCCCATTCCTAACTGGTGGCCGTGCATTCCTAACTCGTGGCCAGTCATTTATAACTCGTGGCCACGCATTCCAAACTGGTGGCCGCGCATTCCTAATTCGTGGCCGGCATTCCTAACTCCTGGCTGCGCATTTACTAACTTGTGGCCACACATTTACTAACTTGTGGCCACACATTTACTAACTCATGGCCACGCATTCCTACAGTAACTTGTGGCTATGCATTCCTAACTCGTGGCCACACAATAATATTTTTTCCCACCAATGTCCCCAGGCGGCCCTGTAGTACGGTGTGTAGAGATGTAAGGGGAATACAAAAACAAAATAGGAAATGAACACAAAACCAAAACTGTAAAAATAAGGCCATTTAATGGATTTAACTATGGCATGAAGTGATGAATTACTTTAAGTAAAGTCTCCCGTGTTCTGAGCAGGGCTTTTTATTTTGATTTATTTTATTTTATTTTAAGTATAACTCAAAATTTGCTCAGAAGTTTTAATTGGAGCTAAATCGATTGGCGTAATCTTAATCTGACTCCATCGTTCAGCGCTTCCACCGGATTCCCCGCTGATGCTGGATCCTGAATAATTTAAGGATGCTGACAGGCGTGCAGGGGGTCCGTTTCCATGGTGACCATCCTCCCGGTGTCCTCCGCGCACTGAGGAGCGGGGCGGGGCTTAATGTCACCCCTGCAGCAGCACGGGGGATACGACACTTGTTGCACAGCAAAAATACAATTATAAAAATAAACACAAGCTGAAAGGGATCAATGGGATCGGACTGGATGGGAATGTTTTCACTGTTCGTGTCAGAGCTTTAATGTGCAACTTCAAAACCCGTGTGTTCCACCACCTGAGAAATTAATTACAGCCATTGTTAAAATAAAATCATGAAAATAAATCTGTCAGATGTAATCCCTCGAAAATGCCTTATCTTGGTCATAAAAGAAAATAGAATGAGTCAGGACCACTGAACTCAATTTCGTCCTTTAATGAAGACATAAAAGAAAAAAGAAAAAAATATATTTATATACACGCACAATTAGTAACATATGTTTTATTGAAATGGAAAGCATTTTTAAAAAGTAAAGTAAATGAAAATGTAACATTACTATGCTGTGGAGTAGGTCACATTGTAGTGGGACCTGGGCTTCTGTGAAGCTCATGGAAAAATAATATTCTTTGATGATTTTCTTTGTTTATTTAGTTTCAAATTAAAGAGTGTGCTTTTGCTAAAGCGGCATCAGCAAATAAACAGTCAATAAATTCAAATCAGTCAAATGCTTGGCCCACGCTCGGCCCATCAGCGGCTGAATCGCCCTCGCTCAAGCGGCACCGGGACGCGCAGCGTACTTTCAACCCGGTGTGATATCAGCTTATCTGGCCCCCGAGAAAACTCAATAAAAACGGGATTATGATGCAGTGAGAGTGACTGCCAAAATGGCTTACACCGGATTTTAATCAATCAATCATTCTTTTAATATGTGGCTGTGTTTCGTGGACGCTGCCCGTGTAGTTTTAGCCATAAACCCCAGCGTGAGGGTTTTTCAAAGCCAAAAGTAGCCATTCCCCAAACTCCCATGAGTCCCGTGGTTCTGCGTGTGACCTGGTGTTGGTTTCCTGTTCCTCCTCGGCTGTGGAGTTGAGTTGAAGTTGTTTTTTTGTTTTTTTGTTTGTTTGTTTTTTTTACCACCGAAAAAGATTTCTTCTTAACGGAAGAAACCACACGAGGGCTTCTAATGTTCACCCCCCCGAATTAATCCTCCTTCCCGTCCCCTGGACCAGGAGAACGAGCGGCGGCGGCGGTGGCGGCGGCGGCGGCGGCGGCGCTGCGAGGTATAGCCCCGAGCGATGCGCGATTACTACGATACCTCTGATCCCGCTTAAGCAAAAAGTCCCCCGGACCCCGCCGCGGGCGGCTTAATGCTTTCTCTCTATCTCTATCTCTATCGTGCCCGGTGATCAAAAAGTATGGTGGCAACGGGCCCCGGAAAAAAAAAATCCCTGTTGTGATAATAGCCTTTCGAACGGCCTCGCTGGTGGAGCAGTGTTATTGATCGTGTGTGTGTTGGAGGAGTGGAGGGGGGCACATTAAAATAAGAAATAGTTTAGTCTCTTTGGAGGTTGTGTGATTGTGGCTGTGTGTGGGTGGACCATACGTGTATGGGTTTTCTGGGCCCCAACCACGTCGCCGCCTCCTCTGATGAGTTATGGATTTTTGGGGCTTTATCTGCTGCAGGTACGAGGTGGTTGCGTGGACACAGATTAGGCCTAATCTCAGACTAAATCACACTTCAATTCTGGACTAACTGAAATGCCCCTCCTCAGACATGGTTTAAAAATTTTCTCTGACTTATTCTCAGCCCTAGTCTTGTTTTAAAAAAAAATTAAAAAAATCTCGGTCTAAGGAAAGTGGTGAATGAATCCTGGCCAGAGGCAGGTTTATTTCTGGATTAATGGACGTGGGCCTCCATGTCGACCTTGACAACAGAGGAAATGGATGATCTGGACTAAGACCGGCACCAAGACCAGACCATCACCTCAGTCTAGGACTTCCTCGTCTTCGACTAATTCACCCTAAATGAAGCAACGTGTCAGAAACGCATCTTTAAATTCTGGAATAAATCCTGAATTACAATAAACCCCGTCTGTGGAATATTCAATGACGGGGGTCTACTCTGCAGGTTCTCCGCACCAAAACTCAAACTTCCTAGTCTGTAACTTTAAAATGCCAATGGGATTTCAATGTACGTTGTCACCATGTGGGGGGTGGGGGGAGGGTGGTGTCGTTCTAGTTTCTGTACTTCCTCTCTTCCTGTCTCCCTCACCCTACCGTCTGGCGGCTGATGAGCGATTAATTGAGGGGAGAAGGAAAATGGAGGCCACGGCATGGGGAGGCGGTGAAGGCCCTTCAGTGAGACACCGTTCAATCTTCCTCCACCCGAGCTGGAAACAGGGTCCTCGTCACCTCTTTACCCGAACATCTGATGTGCTCCTACGTTCTCTCTCATCCTCCGCTCTCTCTCTGTCGCGCTGCTCCCCATTGCCGGTCGTCACGATGGAGCTTGTCGGGTTTGCTGCAGCCGTCCGCCCCCTCAGCGTTGCGTACAGTACGGAGATAATTGATCACTAACTGCAACTCAGTTGTGTGGAACCGATGCGCCTCCCTCCGCTTTAATTACTTTCTCTTTCCTGTTTCCCTGCTTTTTCAGTGAGGGGGGGGGGGGTTTCTTCCCGATCTTTGTCTGAGTTTGGTATGTAGAGTGCGTCATCAATTTCATGGATTCAATATCATAAATGTTATGTTTAGAATGGATAAACTATTGAAAAATTCATTACACTTACTCTGGGACATTCTTAAAGATTTAGTGTAGTTTCATGTAGCTTAATCAATCAATCAAGCATTATTTATATAGCACATTTTAAACAAGCAATTGACAAAACGTAGGATGTCAAAAATGGATTTAGAAACAACCAAAAAAAATAAATAAATATAAACCCCAAAAGGTTAATTGAATAGGAAACAATAAAAGATGGGTAGTTAACATTCAAATAAGTATAATGACTAAAACCATAAAATTATAAAACACATCAAAGCCAGACTGACTAGATGGGTTTTTAGATTACGTTTGAAAAATAAAATCAATACTTCCGGCTCCTCTCACGTCCGCTGGAAGGCGGTTTCCAGCGGCTTGGAGCGTAAAGGCAGCATCACCAGATGTTTTTGTTCTGCTTTGTGGAACAGCTGTAAGAGAGGAACCTGGAGGAACTGAAGGGCCTTCCTGGTTCATGAACCCTGTCTGCAGTCTGGTGCAAGGCAATGTGGTGCCTTATAGACGAATAAAAAAATATAAATCAATACAAAAACTCACAGGTAAGCAGTGTAAAGACTTTGAAATAGGGGTAATGTGTGCTCACCTTCAGGTCTTAGTCAGCACTCGTGCAGCAGAATTTAGAATTAATTGCAGCTGATTTACTCCATTCTTCGGGAGACCGGAAAGAAGAGGGTCACAGAAGTGGAGCCTGCTAGTTATAAAAGCCTGCATCGGTCTCTGTGCGTTGCTCACTGAAAGAAACGGCCTCTCTTAAGAGATGTTCTTCAAATGATAAAATGCTGTTTTATGTGCCACCTCGCACATGAGCCTTGAAATTAAACTCAGAGTCAAATAGCACTCATAGACTTCTGGCTTCTTGGCTTGGGTTGGCTTCTGGTGTATTAAGTTTGGGGGGTCAGTTTCTCTCTCGGAGCCTGATCATTGGGATCAGAACTTCTGTTGAGGTGAGATGATGGGTTATATAAAACCTATAGGGATGGGTGGTCAGAGCCCCTTAATGCAGCTGGATGAAACATAACTACCGTTAATGGTGATCAAAATATTTTTTTTGCCCAGTTCACCATGGCTTCTACGTTGATGAAAAGAAAAAAAATATATATACTGTAACTCCAATCTATTTGAATTGGATTAGAAATTATACCATAAACTGGAGTCCGTGTGGGTATAAGATATTGGGAAATATAAATAATTTTATATAGATATGTGAATTGAGCTACATTTAGCCGCATAAAGCTATGTTTTCTGCCATTATGGCAATTGACTATATTTTCTACATTCCTAGATTTTTCATATGGCAAAAAATGTCACCTTAGTGACATCTCGCAACCCCGCCCCCCTAACGTCCGGTTTCATTTTCAGATTTTTCTAGTGTAATTATATCTCATTAAGCCTCGTTAAGATCACATTTCTGGCCCATTTTTCACTTTATTACTTCATGAAAAAGCAAATCTGATATTGATTTTCTTCGCCTTGTCACTACTGATCGTACAAGTGCTGTCCCACAACTGGTAAAATGTATTTTATTTATTTAGGGTGTGCTTGCGTGCGTGTGTGTGTGTGTGTGTGTGCGCGCGTGTGCCTGCATGCATGCGTGTATGTGTGTGTGTGTGTGTGTGTGTGTGTGCGTGTGCGTTTGTGTGTGTGTGTGTATGTGCGTGAACACGTGGTGATTTTGTGACTGAGTGGCGCGGAAATCGACGAGGCCCGTTCCGTCTGGCTCCTACCTGACGTGACGGAGCGTGATTGGGGCGAGCGGCCTCACTATCTCGCCGCCACATCGGCCGGACGGTGGGGGTGGCGGCGAGAGGGGGAAGGAAAGACCAAAGGATAGATGAGGGAGGGTAGCGAAGGGAAATAAAATTATAAAACAAAGGAAGGGAGAAAGGCACAGCCAGAGGGGGAGAGAGGAAGGGAAAGCAACAGTTACAAAACGCGAGGCGGCGGAAGTGTGATTGATCCAAGCGGATGTTTGACTAAAGCTGCGAGAGGGGGAGAGAGAGGCGGGGGAGGGGAGGGGAGGGGGGTTGAGAGCGATATCAGAATGGAGCTTGTTGAGGAGAATGGGAAGCATGACAGGACGGAAAGAGTGAGATGGAGGAGATGGAGGGAAAGAGCGATGGGGGGGTCTTCATGCCTGCGTTTCCAGACAACGGGGCGGATCCTCGGGGCCCTAAAATGATCGGTGCGAGGACGGCGGCCCCTCAACTCAGCCCCGGAGAGGCCCCCCTCCCCCCCACCTCTGTTACCGTGGCATCAGAGGGATCTCTTCATTAATTCATAGCAGAGTGCTGCGCTGGGTGAGTGCTCATTAACCGCCCGCTGTTAACTCTTCTTTATTTGCAGTCATTATCTGTCCTTTAAACTGAAGTGTGTGTGTGTGTGTGTGTGTGTGTGTGTGTGTGTGTGTGTGTGTGTGTGTGTGTGTGCGCGTGTGTGCGTGTGTGCGTGTGTGCGTGTGTGCGTGTGTGCGTGTGTGTGTATGAGGGGGTGATCGTTTTTGGGAGGGCATCATAACACCCTTACCTAGCAACCTGGACCAGTGCGAAGCTCAAAGGCATTGGGATCCCTGCTACCCCGCTCCCGCAATACACACACACACACACACACAGACACACACACACACACACGGACGTGCGCTCTCCAGACCCCCCCACAGTCCAACTGTGGGCCCTCCGATAGACCGCGGCTCAGGTGCTAAACTGCCTCGCCGATGACGTCCTGCATGCGGTGCGCTCATGGAGATGACAGCCAGACAGACGGGAGCGAGGTCGTCTCCTCCCACACACATCCTTCTGCGCTCGCCACCGCTGAATGGCAAGGCCCCGAAAAGCCAGGCATTTTGGGAGGGAGGACCACCTACACCCCTCGAGGTGGGTCGTGGGGACGGTGGGGGCGGGGGCAGCATCTTCATCTTCATCTCGGATCTTCGACCCGGGAAGCGGGAACCCTCAGTGACTTTGCAGAGAGCTTGTCTCGTGAGAACAGGCTTTGCTTGGTGGTGTAGAAGAGAGAAGGGCTCAGGTGAGCTTTGGGGTTTTTTGTGTGTGTGTGTGTGTGTGTGTGTGTGGGGGGGGGGGGGGGGCTTTGCTTTGGTTTGGTAGATGTCTTGCGAGGGGTGAAGGGTGCTCCGAGTTCGACAGATCAGTTCTGATAGAGGGTGACGGACACACACACGCACGCACGCACGCACGCACGCACACTCACACACACACACACACACACACACACACACACACACACACACACACATGGTGTGGGGCGCGTCATGCCCTGCACTCCGACACGCCTCCGTTAGCAGAGGGACGTCTTGCCCACCTGTGGCTCCGTGGTATCCTGAAGCCAGCCATCTTCTCTCTCGGCCGCCATTTCTCTGCCCTTCCGCTCCATCCTGTTTCACCTCTCAGCTGTTCTTGATTTCTGAAAGAACAAGAAAAAGAAGGAATCCGAACCTTTGCAGCCTCGGTATCCGCCGTTCTGCGGAACTTTTCCGGAAGGGGGGAAAAGTGACGTTGCTCAGAAGAAGATTCAGAAGTTCAAGGCAAAGCGAAGAGGAGAAGAATTCCCAAAGAAGCGTCACGCACCTGAAGGACGGTAAGAGTTTGGCCGTTTTGATTTTTCGAGTGCTTACTTCCCTCGAACTTAAAGCTACGGAAAGCTGTTACACACCAACAGTTTAGATTAAAAAAAAAATGCTGCCATAATATTATAAGATAAGATAAAATAGGACTTTTTTTTTTCATCCCCAGGGGGAAATTCAGGAAGCGCTTATAACACCCAGCCCTGACAACGGACCACCAGGGGTGTTTGTTATACTAAAAGAGAGATGAATTCGTGATTTAAAAAAAAAACTTTATTTTTTTTATTTTTATTTTTTTTAAGTGCTGGGTTTTTTGGGGTCTGAGCTTCACTGTGGAAAAGGAGTAATAATTGTTCCGGAGAGATCAGAGCTCGGCGATCGCCTCTGGTGTGCTGAATAAATGATATGTCTCTTTTCTTCTCCAGCTCTTGTTCTCTCTCTCTCTCTCTCTCTCTCTCTCTCTCTCTCTCCCCTGCTCCATCTGTTGCATGTTGGACAGTGAGGTGGCCATATGTTCTGAATGTATAAATCATAACACAGCGCCCCTCTATCTGTTGTCATGCCGCTAATTATAGATGATAGAACACATTTCCCCATGATAAGCTTCCAAGGACTTTATCTGTAATTACCCACACCTGCATCTCCAGCTCTCGGGCTTTTGTGCTTTTGTTTTGGACTCCGTCCTTCCAGTGTGGATAACTCTACCTGTGAGTAGAGTACTTCAAGTGTTTACAGCTTGGCTGTGCTGGAAAATGACACAGCGGTGCATTTCTGTAACAGCAAAAATTGGAAGGACACACACATTATACATGGACACGACTTGGACACTTAGTCCCAACGGGCAGGACGGTCAGTACGGCTCAGCTCGAACGAAACGATAAACGATCCAAACAAACCTTTTCTCTAAGTGTTACAAGTCGTGTGTGTGACACATTACGGCCTCCACTCTTTGAGTAGGCAACAGTGACTTGTCTCCAAGCCCCGTTTTTTGCCATGAACTGTCTTTCATAAGGGTCTCTGGGTCTGTGCCTATTCAAGACCGAGTCACACACACACACACACACGCACACACACGCACACGCACAGGCACACACACACACACACACACACACACACGACCGTTGAGAGTGTATTCGTATTTGAAGTATCAACAGTTTACCGGTTGTGATTTGGACCGTTGTCGAGCAGCTTTTCAGATGAGTCAGAGTGTCACTCGCGGTGGGCAACGGAGAGTTCGTTGACGCCTCCGCGGGAGGCCGTGTGTATTTGCGGCTCATCTGTTTCCCTGCCATGTGACGGCCCTGATGATTTCGCCGCTCGTCAAGGCGATCGCGCCGCTGTCGTCGCCAACCGAGGTTCACCAGCGAGAGCCAGGCGGGCGGCAGAGAATTCCACATCGGACGTGATTTATTTAGCACCGGCCATATGCCACAAACAGAACAGCGAGGGGAGAATTTCCGGAGATGTTTTATCTATTTCACTATGATCAAGAATTAAATGTCATTGGCTGTTCAGTACTTACTTTACTCTTTATTAACCGCGTGTAAAACCCTTGATCCCTCTATTCCTCCCCCGCTGTGGTGTTCTGTTTGAATAACCAACAAATTAATTTATCGAAGATGAAAAATTAATCAAACCTCAAAAAACAAAAACACACACATTCCAGCAAACAGACATAGTTTGTAGATGCTGGCGATGAATTATTGATATTGTTAACCTACTTAAAAATGCATCCCCAACCTTTCACTCGCGCAGAGAGGAAGTATACCAATTAGTGTTTGGAGGCTGAGGGCTGTTTATTCACAGCGGCCTGTGAGCATTTATTTTATTTTATTTTTTTCCTGCTTTTGAGTACAAAAGCATGCGCAGAGATCATTTCTCCCTCAAACAGGACGGCTGGGCAGCTGTGCAGTGGGCGCACGGATCCCTGGTTCATTTGCACATGTACGCGCTGTACGTCGATGTCGACGCCATGATGTTAATCCTTTCGTCCTCCATTTTATCCCCGGACCGTGTCTAGGTTTATTCATGAAGCGCTTTTTAAGTGGCAATCAGTAAGATCTGTCCATGTTGGGTGGATTACACCGCGACACCCGGAGTCCCATTCAACAAAACAATCTTACGGATAACCACTTCAAAACCGCAATGGGTCTTAAATGTGCGGCAGGTGATAGAGAAAGGACAACAAAGGGACAGAAATAAACCAGAAAGGCACTCACCCCGGTACACAATTATAAACACTCAGCATTCCCATCTGATCATACAAGTCACAAAATTAATCACATAATCAAGGCAAGGGAAAGACTTGTGTTTTGGATCAGACCCTTTAACGTACACATAACTGGATTTTAAACTTCTACGAAACACGGTATCAATGGTGGTGACCACCATTGGAGATATTGGAAATAAAACCTGGAACAGGCCAGAAGCAGCATTTCAGTTGAGCTGCAAATGAGACAGTGAAGCGTCTATGGGGAAATATGCATTGAGTTTTGGAGGCAATGAATCATAGAAAGATTCCTTCAGTTAATATAGTTCAGATAGTTACATGTACATTATAATCTAAAAAGCTAATTATGACCATGACCACGGTTATCAAATTGTGGGGCCTTATCAAAAATTACATCCACAGTTAATGAGATTTTTTTTTGCTGTTAGATGCATGGTGCGCCACTTTACTTTAGACAAAAAAAGTATAACTTTAATGCGAATCAGGTCTCAATGGAATTTAAGAAAATAAAAGCTAATAATTTGAGCTCAATGGCAAGTACAAGTTCGGGCTGGCTGTCTGGAATTGCAATTGGTACGGACACGGAGAAGAAAATGCCTCTAGATGTGGTGAATTTTATGCAAGGTTATTAAGTCGTTTAAGCAGGATGGGGAGGTCTGTGTTCTTTCAGAACTGGGGTCAAGCAGAGGGAAATTATGGGACCTTGAGTGGCTTCAGCCTTCATTAAGAAATCATTTGCAATATTGAGAAGAGCTGTTTCTGTGACTGAAACATCATTGAGGCACTTCCAGAATTCGTTCTTTGGAATTTCTAAATGTTTGGTTAGAGGGCATGTTTTCACCTCAACGACTGTATATATAATACTGGCTTGTCATTGTCAAAGACCTAGTTAGAGTTCAGATAACTGCTTATGAGGCGATTGTAATTATTAAAAAATATATATTAACCTCTTTGTGAAGAGTGATGGGGGTGGAAGTATCCAGCAGGCTGGATGTTGTTTTCATGTTGATTTGCATGTTGATGTAACTTGATCGACAGAGGTGCGAGTTAAGGTGTGGGATAGAAGAGATGAAGTGTTGCCAAGAGAAGACAAGTACAACAGAGCGGAGCGTTTTCTGAAATACTAACGTGAGGAAAGGGGAATGATGCATGATCATGAAAAGATACAAAGATCAAGGAGAGCATGAGATGAGCCAAATTAACACAGGCCATTTGATGCTTGAGGATAACATGATCCAGAATTCATTGAGCACATCTTCCCTATTGATTTGCTCTCTTGAGTTAGGCGGTTCCATGCCCAAGCCTGAGTGCGCCAGCTCCAAATGAATTAAAGGCCAGGCATGCATAGGTATGCATGGGGTGATGCCGGAAGTGGGGACAAGAGAGTGAGAGAGTGAGAGAGAGAGAGAGAGAGAGAGAGAGAAATAGAGAGAGAGAGATAGAGAGAGAAATTGAGAGAGAGAGAAATTGAGAGAGAGAGAGAGAGAGAGAGAGAGAGAGAGAGAGAGAGAGAGAGAGAGAGAGAGGGAGAGAGAGGGAGGAGAGAGAGGGAGGAGCGGGTGAGAAAAGTTTAGTAAGCCGGAGGGTTGACAGACACATCAAACAAATAATTCCAAAACTGACATTGTTGCTGGAGGAAGCTGATGGACAGATCTTGCTCAAACAGGCAAGTCAGCTGGAGATATTTTGTGTTGTTTACCAGGGGCCTCAGCTGGACCGTGGTGAGTCTCCGGAGTGTAGAGTGGGGTGGACTGGGCCCTAGAAGGGTGGGTGCATCCACCTGGCTGGCTTGAGATGTACTGGGTGATGGACGATGGTCTATTGCTGGTGATAGGCTAGTGGCTTTTGCATTTGGTTGTCGATATGATCTTGCTCTGTGTTTGGTCCGGTCCAGTTCATGTGGAGTCTCTGGGTGTCCTGTCCATAAGATACCTTTGAGTGTC
>NC_137203.1:21320532-21323032 GCF_960531495.2 Zeus faber | reverse complement strand
AAGGAAGCAGGAGCAAGTGATTGAGTTGCTTCAGTCCACTTCAGCTCTTCACTTCTTCAGTGCAGCCTGGAGGTGGAGCGTGGTGTCGGGGTGAAGGGGGGGATGCTGCCACCTGTAGCGCGGGTTTAATTTGAGAGCACCCCGCACCACCACCAACACCACCACAGCCTCGGCGCGGCTGACCCACTTCCTGCGATCTCCCCGTCTCCTCCGGCCGGATTCTCCCTCCGCTCCGATGGCGTCCAAGAAGAAGTGGGCCGAGAGGAGGGAGCCGCGGCGGGACCGGGCGTTCTCCACCCATGACGACACGTCGGTGGCGTCGGGTGCCTCCGGGCCGGGACGTCCCACCGCCAGGGGACGCTTTTCCGAGTCCTGGAAGAGGCTCAGCTCCAGAGGGGGATCCACCAAGAGGGGGGCGCTCAACGCTCAGCAGCCACCGGTAAGACGCTCAGAGGACACACTGAGACACCACCCTTTCCAGAACCTCCCCAGACCCCCCGAGTAGGCGAATCAATGGCCTGGTGGTGGTGGTGGTGGGTGAGTGCGGTTGAACCCTGTGTCAAGGCAGCACAAAGAGTTGTGGGAGTTAAACAGTGGTAAGGTTAATGGAAGTAAATCTGGGTAGAAATGTTGAATAGAGTTTGTATCGTATTGTGTTTGGGGGCGTTGGACTTTAATGGAATGGACTCCACATGTAGACAAACCAAAGCAGTGATACATATGATTATAATATAATTATTATTATATTAGAGGTTATGGATTGAGAAAGAAAAGTCAACCTGTCTTTCAAAAGGTAAATACAGAGATGTATCCAAAGGATACAGAAACAGATGCAAGCAGCTTTTTTCTCTCCTGGCAAGTTTTCAAGGGATCCACTCATTTAGCAGCTTGTGCACGTATACAGAGGAAAACAGACGCACGCATGCATGCACACACACACACACACACACACACACACACACACACACACACATTCACACACATCCATACACGCACGTACGCCAACACACACACACACACACACACACACACACACACACACACACAGACACACACACACACACACACACATGAACACACACACATGAACACACACACACACACATCCATGCACGCACGTATGCCAACGCACACACATACACAAGGTCAGACAGCATCTTTCTGTCTGGTTCTTCTATGTTTTTCTTAATATTTCAATGACTTTCAATGACAGTCTTTTGCCTGTCGTGCATTAACTTCAAACCACTGGGGCGTTTGGAAGCGGAACTGAAAGTTTAATTTAGTGTAGATGCCATCCCCAGACTATTACACATACACGTACACACTCACACACCCACACACTCAAATTGTGTGTGTGTGTGTAGGTGTGTATGTGAGTGTGCATGCATGTGTGTTTGGAGGGTGGGGAGGTCATTTCTCCACCATCTCTGTGCCTGCGATGAGACTGATTTTGGACATGGACCAGAGGTTCCATCTGCTCTACTTGTGGAATGTAGACCTAAATGATGTTTACTGATAAGAAAATCGGTTTAAAAGGGAGGCTGGCCTGGACTATCACACACTCACCCTGTCTGTGGTGTGATATTTAGTTGAGGTATGAGGTCTACCAAGCCGTGTGGGAGGCTGTGCTTTTGAATGGAGGGAGATGGATATTTGAGGCATTTAAAGTAAAAATACGGCGATTTTTAACCTTCCATTTATAAGGTGTAGGGCTGCACACTACTTCCTTCTGTCTGCACCCCCACGGCCAAATATAATTACTTAACTTTCTTCTGCTAACTACTTGTAATTTCTTGACATCACTGGGTGGCGGAAGAAGTAATGACAGAAGCTGGAAAAAAAGTACAAAAACATGGGCTGAATAGAGAACGAATACTTCTTCCCTGTTAACCTCCGCTGTTGTAGTTGAAAATAACATTTCAAAAAGCAAAAATGACTCCTGATTATCAGTAAAGGAACGTTATTTGCGAACATCTTAACATTAGTTAAAGAGCTACGGTGGCGATCTTCAACTGTACATAACCCAGCGTGCAGCGCAAATGACATCCAAAAACAAGATGGCAGAGGCTGGCCAGCGGGAAGGAACACAGCATGTTGGCCTTCACTTAGAGCAAGCGTGCTTTTTCCCCCAAAAGGTTAAATGGTTGAAAGCAACTGAAGCCAGCACGGCCGGGAGGGAAATTGTAGAGGGAGGGAAAAGTATTTTTGTTACATAATGCAATGTTTTAATTTCCGGCAACGCAATTTATCATTTTATCGTTCCTGCTAAAGGTGGCCAGTGCAGCTGCTCCTGCCCCTTTCCATCCACACAGAAATAACCGTGGTTCGTTTGCTTTTACGACTTATTCCTGATTCAGCCGGCGTAGGGATGGATTTGGATGTGTAGCTACACGGTGGCATTCAACCATTTCGCTGCTAAGAACCATAAAATAATCTTGCATTCAATGCACACTGGTACAGGTTGTGGCTGGCTCTTTGACCAAGAGGGCGCCCAATTTTT
>NC_137203.1:21313032-21318032 GCF_960531495.2 Zeus faber | reverse complement strand
GTCTACTCGCGTCAGAACCCCGATGCAGACACGGGAGGCAGACAGACGTTTTAAGAGTTTTTAACCACCACTGGGGAATGGTACAGGTTCAGGTGAATCCAGGAAGAACAGGCTGGCGGAGGAAGCCAGCGGCTCACGAACGGGAGCAGGACAAACGGGAAGAGCCGGACTTAGGAAACACGGGATCAGAACAGGGAGGCGTGTAAGTGGAAGACGATCCGGCACCAGAGGACAGGGAACAGTAGAGCTTTTATTCACGGTCACTAATAGCTGGCGAATGCTGTACCCTGAGTAGAGTGAGCCTGATTTCTGACGATCATCGAGTTGTGGAACCAGGACCTGAGGGGAGGATGGAGATACCAAAAACCACCTAACGCTCACATTCACACCAAAACCGAAAATAAAAGAAAACCAGACCCACACACAAAACACGGGTCATGGGGGAGCAGGCTGGGCGGGTGTGGCAAGAGGATTTTTATATATTATTTTTGTGTGTGGTTCAGGTCAGGGGTTTCACACACTCAAAAAGTATTGTGCATTTTCGGAAGCGAAAGCAGGCTGTGATGGAGTGAAAATGCAGATAATCGGATCAACGATTAAAAAAGAACAAAAAACAAAAAAAATCCATCCGTGTGTTGAGTTCCGCAGCTGGAAGTGGAGCTGTTTGACCACCGCAGCACCGTGGATTATCCAGCTTGTTAACGAAAAAACAAGCTCCGCGTGAAACAGCGGCTTACATGTGCGACACGTTCTGTACAAACGGCCATTTTCACCCTGCGAAAGCCACTTTTACTCATAAACGACACCTCACGGCAACTTCTCATCCTCAATTCACATTAGCCTGTGAATTCCACCGTTTCATTTAATGAAGCGGTTCGTTAGTAACTCTCTGTTTTCCGGGCTCCCGGGCGTTTCCAATTTCTCAGTGAACAATGTGTCCGGAGTCATTTACTGGATATTGCAGAATCGTTAAACATTTTCACACAAAAGTTTGTGTGAACCGGAGGCCTTTTTGTTTTAAGAGAACATGTAGTTGAATGAGATCCAGTTGTGATTAGAACTCTGAGCTTTTCCCCTGGTACCAAATCCCCAATCATCTACCATTCAAATTTCAATCATAATAAAAAAAATAAAAATAAGTCACCCAATTACCAACCCTGTTTTTTGATTAAACTTCTTCATAGGCCGTTGAATATTTTTTGGATTAATCTCTTTGTTGGAGCAGAGTCCCCGGAGTGGCTTTTCCTTGAAGCGGCCGCCTCTCCTAAAACCCGGCTCCTCGCGGGAGGTTCTGCAGCGCGGCTGTAAATCCTGCTGGAATCTCCCTGGCAGCCGGACACAGCGTCCAGGCCTCGGTGCGGTCACCCTGGGGGGCCTCGTTCGTAGTAAACAGCCAAGGGCCCCGTCACGTCCCGTCCCAGCGAGTCCCGTCCCGTCCCGTCCCGTCCCGTCCCGTCCCGTCCCGTCCCGTCCCTTCCTGGCGTTTGTAAACCCTGAGCTCCATGGTGATGGCGCTCATTTCTCGGTAACTGGAGAGAAATGAAGTGAGAGAGCGGGAGAGTGGGCGGCGTCCCGTATCCAATTAACTTAAACACGAGAACCAGAGACCGGAAAAATTTACAATGAAAGACAATAACCATTTTTTTTTTTTAATGATTATCTTTGTATTGTGTGACTGATTTCAGGTTTGATACTTGTTGTTATTGTTCTGTCCCTAGTGCTTGGCAGGACAGTTACATGTTGTATTCTGCTCGTACCTTGTTACTGTATTTAAGTATCTGTACTGACTTAAGTACATTTACTTGACAGATCTCACACCACTATATCTATCTTACTACCTTTACCCCGCTATATGTATATATATGTATTTATTTTTTACTGTATTTCATTTCCAGCAGTCTAAATAAGGATTTAATATACATTCATGATTTAGGAATTATATTTGTATATGTTTATAAATTACTATGACACCATCTATACTTTTTTCGCTCATCTGCAGAAAAAGGGAGGGTAGGACTTAATGCCGAATTCTGGGCTCTGTTGTACCAGGGCACTGGATATGACAACAACTTCCACTTAGATAAACAGTTTAAGATCTACTCTTGAGAGCAACTACCTTTATACTTAATTAGACTGAAGTAGAAACATCAATGTGGTGCTTTCACTTTTATAAGAGTCATTTTGTTTCAGAGTATTTATATCAGGGCATGGGGCTGAATGCCTCTAACCGTGTGTGTGTGTGTGTGTGTGTGTGTGTGTGTGTGTGTGTGTGTGTGTGTGTGTGTGTGTGTGTGTGTGTGAGTGTGAGTGTGAGTGTGTGCGCGTGCGCGTGTGTGCGTGCGTATCCATGTGTGGGGTTGTAAACAGTCATGCCTGGCAACAGTAACTTGGAAACAGGCAAAGTATTGTGTAGAGTTTGTGAAAGCGTTGAGCACGGTGGGAGGTGTGAGCGTAGAATGTGCACGGGAGACAATGCCTGTGTGCACTTGTTTGCTTCCATATATGTGTGTGTGTGTGTGTGTGTGTGTGTGTGTGTGTGTGTGTGTGTGTGTGTGTGTGTGTGCCTGCCCGCCCGCCCGCGTGTCCGTGCATGCGTGCATCCGTGTGTGTAATACAGATGGAGCTATAGGTGGGAAAAGAACTGGGAGGCTTTGGAATTGTGCAGAAGGTGTCAAGGTGTATGTTGTGTTTCTACCTCGCAGGCTGTCGCCCTCACTCCCCCACGCGCAGAATTACACACAAGTTAGAGATAACTTTGTAGAGCAACTTTTATAGCTCAATAAAATCGGCTATTCTGAGCGGACCATTGAGAGGAGGTGAAGTGGAGGCTGCACTTTGTCACTGAGGATGAAAGGCCGGTCCAGCTGAACTTTGAGGACAGTGGATGTGACGAGCAGTGAGAGGGTTTTTGATAAGGTCACAGGGCTCAGCTCGGCCGCCGCCGCAATAACCCCTCGCCACCACAGTTGACCTCTGAGCCATTAGCAAAGAGTGTGTGTGTGTGTGTGTGTGTGTGTGTGTGTTTTTTTGTATTCATGTGTGTGTGAGAGAGAGAGGAGGGTGGATGCTCAGTGACCTTAAGATTCTTCCCCCACTCGCTCACGTTGATCTCCGTATTTCCCCTTTTGCCAGCGACACCCAGTGGTTCTCAAACTGATTTTGGAAGACCACCCTTGAGGGGTATAAAAACTTTCACACCCCCATGATCCATAACAATAATTACATGAAGTCAAGGGAAAAAGCAGTCATAGTTAACTAAAAAAAAAAACATTATGAAGAGTGTGTACGTCCATATTTTCATTCAGTTTTATATCGTACATTGTTGAGCAATAAAAAATAACAATAAATAAACTCTGCTCACTCTGCAGTTTTTAATAAAAAAAATGAAATACATATATATTTTTTGCCACTATATTGATTGTTAATTTCATGTCGTGTAGGCTCTCGTGGATGTAAAAATATGTAACAAGAAAATTGATAAATTGTATTATTTAGTCTGTTATTTAATGTAATAACACATGCATAATAGGCTGTAGGAGGTAAACAGCCATTCGTTTTAGATCCCTAATTTAACCTGTGAAACTCCTCTCAAACCTGACCAGTAATTATTTGCCGCTGCCACACATTCCACTGTACTTCTTGATGTGAAATGTTTTGCTGCATTTCCACGCGGCGAACCACCTGCTTCCCACCTGGTTGTTGACCCAAACCCGGCGAAGCTCCGACGCCTTTCATGGGATATTTTTTAATTGGTTTAGGTTGCAAAAAAGAAGACTGTGGTGGAAGTAAAAGTGGTTTTAGATGAAGAACGCTCCGTTATCACAGGAGTTTGAAATGTACTGGTTATGGAGCTTAATAAGAATACTTTCTGTTTCCTTAACCTCAGCTCTCCATTTCAAGGTTTCTCACTCAGCTGCCGATATTGACCATTTGACAATATTTTGGGGACGGCTGTTGGTGCTTTCATAAGGTATTTGAACACAAGAGCATTTTGTGAAACGATCATCGATAATGTCAGTTATGTATTTAAGAGCAGGGGAAGACAACATTGAACTATATCACAACATTACGACAACTTAAGCAAATCGGGACTCTTAACGCAGTGCCAGTCGTTATTCTGGAAACGTGGCTCTTTTTCCATTCTGTTCTTCCTGTGTCTTCCCCGTCCTGACAATGCACGGTGCTCTAATCCCCTCTCGACCAAGCTTTGTTAAAGGAGTCGGCAAATGAAATAGACCATTGTGAAAGAGTCGCTGCTGATGAATCTAATCAGAAAAAAAAAGCTCTGGTGCATTCTATCGGCCTAATTGAAGTGCACTATTTGTCTGTAAGTTCAGCTTTGTCTTGATGTTATGGTTTCTTGCCCAGGGGTGCTAATACTGAGTGGCAGGGATATATAATTTAAATCTGCTTCACCTGCGAGAGTGTGTGTGCGTGTGTGCGTGCGTGCGTGCGTGCGTGCGTGTGTGTGTGTGTGTGTGTGTGTGTGTGTGTGTGTGTGTGTGTGTTTAAGTGTCTATATGTGAATTTGGTTAAATCTGCTCTTCCACGTGTCTCGGATTAAACACCAGTCTCGATGGTTCCCTATCTACTTTGCAGCTCTCCGAGAATACACACACTCACACACACACACACACACACACACACACACACACACACACACACACACACACACACACACACACACACACACACACACACACACACACACACACACACACACACACACACACAGGGAGAAGATTTACCTATATACAGTATCTAGAATGGCAGGGGTGTGGGAGACACCACTCGGGGTAAACACACATGCCTGGCGTCGCACTGACTGCGTGCATAACTCGAAGTGCGAACACTGATTGGTTCCTGATCAGACTCTCCTCCGAGCGCTCGCACTCTGAATTCCACCGGCTAATTTGTCCTCGCCGGATATGCAGTCGCGGGAAGAGAGAGCGCGGAGGCAAAGGCTCCTCAGAGATTCTCGGCCATGCCTCAGTCCGAGC
>NC_137203.1:21255532-21310532 GCF_960531495.2 Zeus faber | reverse complement strand
GATTTTAGCACCCCTGATCTCATTAGTATTTGGGAGTTGACCATTCAAGTAGTGTTATAAAATGTTCTTTATCTCAAAAAAAGACTTTCCTATGAAAAATGCACCTCTTGCATCTACCTTTTTTTTTTTTTTTTTTACAATATGCAATGAGTTAAATAAATGTTATTTGACATGTGAAATCCAATCACGCTAGCATGATCATGAGGCTGCATTTATTAGGAAGAGGTTGATAAACAGTCCATGGCTAAGTATTAATGAGTGGTGCAAGTGTAAATCCTGGTGTCAGTGCTTATATGAAGGATTATTTGCTGGGGTGACAGTTTGTCACCAATTTGAGGATGAGGGCATGAAGACAAACAAGGGCCACGGGTATACAGCGGCAATATCTTGCGCTTCTGTGCAGAAGGTTTGTCGCTGTGGAAGAAATGTCACATAAAAAATGCAAGAGGTCTGATCTGACAGCTTTCACTGGAGTCACACAGGCCAAGCCAGTTAGGCAAATCAAGGATACAAAGAATAAATACTATACTATACGTAAAAGTTCAATGGACGAGCGTGCTTGGACTCTCTGTTCCGGTGTGTTTTGTGACTGCAGAAGTTCATTCGGGAAGTTTTTATACGTTGATATCACTGGAATGTCTATAAATTCTGACAGTGATTGTGGCAGTTTCGCCGACCACGTGCCTTCCAAGTGGCGTGTTCAGGGACCTCGGGCACAGACGATGGGGTTCTAGGCACCAGTTCATTGTGGAGAGGGGGCTTGTTCAGGGCTCCCGAACTCCTCCATCTCCACACTCCTGAGTGTGGGGATGGAGGTTTTTACCTGCTGCGCGTGAGAGCTACTAACGAGCAACTGGTATGCAGCCACTCTGATCCTAGATCCACCAATTACCTAGACCACAGTGATGTTGTTAGGTTTTTATTTTGTAGAACTTACTCTGGTGTGTGCCAGTTTTCCTCAGAAGCGTATATATATTTATGACATTTAATACACTGAGCTTTGTTTAATCCAATTGTCTTCTGCCAGTACTTTAACTGTTTTTTTTCCCAAACACAATAGAGTAATACTGGGTACATGAAGTTTATGGTAATAAAATGATATCTGTCACTTTGCAAATTCATATGGTTAAGAGATTGTATCTTATATTTCTTTAGTTATAGTCCAATTGCAACTACATTGTGTGTCACTAGACTGCAGTGCTATCACGTTTTCTGTGTACTCGTGGCGCCATCTTGGTGAGGTTTGCGATTGTTGTTCACAAACTCCCGCCCCAATACTGAGCTGCCGATCTGGATGAAACTTGAACGACGCCGTGGTGGAACTCCCCCGAATACAAATCTTATTCAGATTGTCTGTGGGTTTGTCAGATCCATGACATCTGTAAAGTTCTGAAGTCAGTTACATCTGCACGTGCCACCATCTTAATGAGGTTCCGATTGTTGAGCAATCGCTAGACTGCAATGCAGACCTATGAGACCTATGCCTGCTGTCATTTGCGCAAAATACAGTTTTTTACTTAATTATTCCACAATAATGGACCAATCTGGATCAAACTTGGACGACAGCATGTCAGGACTGCCCTGAATACACATATTATCAAGCTGTGAGTGCAGCGATCCATGACTAGTGACGCCAGCTTTTCATTAACAAAAGCCCCATTATGGGTGCCTAATATAGAAAAATATCTTATATCTATATCTATCTATCTCTTATATGTCTTCATATAAACATTTTACAGCATGACGCTTTACTTTCAAATATAGCACATCAATTTGCCACCTTCCCCCGGCATCCCTGGCTTGTGCTCGATAGAGATGAACGGGCAGCAGGTTACAGGTAAACACACAACCACAAACAGCATTTTATTTATTTTTTTTGTCCTTTAACTGAGCAACTTTGAGTTTCCAGGTTGCATTGGGAAGATAGTGTTAGTGATAAAGAATAGTGGGTATTATGTTTAATAATATAAGCTGGCAACTTAACTTCATGAAATAGATGGGAGCACAATGGTAGGCGGCTTAAAAATAAAATCTTTGAGTCCCTTGTAGAGCCTCTGCAGAGGTCATTATGTGTGGCTATTACTATATTCCTGCAGAATCAAATCTATTCTGATGTGAAATACAGCAAGAAATACAAAAGAAGAGGCATGGGCTGCCATTTCGGTGCTTGTGCAATGGCAGAGAGAAAGAAAACACTGTCTGTGCTTGGATCTACATTTAGACGGTTGCATGAGAGTTTTTCAGACCTCAAAGGTTACGAAGCAGTATAGTATAGTATCTGATTTAATGGACACATAATAATGTTGTGTATGTCATGTTCCACACCCCTAATGATGGCCAATGCCGCGGCTATCTGCAGCATGTTTGTGTGGCTAATGAGTGGTTGTCCATGGTTGCCCCTTCCCAACAAGACAGAAGTCTCCAGAATTTCGTCACCTTTTTTATGGCAATGATGAAAACTGAACGGCTTGGTCTAAACTTTTAAATGCTTGTTTGCATAATGATTCCAGTGGATTTAAGGCTGTACAGTGTGTATTAGACCAACCTATGAGACAAAAGGTGATGTGGGAGAGAACCATAAGTATATCTTAGCCACCTCAGTAGATAGGAAGTTTCTGGTGAAACTGAATTTTACTTTATTACAGACCCAGTTGGTATGTTGTTTTTGAAACCGAGGTTTGAATCTATGTGTACCCTCTGTAGTCTCTCTCCTGAAATGAGAATATCTTACTCTACATCTACCCTATGGCCTTTGGAGAAAAACATGCAGCACGAACTATTTTTGACACATTTGATTGCCAACAACATTGGTGAAGACAAGATGTGACCTTCAACATAAAATCTATTAGCTTGATTGCAATCTCTTCTGCAGTTTGACTGTCAGTAAAAAATAGCTATCATCAGCATACAGTAAGAGATCTGCTGTCCAGACACAGAAGGCAGATCATTAATGTACATGCTGAACAGGGTTGGGCCCAGAGTAGAGCCCTGCAGGACACCAGTTGATAGACATAGGGGGTTTGATTTATAATTATAGATTTTGACAAGTATGGAGCAGAATGAGAGGTATGATTTGATAAGGTTGTACAACTCTGTGGAAAAACTGAAGTTGAGTAGTTTCTGCAGTAGCACGTAATGATTAACAGTGTTGAATGCTTTCTGTAAGTCAAGGAACAAGGCCCCCACTCCAGCCTTTGTCCATTGATACATTAACTTTGTCTATGAAGTAGCATGTAGCTGTTTCTGTTGAGTGATTAGCCCTTAATCCAAATTGCACTGGGTGCAGTGGGATGGAGCTATTGTTGAGATGATCGATGATTTGTTTGGCAACCAGTTTTCCAAATTCTTTTGATACTATGGGTAAGATACTGATGTGCCTGTATTTGGAGGTCAGAAGAGGGTCACCCTTTTGAGCATAGGGGCCACAACAGCAGGCTTCCATGAGTAAGGGGACCTCCCTTGACCCAATGAAGTACTAATGATATGCTTTAGTGGGTTAAAGATTGAGGAATTGATTTGTTTCACCATGAATGTGTCCATACCATGGACATCCTTAGCCTTTGAAGACTTGAGAGATGCGACTATTTTTGCAACCTCTGTCTCAGACACTGGTCTCAGTACTAGTGCTGGCTCACTAGTATTGACAGTACATGCAATGCCTTGTTGAACTGTAAAGCTTTTGGCTATGGTAGCCACCGACTCAACAAAATATTGAATGATGGCCTGTGCCACATCTGCCAGACTCTATAGCAGGGGTCGGGAACCTATGGCTCGCGAGCCAATTATGGCTCTTTCCGTGACGGTATATGGCTCGCAGACAATTTTGAGCTACAATTTCTCATCACAATTAACAAGTAATAAAAAATTATTCTCTGTCATATTAAAGTAAAACAGGTAAGAGAAATTACAATTTTGAAAATAAAATTCAAAATATGTGGCGGACAAAGGGGCGTAGTCAAGCACCGGCTGCGGACGACAGAAAGACTCCGGAGCGCCTTTTACTCGGCGCCCTGCCCTCCCAGGTCTCTGCTCAGGGGCCAGTTGTGAGAGTCTCTGCCCACAGGTAAGGGTTTAGGGGGGGGGATGGAGTCTTTCTGGCCGTGGTGCCCCGACATGGCGAGAGTTTTATTGTTTATTTCAATATGCGGCACACAGGCCACAATTATATATATATATCACTGAGGATTATTATAATAATTGTGGATAATAATGATCCTCTTGGGCGCAGGGGGAATGGTGTTCCACTGCTGGGCTGCTTACGAGCCCGGTGCCGATCCCCTCTGTAAGACAGACAAACATTAAGAAAACTCCCTGCCTCGAGTCGGACCAATCAGCTGAACACAAGTGGACAGAAATGGAAAAAACTTCAATATGTATGTGACAAATAATCTCTTCAACTTCAACTTGAACCCGAAGACCAGCTGATTCTTAAAACTTGGAACGAGCTGCCCGTCACAAACCACACAATGCAGCATGTGAGTATTGTCGTATTGACCATGTTTGGCTCTACATCATATGTGAGCAGTTTTTCTCGCATCTGAGAAACATTAAGAGCAACCTACGCTCACGTTTAACTGATGGAAGCCAAAATGCCTGCATGAAGCTTAACCTCACTACGTATGAACCAGAACACAAGGCCACCAGCAAAACCATGCAGCACCAGAAGTTTTATTAATGGTAGAAAGTATTTTATTTATTATTGGTTAGCTACAGTATAAAAACAATATTATTAAGAAAAATAAAGAGAAATTAATCATATATAGCGCTTTTTTAGGTACTCAACGATGTGTTATACGTTAAAAATGTATGCCTTACTTAAAAAATGTATGCATTAAGTTGCATTCAATTTTATTTACTATTATATGGCTCACAAGGAAATTCATTTAGAAATATTTGGCTTTTATGGCTCTCTCAGCCAAAAATGTTCCTGACCCCTGCTCTATAGGATTGTGTTATTAACCTTTAATTCAATGGTCTTCATTATGATATTGTTTTGACCGGGTAATCTTTTAATCTCACTCCATATAGCTTTTGAGTTATGGTGAGAATTTTCAATAATTGTGATAAAGAAGTGTCCGCCCCCCTCCTTAATTTTCTTATTACCTTGTTTCCTATCATTGAAAATGTGGCATACATTATCATGAGACGTCTTTGATTTTGTCGCTATTTTCAAAGGATTGTCCCCGCTCCTTTTAATTCATAGAGATGACTCAGCTGGTGTCAGAATGCATTAGTAACTGTAGCCTGGAGGGTTCACCATTGAGCGCCATAAAATAAACTCTTGCGGTGTTAAAAATCTTTACTTTCCGTTAACAAATCCCTTACTCTGAGATTATGTTGCTGTGGTAGGGGGAGTTGTTTTGGCGGCATCTGCAGGTGGAAAGCGTCGGCACTGGCAACCGGAAGGGGATGCAGCTGCAGAAGATTGAGGTAAAAGGCAGAGTGTTTAGAAGCTGCCGTGTTTTCATCTCACTCTGCTGCCTTTTGTTCCACCTGTCTCCTGGTCCATCTCTACCCTGCAACCAACAGAGCCTTGTTACAGTGGCGCCCGATGTACCGGTATGGAAGCCTGATGGGTCGATGCGGTTCTGTGTGAACTATCGCAAGGTGAATGATGCGTCAAAGTTTGATGCCTGTTAAGCAAAACAAGCGGAAAAGACATGCACATCCAATACCTAATCGGATGGGTGCTGGATCAAAAAAATCATGTAAAGTAGAAAGGAATGATACGCACACCAAAATAGCTCCCGTTTAAAGGATTTATTTCATGCAGGCTTTTCCCCTTGTGCTCGAAACGTCACTGCGTGAAATAAATCCTTTAAACGGGAGCTCTTTTGGTGTGCTGCTCCTTCCTTTCTACTTTACAAAGTTTGATGCCTATCCAATGCCCCGGGCCGACGAACCCCTGGATCGGCTTGGCACGGCTTGCTTTTTCACCACACTGGATTTGAAGATTGGCTACTGGCAGATTCCCCTGTCTCCAGAGTCTAGGGAAGAACTTGCTTTCTCCACTCCAGACGGTTTGTACCCATTTCTCACATTTCTGTTTGGGTTGTATGGGGCCACAGCCACTTTCCAGTGCCTCATGGACCCGGTGCCGTGGCCCCATGCAGCATATGCTGCTGCGTACCTGGATGATTATCATCCACAGTCATACCTGGGGGCAGCACATGCGGCAGGTGGGGGTACAGTGGCCCTGAGAGCTCAACGCACTGCAACTTAAGAAAACACCTGCAAATAGACAAAACACAAGCAAATTAAGAAAACGTCCTCGCCAATATGACAACACACGCGCAGCCTTTAGAAAATGCCCTGCAAATCCAGTTGTGTCGAATGAATTGCATACCAAAATGCTTTGCAAATATGAAAAACACAACCGCATTAACAGAAAACACAAATGCAAAAGCCACATTTTGGAAGTAGCTACACCATTACGGAAGCGATCCACTGCGGATGCACCGATTTATCTGCAATTAAATTCAATATAATATGCAGTTAATGAATAGAAATAAACGACTTTTATATTTTCCACGGTTTTTATTTTAGCAAGTTAAGCACAATATTCCAAAGCAAACGGCTTCTACAAAATTCTAATCGTTTATGTACGACAACACGCTATCACAGAGCTGGTAGAAGCTGTTTTCTCTGGAATATCGCCCTAGATGTCTAAAATAAAGAAAATGCTAAAGTAAATAAAAAATGTGGATTGATATAAAAGTTGTTTTATCTATTTAATACCTGCATACATTTTTATTGTATTGCAGATAAATCGGTGCATTCGCGGTGGTTCACTCCCGCAAAGGTGTGGCTCACCTCCGTAATGCGGCTTTTTCGTTTACTGCGAGTGTGTTTTTCGTATTTGCAAAGCGTTTTGGTATGCAGTCCGTTCGAAACTCTAAATGCTGAGCATGTGTCATATTGGTGAAGATGTTTCCTTCATCTGCTTGTGTTTTGTCTATTTGCATGTGTTTTCATAAGTTGCAGTGCATTGAGCTCTCAGGGGAGCGGTTGAAGAGTCCTTGAGCGGGAGAGTTAGCTGTGGTTCCCCGGCATAAGTCGGGCGGTGGGGGGTATGTGGTAATGGGGAGTGGTTTCGGCGCCATCTGCAGGCGGGGAGAGGCGGCGCTGGCAACCGGAAGGGGACGCAGTTGCAGAAGAAGCAATTAGCAGAGTGTTTAAAAGCTGCACGCTACAGTTATTATTTATATGTTTGTCTGAAAAAACAAACTAACCCTAACCCAAACCCTAACCCTAACCCAGCTAAAGGTGCCTTTTATTCCACCTGTCCCCTGGTCCATCTCTGCCTCGCAACCCGTCGAGACTTGTTACAGCTGCTTTTGTTGAGCAGTGCTGTCAACACACACATGAAATCATCTCTATCAGCAGCTCTGTTGTTCTGATTAGACTATTATGCTTTGACAAGGGGTAATAAATCATTCATTAAACTGGCATTTTAGCGCACAGTAGAATTTACTGCACTCCTTAGTAAATACAACCCCATGCATTGGTAATATCTCTGTATTAAGTGTTTTGTAAATTGTGAAACATGGTAGGAGGTTTGTTGTTCTTGCTTCTAATGAGCTCTAATGCGCCATGCTGACACCAAAATATATCCATTATCTTCGATGGGCATATCCCGCCTAGTCCCATTATGCAAAAACAAATACTTGTGCTCTCCACCTCCAAGACTGGCAGTTATTGAAATGAGCGTTCCACTGGTCTCTCAAAATTGCTTTCATCCCCTCCTGCTGCCGTCTCCCACGACTCCAATTGATCTTTCGCTCTTATTTATTTTCCGATTGTGAGCCTGTCTCCCCTCTTTTCTGTTTTCAACCCCAAATATTGCATGTGGGAGGTCCCTGTGCCTTTTTTGCATACCTTTGCCCCATCAGACACAAAATCGAAACGTTATCACCTCACTCCTTACACACACACACGCACGCGTGCACACGCACTCACGCACACACACACACACACACACACACACACACGCACGCACGCACGCACTCACGCACACACACACACACACACACACGTGGTTAGAGAGGCATCCAGCCACATCCAAAAAAATCAGCATGGACACGGAATAAATTTTTCCTCCAGGAGCCCCTACCAATTATAAGGGCATGGGATTGTTTCTTGATTCTTAGTAGATTGATTGGATTCAGATCACTTGTGCGTATGCTAATGCACTTTCATCAACATTTGCATTATATGCACATTCCTAAGGAGAGAGAGAGACACAAGGAGAAAGGGGCACTTGTCATCTCCTTTCTTGGAAACCTGCCTCTGCCACCACACAGTGCTTGCAGAGCACTACAGCCTGTCTGGCTCTTCACTGGCTTCCCACCTCTGCTAGCATCAAATTGCAAGCAGTGCTAGGTCCCTACAGGGAGGTACGTGGAACTGCCCATCACTATCTCCACTCACTGGTCATCTGCAATGGAGTCTCATCATTGGGGGGGGGGGGGGGGGGGGGGAAGAGAAGATTTCTGTCTGTGCACCTACTTCAGACAATATTTTAATTATCTGATTTTTAACAGTCCACAGCTATATGTCCACAGCCCAAGGTCTAGGTAGAATCTTAGTTCATTATGATCGTTCTCCAAGGGCCATAACTATCTATATAAATTATTCAGAGCCAATTATGTGGACAGAGTCACCATAATTATGTCACACTGCGATTTGGCTATGCGCTCCTCTGTTTGAAGAGACTTCTTGAGCCACTGCTGAAGAGACAATACACAGAGACAGTACACAGAGGAACATACACACTTGTGGTTTACAAATCTTTTCAAACAACAAACTTGCAGAAGCGGTGCATTTTCCATTTATTTGAACAATGCCACCCTTATCGCGCACTCATCACGAAAGTGTGTTTTCATTTAGTTAGAAATTACTGGAGAAGCGGAATAGACAAAGAGACCGGTAACAGAAGCATGGTTTCATGTGGCTGAAATATTCTATAATTAGTGATTACAGCAGGCTGCCATTATTAGGTTGATGCAATTAGCTGCAATTCCAGTTCTTTCAAGGATTCGGCAGGGTACCGCTATCATAGGTAATATGGAGCAAATAGAGGACTCGGATGGAGCCAGTGTCTTAGAGTTAAAGTGCAACGGGAGCATTGTGACTTATGTGACTTTCTTAATGTGAAAACCCCGGGGGTGATGCAATTATACAGCAGAAAACTGTGGAGATTGAGCGTAGGCGGCAAATCGCAACAGTAACGTGTTGTTTTTGAGACTGCACTTATGCCGCAATGAGAGCGATCTATCATTTCATTGTTGTGCCAGAGTTAAATGCCACATTTTTTTGAATCATTATTTTTTTTGGCAGGACAGTGCGTTCGCTGTCCCCCTTCTTACTGATCCTTGTCTGTGTTTGCTTACACGATTGACACCATAATCTTTGGTAAAAAAAAAAAGAAATCAATCGATATTTCTCGCTCTCTTCATCCTTGCTTGGAGTTAATTTTTTCCTCTGTGACCTTTCTCCTCTTGATTCATTCATTTTCCCCCTCACCTGACGCGCATTAACTGCTGTTCATCTTCATACAAACACAGGAACATCGCTTCCTTAAGTGAGTGTCTGACATTTGGCCACATTGCCGGACCCTGATTGGTCTCTTGGTTAAGTCGAGGAGACAGATCATTATAGCGCTGCTTCAAGTAGGTTACTCTTGTCACCGGGGCGATCCATGTATCAGCTGTATCACCTCTCCTCCTCTGCTCCTTTTCTTCTCTTCTGCTCTTGTTTTACCCGGTCTTCCCTGGCCTCATCTCCTCGCCTCCTTTTCTCTCCTCCCCCCCTCTCCCTCCTCTCCTCCACTTTCCTTTCCTCTTCCCTCCTCCCTGTTCTCTCCTCTCCTCCTCCTCTTGTCTCCCTCTCCTTTTTCCCCCTCCCCTCCTCTCCTCTTTTTTGCTCTCCTTTCCTCACCACTCCCCTCCCATCCTCTCATCTCTTCCTCTCCTCCACATCCTCTCCTATCCCCTAGCCCCACCTCTCTTCTCCCTCTCCGCTCTCCCCACCTTTTCCCCTCCTCTGCTCGCCCGTGTCTCTCAGCAGCTCTGTCCCTGATCTCTAATTTTGCACAGTAAGATGGACAGAATAACAAGCAGGTAGAGCGGGACGAGATTGGATAAATGTCAGGGGTGAGAGATGTGGGCCAGGCTTAATGGTCCAGCGGACTGACGCGGGAGGTGTGCCGGACAACTGGTGGGACATGAGCATCAACTCGGAGTTTAGAAAGGGCAGCGTCTTTACAGCAACTGTAAGAGAAGTTCAACAGGCGGAACAAGGGTACGTCTGTTTCCACGGCAACCTAAGCCCAATCTGACACTCACTGAGGGCAGGTAGTGAGAGAGGGAGTCGGTGAGCAGCTGAGCCAATTAAGTGAAAGGATGAATGAGCGACAGAGTCTAAGAAATACCCAGAGAATGAATAAGTTTTGAGATCTACACCGCAAGCGTGGCTGTATGTGCATGTATAAATGCAGAATATGCTCCTCTAAGATGGATAGGGGAGTAAGAGAGTGTGTGTGTGTGTGTGTGTGTGTGTGTGTGTGTGTGTGTGTGTGTGTGTGTGTGTGTGTGTGTGTGTGTGTGTGTGTGTGTGTGTGTGTGTGTGTGTGTTTTCACCCCCGGGGCGAATCCTCGCCTCTCCAGATGGCGGAGGGAACCCAATCCGGCAGAGGTCTTCCTGGTTCCTCGGGGCAAGGGAAGCAGGGGGTACTGGGGTGTGTGTGTGTGTGTGTGTGTGTGTGTACACATATTGAGCTCTCATTACCCAGAGGGATGGGAATCACTCATAGAAAGAAAGACAGAATCCAGGTTGGACAGAGGGCTTGGCACGTCACTTGTTGTCACATGTCAGTGATTTCTCTGACCGTGTTTTGGCGTGTTTTCAGCAACGGCTCCATCTTCGCTCCACAACACCACGTTGTGTTGTCGGGATGGTGAAAACACTGGACCCTGTTTCAGAGTCCGGTGTTTTATTATTTGAAGGTATAGGAACGCTGTGTCAGAGTCTGGAGTTTAACAGTGAGAACCCTGTTTCAGAGTCCAGGCATTTTTATTTTTTAATTTTTTTTTTCCCTGCTTGGTGGAGGGTTGGGGTTGGGGTTGGGCTGGACTTCTCCCTGGCCTCAGTTTGGTGTTGGGGGTATTTTGTGTGAGGATGGTGTGGTTTGAGCAACCACACCTGTCATGGCTCTAGGTAATTAAGCCCAGAATCAATGTGGCTGCCTACCTGTTGCTTGTTAGACTAATCAACCAGCAACAGGTAACCCCACCAAGCAGAGAAGAAAAAAGAAAGATGAATGCCTGGACTCTGAAGCAGGTTTCCCCCTCCTAAACTCAAGACTCTGACACAGTGTTCCTATACTTTCAAATAATTAAAAACTGGACTCTGAAACAGGGTTCAAATATCTGAAAAAAACAAAAATGCCCAACAAAAAGGAACTGGTCCCTTTCCAGGGCGTCTTCTGTGTGCCTTCCCTGTGCCAGAGAGTCCCCCGTTCAGGGCCATTGTGGCAGTTCCGTCCACCACATGCCACCGAGTGGTGTTTTCAGGGCCCTCCGGCACAGAGACAGACAATGCGGTTGAAAACATGCCAGTTTATTGTAGCGAGAGGGCAAGGTGGAACAAGCCCGGAGCAGATGTAAAAACTGTCGTGACAAGGGCTCCTCCCGTGTGTGTGTGTGTGGGGGGGGGGGTTTACCTGTTTCTTGTTGAATAGTCTAACGAGCAACAGGTATACAGCCACACGGATCCTGGGCCCAATTACCTAGACCCAAGACAGGTGTGGCTGCACAAACCACACCATCCCCACACCACACACGTGCATTAAGATTTTGTATGGGTTAGATGGTCTGGCATGGAATCCATTCAGCGTTAGCATGTGTACATTCGGGAAGGTGAGGGGGCTGCAGCAACTTGACAGTGACTGAACTGCGGCTCTCAAAGCGACCGTTTGTTTGGAATAACACCTAGCCCAAATAATAACTAGGTGCGGTTATCAAACTAAATATTGTTCACATAAATTATTTAGGAAGAGGCTCTTTGGAACTGGCTGTTATTCCCAGATACTCTGCCACATTTACATACATAAGCACCTGCTGCGATGTGCTGTTCACAGACGGCACTGTTCTTTCAGCGCCGATTTAAACGCCTCCTTTGTGTTGTTATGGCGGCTATTATTGTTATTGTTATTATTATGATTATTGATCGGTTAGGTTCTTTGGTGCAGATTCAATATGGAAAATGGAAAATAACTACTAGTGATAATTACTATACTAAAAATAACTGATAGCTACTCACAATTAAAAAAACAATTTTGTGTCAAAAGACACAAAAGACACTTTTATGGCACATTCACACACAGATTTCCCTGTAGCATATAAGAAGAAGGTTTTATTTATAAAGAAGCATCAGCGCTTCGGATGGAGGAGGTGTCAAAGAGCTTCTTGTGGCTCTGGATGAGTGACAGGTGGAAATGGGTTTTTCCCTTCTCCGCCAGCGGACCGCGGTCACGCTGGGTCCAGGTGCAAAATGCACAAAATGGGCCGCCACAACCACACACATATTCAAATTTTTTTTTAAGCCTAAGTTTTATTCCTGGGGAAGGGGAAGTTGTGCTGCGGCACAGCCCGTTCTACTGAACCACAGGAACTAAAACAGTATTCCATCTTTGAAGTCGGGAGACTTCTTGTTCATTAGCACGCTGTTCTTTCCTCTTCTGAATGCCACTGAAATTTTCACTATTTCACTCGTCCTCCTGTCAGGATTAAACTTCCTACAGTATCTCCATGACAACATAGCACATGTCTCACAATACATTCCTCAGCAGCTTTGATTTACCCTTAATAAATCTGCGTCTCCAACAGCTGAATAAAACCGCTCACCGAAAAACACAAAATCGAATTATGTGAGTCATTATTTACTGATTTGTAATTCAGCATGACCGTGATTTATATTAGAAATACAGGATGGTATTGTAGTTAGCCAAGTTAATACACATTGGCATTTCGATTTTGAAGAAACTGTAACAATGCCACATGTGAATTCTAGCAGCAGTTTACTATTGCATTATTTATTATTATCACAAGAGCAATGTAAAAGAGCACTTCAGCTCGATCACACACACACACACACACACCCACACACACACACACACACACACACACACACACACACACACACACACACACACGTTCTCTGAAACGCATGCGCATGTCCCTGCATATATTGAATGGAATTACTGCTTCCCCTCAAACATGTCCAAAGTAATAAAATGGTGAGCTATAACATGTAGACTAATGATGTGTCGGAATTAATACATTACATACATACTCATCCTCATACATACTGCGTGTTCTGGCTGGCTAACCAAAGCACAGAGGAAATGGTGAAAGCAGCATAATTGTGTGGGAAGATGCTGGAGTTGCCTGTATATCGCACCGACCAAAATCCTATTAACTCCCGTTTTGGTCTCCGCATCATTTCCATATTACACTCAATGTCCTGTTCCGGGCAGCTTGTTAGAGTCCTTGTTTTGCCGCCGCTCTCTCTCTGTTTCTCTCGGTTAGGCACTCTACAGAAGACTACGAACTAATTCACAATACATGTCTTTTTTTTCCACAGATGTACCAAGTGATTTTTTTTCCGCCGGGAGAAATGAATCTCTGCGGGAGGAGCAGGTCTCGTCTTGCCCTGTCCTCTCCCCTTGTTTTAATGCCTTGTGGTTATTAGTTTTGCTACGAGGACAGAGAGATTGAAGAAGTACAAGAACTGCCTTTTTTTTTTTTACTCCATCCGAGGTAGATATGTTGAACTAATGCCCCCTAGTGAGCAAAAATTGCACGTCACGTTTCTAGCGAGGAACATGATAGTGGATCCCATCACTGATTTGTTTTCAAGGTGAAATAAGCCTTTTGTAAGGCCTTACACAGATACAGTAGGTCAGTGATCTGAGACTGAGATGCTAATTTGGGTGTAAGTACCAATACAAGTGATTCATCTTTGAGGGCTGAGGCCAAGTTTGAAATCTGTATTGCACATAGGAGGGTTGCCATCTAGAGCCAGAATACAGACAATGCAGGACAGAATGCACTGGTGGATTGGAGCATAGCAGCTCTCTCTCTCTCTCTCTCTCTCTCTCTCTCTCTCTCTCTCTCTCTCTCTCTCTCTCTCTCTCTCTCCGCCCCCAATAGTCTTGATGTCAGTCTCACACCCAGATGGCAGGGACACTCCAAAGGACAACATCACACATCACACAGAGACTTCCCATCCCAGTAGTGCACACACACTATACAATTTACACACATCTTGTAATCTTAGCACGCACGATAGGACCTTTATTCTCTCCTGATCGACACCGATCAGAAGAGTTTCTGACCATCTCAAATGTAATAACTGCCGGGGGTACAACGACTAAATACAGGAGATTTCAATTATGATTCTTTTACGGCAGAGACACACCAAAAGACTTTCACAAGACAGTGTCACACATTTACATTTTTTTTTTTCAGCCTGGTAATACAAACACTATGGGATTCAGCAAGGATGGTTATCACAGGGGATCACGCATCTTGGGGTTCACCATAGGAGTCGAGACTTAAGACGGCAGATAACATCTTTATGGGTTAACTGGGCATAACAGGACCCGATGCACTGTCGTGCATGAACGACATCACTATCACATGTCCAAGCGATATGTCAACATTGTCCAGAAGACAATGTGTTGTATGTCCTGTTTCACTAATCAGTGACACGTTGAGGCATTCCAATGAACCTAACTGGCTGGAATAGCGGCAAGATATTCTCCAACACTTTTACCTTGTGTCATTTCTGTGTTTTTTAAATTTTTTATTTCTGAGGAAATTCTATCTCCCAACATAGAGACACTAGCACTATACCACGTGCATGGATCACTGGGCAGCAAGTCGATTAAAATAAATTATAATATTAAGTGTCACCTAATCAGCCGTTTCTACAGCTAGACCTTCTTCAGTGACTTTAACCTTGAAACGGTACTGGAGGTTGGCGAAAAAGCTCCCGGTCGCCAAGGACTCTCTGCTACTCTGCTTCTAGTTGAGCTCCCTAGATGTGAGTGAATTCTTGCTATGTCAATAGAATAAATTAGATAGGTATTTTATGGTTCTGAAGGGGACAACTCAATAATGGGTAATAAAACCCGGTCCTATATACGCACGGAGGGACTGGAGAATGGAGAGCCGGGGACTGACAAGCCTCGTCCTGTTTAGTCATCAACGCCTCGGACCCTTCAGTGCTTCGATCGCCGCATCAGAGGACCACGTCATCGCAAAAACACCGCTGAACCAGTCCGAGCATGCTGCACCCGTCAAACAGCATCATTTACTTCATTTTTCCATGTCACTGCTTTCAGTGAGAGATTTGTTTTATTTTTTACTCTACTGTGGGTTGGGTGAATCAAGAATCTCCTTGATATGAAACAACAATGCAGACAATGTGAGAGACAGAAATAGAAGCAAGCCAAATATAGAGCACTGGCGAAGAGATAAAAAAAAAAAAGAAAAGGAGGGCTGGTTTATTTATTATTATTTTTACCCGTCTGCCTCACAATCTTGCATTTCAGAATAGGATTCTAATATTGTTGATACAGCCCAGATTACTGTAGCTCACTGGGTGCCTATAATGGGATGGGAATCAATAGCATTTACTTGCTGCAATCTAATTCTACTCCGAGGTCTGGGGGGCAAATCAATTGACCCTAATTCTTCCTTAAGATACATTATTTGGTGGTGGTGGTATTATGGGGGGCTGGGGGGGGGGCGTTCATAAGATTTAGGTTGGATCTCTCTTTGAAATATATTCTGACATAGAAAACACATCATAAACACAGGCTTAATTTGGCTTGCTGCCCAGAAGGCAATGAGATGCAGTTCATTAGTAAATGTTAGGCATATGTTGGAACGATGATATGATGAATGATAAGAACACACACACACACACACACACGCACACACACACGCACGCACACGCACACACACACACACACACACACACACACACACACACACACAGTGAACTCAGAGAGAGATAGAGGGGGGAGCCAGGGACGACAAAAAAAGACAACCCGCTCTCACGCTTTTTATATATATGTATATCCCCCTATTGACACCCCTCCTAAAGTACATAGGGGGAGAGAGAGAGACAGGTGCACAAATTGCGCCCCGATCACTCCCTATCCTATTATTGAGGGGGACAACGCTTTGATTTCCGCCCCTGTCCAACCCTGCCATCGCAGTGAGGTGCCAAGTGTGGATTCCAAGACCATTCACAATCTGAATTGAATAAAAATCTGTTGTTTTATTTTTACTTTTACTTTTTTCATGCTCCGGGACATGATCAATAGATGCCCTTTTGTGACTATGAGCACAAAAAACCGTGAGTCCCGGTTGAAAAAAGAATGTGGGGTGCTGAGAAGAGATGTAGTGGCTCCTGATCCGAAACCGGGACGTGGGTCCATTTCGAGTGGACCCTGGATACCAGCACTTCTTCAAAAATCTGAACATATGCTTTATGAAGTGCACCGCATTTCCAGTGCAAAGCTTTCATTTTAAAACACCGGATCTCTCGAACGTCCCACAGATCACCCCATCGTACGCTGTCACATCAATGTAAATCCAAGCAAATCCTGGAAGATCGTCACTTCGCACACTCAAGATTCCCATATCAAATCGAAGGGTGCACTAGAAACACCGTGGATTACAGCATGATTCATTTTGAATAGAGAGATAACCTCGAATGGTTCAAATTGTCGTGACTTTGACGACTGAGGACAACGTGGATCCTGTGGCTGGACCAGTTCAGAACCACTGTGTTATAGAGTCTATTTATTCCAATGCGTGAGCACGACCTCGTGAAGGAAATAAAGGAAAGTGAATGTTGCTCATCTTCACCCTGAGAGCCCCGCGCCCTGATACCTCGTAAGCCTCAGTTGAATCCGGCAGAAATGGCAGAGGTTGGACCATGTTGCCTGTCTACTGTTTTCTCCTTAAGCGGCCATGCCACTCCATCTCTGTCACTCTTTTCCCTTTCTCCCCTTCTCGCTTGCCTGCTCATGCACTCCCATTCTCTCTCTCTCTCTCTCTCTCTCTCTCTCTCTCTCTCTCTCTCTCTCTCTCTCTCTCTCTCTCTGTCCCTCTCTCTTGTCTCTTTTTTTCACTCTTCTGTCTCAGTTGCGCACAAGCTCTCCATTCCTCCTCCTCCCCGTGCTTTTTCCATCAAATCTTCCCTTCTGCTGGCCGATCCATTCCCCAACATCTTTCTATCTCTCTCCCTCTCTCTCTCTCTCTCTCTCTCTCTCTCTCTCTCTCTCACTCTCCATCTCTCTCTCTCTTTCTCGGCTTCTCTCGAAGACAGTAGTGTGCGGCTTCAAAACCTAAGCTGCCTCCTGTCAGGCTGCTCAGTTTATGCGCTCTGCGCTGCTCTCCTTTCCTCTCCTCTGCGCTATACCGTGCCGCACTGCTCTGCTCTTCTATCCTCTCTTCTCCAGCTCTCCTATCTTCTCTCTCTTCCCCCCTCTCGCTCTCTCTCTCTTTCTCCACCTCCAGCCCTCTTCCACTGCGCTCTCCCTTCTCTCCATTGCGCGCTGCTGTGCTCTGCTCCATTACTCCATTGGCTTTTGGAAGATACCCCCTTTTTTCTTTTTTTCTATTTTTTTTTTTCCCTTTTGCGCAAGACACAGTGGGAACGCTCGCAGCTGCAGGTGGAAGGGGAATCAGATGCTTGCGCCCGGTGATCCAGATTCGACTTGGCTCGGACCCCGTGGATCTTTCTGTGGGCTGGAACGGAGGGTGAGAAGGAGGGCTGGGCTGCCCAGGTGTGATCTTCTCCTGCTCCGGGAAGTGAGATTTTCGTGGTGGTGGTGACAGCAGTGGCTGGTTGCCCGTCCATGGTCATGCTCTGGGGCCGAGGTGTTTTCCGCCGGTTGGAGTTGGAGATCCGCTCCCCTCTTTGCCCCCCCCGCGGGGCCGTGCCGATCCTGGCGCCAAGAGAAGACGCTCGGCACAAGCGGCTGCACCGGGGACAGCAGGCACCATGAACCAGCTGGATGCGCCGCGTCCGCTCAACTGGACCATCAGGAAGCTGTGCCACGCTGCCTTCCTGCCGTCCGTACGCCTGCTCAAGGTACAGAACGATCCCACGGAGAGACAGTGAGGGAAGAAAGAGTAGAGAACCTGAGGGAAGTAGGCAGAGGAGTGGAGGAGAGAGAGAGAGAGAGAGAGAGAGAGAGAGAGAGAGAGGAAAAAATAAACATGGCTGGAATAGATGGAATGGTGTCTTCGTGCACACGTCAGATTTCCGCGTGCTGAAAACAGGGGGATGGGAGGATTGAGAGTGAGAGACACCGAGACAGGATGAAGAGGTGGGAATCAGATTCAGAACCGGTTCATTCGTATAGCGTTTTCACACACTTGCTGGGGAAAAGAGGAGAACAGGTGATGACGCTGGGGTGAAGAGCGCGGTGGAGGCTTGGAGACCAGAGAAAAGTGTGGTCATGTGCAGAAAGGTGGAGGATTAGAGTGGAGGAAAAAGAGACCCCCCCCCCCATCTCCCTCAAAAAATGGTGTTGAAGGGAAGAGGAACAGATTGGATGCAGCGGAGATGGGAAATCAAAGATAGACACGGAGAATGGAGAAAGTGGAGTGATGACAGAGAGCCCACATGCACAGTGATGAGGGGAAACGGGGCAAAGGAGAGGAGAGGGAAAAGCAAAGAGGGATAAAAATAAAGAGGCAGAGACAGAAAGATGGGGGGGGGGGAGGTTTCAAGGGTGGATGAGCGGCGTCATTGGGACCGGGGACAATGGCGCAAAAAGGGAGAGAGAGAGAGAGAGACAGAGAGACAGAGAGAGAGAGAGAGATGAAATGGTAATAGATTGAGAAAGAAACAGATGGAAAGAGGACGAAGAGGGAAGATGAGACAAATAATGGATGGAGGGAGCGCAGACCGGGCAGGAAGGAAGTCAGGGACAATAGATGACAGTATTTTTAGAAATGGCTGGAAAGAGTAGAAGGAGTGTAGACGGACAGAAGCTAGCAGAGTTGTTTCCATCGCATTGGAACTAAGCCCCGCGCAGCCTTTTTTTTTCCCAACTTACTTTGGAGGCTTTGTCAGGTTTTCCTCAGTTCTACGGGCCTGCAGTCGATCGTCTTCCCAACACGATACACATCCACCCGTGCGTCTGAATGTCTGAACATGTGTGACGAGATATGTGTGTTAAAATTGGTTATTTGCTCACGCTTGTAAACCCCAAACCGGGTCCGCGTGCGCTCATCTACTTAAACAACTTATTGGAGCTCTGAGTGCCCGCGCTCACACCTCACCTACTTGTATTGTAGGTGAGGTGAGTAAGGTGTCATTTTTGATCGCTGATTGGTGCATCGAGAAGGGTTGCGTGGTGGGCGGCTGGGTGAGGGCGGCGGTTGGAAGGTGTTGACGTGGGGTGCTCTGACAAACGTTGCATCACAACTCTTACTTTTCCCCCTACAAAGAGATGTACGTAGGCGCGTTCTCCGTGCGCGTGTATGTTTGGAGTTATGGCTGTGTTGAGGACGAGGATTTCTCACCATTAAAAATATGCTGATTGGTGGTTGCTTTTATCAGAAAGCGTACTCTATGGTAGCGCTGTGTGGGCCAAAGATGATAAGACTCGAGCCCCTTACCCTGGAATTATTGACAACAAGCTCCACCCACGGAACTATACTGAAGTACAGCGCTGTTGTTGCCACAGGACACCATGATGTGACCAACTCTGTGTGTGTGTGTGTGTGTGTGTGTGTGTGTGTGTGTGTGTGTGTGTGTGTGTGTGTGTGTGTGTGTGTGTGTGTGTGTGTGTGTGTGTGTGTGTGTGTGTGTGTGTGATGGGAGATACGAGTATGTCATTGCTGAATTCAATAGGCCTGTCATTATAATCAGACATTTCTGCACGACATGCAGTTTTGCCTCATCGGCCTCCAACTTAATACATGCCTACTGCATTGTGTGTGTGCGTGTGCGTGTGCATGTGTGTATGTTTGTCAGTCTGACCATAATTTATAGGGGTGTCGAAGGTAATTTCCATCTCCTATGGGACCGAAAATGAGTGTTACAAATGTGTGTGTGCAAGGCATTCTTTTATTGCGAGAGTGCACATTCATGATGCAGCATTTTAGGCATTAAATTAGATTGCAGGCCATAATGTATACTGTACATACACCAGTCTGACAGCTTGTCAGACCTTCATGGTCGGCTACTGGTGAAGCCGATGAAGATTACCATCTAAACCCCCAAAATCTAAAATGCCATGTTTCTGACCCCTGCAATAATAGAGTGTATTTTCTCCGCTCCCATATACAGTAGTTATATTACATCTTCACACGTGCTTTGTAAGATGCGTATCAGTGAGTTCACTTGGCAGTCGTCAGCAGTCAAAAGATAATACTCTATTACTCTATAACCACATGAATTCGCATTACATCATAGCACCTCAGGCTAGAAACAGTAGCATCAAAACTAGGTACATTTACATTTATACACCTTGTTACCCATTGAACCCCATTTAACTCCTAACAGAAAATATCGTCATCAAATATGGTCACTAAATACAAAATAAAGACCACAGTAATGCCACAGCATTACTTGCATTATTAGCATCAAATAGTAAGCATGGTAAACACAGGATAACTCACCAGTATTTTGATCCAAAAGAAAAACTGTGATGCAAAAAAAATAAAAATAAATAATAAATAATACTAGTGAGTTAGCTGTCGCCGCTCTTCCAAATGTTGGCCTGATCAGTTGATACCAGCTTTATTGTTGGATAAGCTGAATATTTCAGTTTCCCAAATTTCTCGAATCTTATGTTGCTGCCGGTACTAAAATTGACATGTGGCTTTAAATCGGTTTTGGAACAGGCTGCACTGTTCGGAACGGGCTGCACTGCGGACGTAAGTGACTCAGTCGCAGAGCCCGGACATCCCGCCCCCGCTGCTGCACGCGGCTCCCTGTTTGCGGAGCCCCGCCCCGCGACCTAAGCGGCTCGCTGTTTGCTTGTCTGATCAAAGTTTATTCATATTACATTTGTCGCATGTCCAAATTGCACCAAATTCGAACCCTGCACGACCACGAGTGCCCAGCAATACACCCGCCAAGTGTGAAGAAAATCGGATGGACGGTTGTCAAGATAATTGAAGGACATACAGACAGACAGACAGAGATTCCTTCCTTTATAGTTCGATGACATTATAGTTGTTTTATTTGCCATTATATATATATATATATAATGGCATATATATATCCAGGATTGAGTGTATATTCTTGTCAGATTTTATTTATTAAGTTGATTAAAGAAAATAGAAAAAAAAACCCGGGGATAAAAGGACGAGGGGCCGGGATTTACAATTGAATTCCCAGCCTTATACTGTAAGTGGAGCTCAGTGTCGCAGTTAAATGACCTTTAATTGGATTTATTTATTTATTTATTTTGCTTCATTAGTATCCCAGCGTCGTGGGATCCACAGGTACGGACACATCTCCTGTCTAGTGATAGAAAACACAGATTTTGTTAAAAAAAAAACAACCCGATCGCTGTTTGACTACCGGCCACGGATGCCGCTCCCGACCAACTCAATTAGTCTGGAGCCCCGGATTATTAATGATCCCAAACCGGCAATGAATCAGGTTTGCACTGACACGGGTATTCAACAAGTAATTAAACTTGTTCCAACAGCTTCCTGCCGCCCTTTAAAATGGCACAGCGATCACTTTGCCAAAAGAGTAATGTCTTCTCGGTGAACAAGGGGAGTAAGAGCTTCCCCGACGTGGACACTTCCAAAGGGAGACACGGCAGCTGGTAGCTTCAAGTGCTTCCCTTCCACCGCCTCCGCCGCCCCCACACACCCCCCGTACATAATCACACAAAATGACACAGAAGAGGAGCAGTTCACTTTCCTTTTGAACAGACAAAGACATAGAAATTCAGTTCTTTTATGACAGGGCATTGCCCACATAAGGGCATAAAATAACTGAATTGAGGACATTAATTTTAAATATGATAGTAGGTTTTCCACTTCTGCGGGAGCCGGTGTCTCGGAAGGCGTCCGTGGCGCCGACACCTCGGCCTTTGAGGAGCCGAGGCCAGGATTGATGATTGAAAACAGGATGCAAGAGGATGAAGCACGATGAAGAGCGAGGAGGGACGGGGAAACAATATCGGATCAAAAAGAGAACCCCCCTCCGTCTGATCTCTCATCATCCTCTACCATCCCGCTTTCTTTATCCACATGAAATCTCTCGTTCCGCTGTCGTACCTCCTTCCTCCCTTCTGCGAAGCGGGGCTCTCTCTGTTTTTCAATCATTTTATCTCGCACTTGCATCGGCGTTGTTTTTTTTTAATCCACCCCGCCCGCCTCTCCTCCTGCGTGTCACTTTATCGGGAAATTAAAATTATTTTTTATTTCGTCCCCTCCCACTCTCTTTGGGAAAGAGAGATACTAAGATAAGTGTTTATTTTCGTGATAAACTTGACGCCTCTGTTGAGACGCTGCAGACTAACTGTTTGGGGAGGTGGAGGGAGGAGAGTGGATTCCTCCAGAGTTGTTCACCACTCAGCAGCCCCCACAGCTCCCTTGTCTTCCCATCCTTGTCCCTCCCTCCGTCCCTGCTTCTCTCTCTCGCTCTCTCTCTCTCTCTCTCTCTCTCTCTCTCTCCCTCACCCGAGAGTGTTTCTATAAGAAGATGACGCCCCATCTTATGCAAAATGCATGGCTGAGGGAACAGAGATGCTGAAAAAATAACCACGTCTCTCTAATGCTAAAAACACATTTGCATAACATAAAAGGCCACATTGTGCTGCAGCTTCACAGTAGATCTTACACCTGTATCCTATCTAGTATCCCTATTTGTCAACCCCATTTCTGATTATTACATTAGCATTGGGTTTAAAGGGTTAAATTGCGTTGCATTCAATTTAAGTGATTTTGAAATTTGAGGGAATTTGCAGAAGTCCAAGGGATCATACAGTACTACAATTTACTACAATAATACGGTATATTTGAACCATATCAATAAAGAGTTGATCATACATAAATCCACTAAGGAACACGGACGGAGGTTTATAGTTATTCAATACAGTCCATAGCTGAGGGCTGAAATACTTGACCGTTCACGCTTTGCGAGCTGGACCCATCAGCGATTCCCATCTTGGCAGAACAAACACAGAGCTCCCGGTAAATCATCAGGATCAAGGGCGACAGGGCTTTTGGGAATCAGATCTGTCGTCAGTTGTTCTTAGACCTGTTTGGGTTATCGACACTCTATGTGTATATTATGCTTGCATGGCAGCCTTGTGGGTCTGTAAGGAGGAGAGAGGGAACGTCGAGAGTGAGAGAGAGAGAGAAGGGCAGTCGGGGACGTCAAATGAAAAACCCGGAGACAACGTTATTTTCATTATATTATCGAACAACATAAGAGCCCGGTCCATATTCATGCTCTTTCTTCCTTTCCTATTCCCTTTCGTCTTCCCACTTTTGTCTTAGTTTTCATTACTCTCTGCTCTTCTCTCTCTCTCTTTCTCTCTCTCTCTCTTTCTTTGCCTCTCCACTTAGAGACACATCCCACAACGCGGAAAGAACATATTTCGCCCAAGTGTTGAGTGAAAGCGACACAGTGGAAAAACCAAAAGTGTTGTCGAGCACAAGCCCCGGAGCGCCGCCCCGCCCTTCCCTTCCCTCAACCTGCTACGCCGCTGGGTGGGTGGGGGCGAGGGGCGAGGGGGTGGCGGTCGGCGGGCGGCGGGCGGCGGGCGACGTCTCCGCACGCCCGCGTGTTTACGTCTCCATTTAACCAACAAACGCCGGCGTTGGTGAAATCTCAATTATGTAGGACATTATCTTGCTAATGAGGCGAATAGCGAACATAAGCTGCCAATTAAGACCTTTTTTTTTTTTTTCTTTTCTTCCATATCTCACATTTGGCAAGGCTCCCACACGGCATTGTTGCTGCGAAAATATAAGACTTACGATACGAGATTATCCTTTTTGGTTTCCTTTTTAATGCTCACCGGAGGGATGGACTCGTCAAACTAAAAAAATAAGTCAACTGCAGGAAACAGTACGTCATTGCGGTGAAAATAGTCACTCCGTGTAAATCAGCCTTCTTCTATTAATAAGACAGAGAGTACAGATTTCACAGAAATACGTATTTCTGCGAAATTAACGTGATGACGCTGAATTTTGGGGGAAAAAAGTAAAATGTAGATATACAGTGTCTGTTCTGCATTTGATCCACTATGCTGCTACAAATAATCTGGTCCAAATGTTGAATATGTTTCAAAATCTTAATTCCTTCATTCCACCAACAGATTTTACATGTTTTATACACACACACACACACACACACACACACACACACACACACACACACACACACACACACACACACACACACACACACACACACACTCCCTTCCCACCTCACAGGAGAAGAATACATTTACTGTACATGCTTGGTATGTTATTGTATCCGACACTGACCTTTGACCCTGAACCCTGGCGGGCGGTGGGAGACCGAAAAGTATTTCATTATGTTGAAAGGCCGTAGGTCACGTATCAGGCTCTACTGATTACTTAGCATGAGATGCGGGGCTGTTTCTATAGGAGCACTGCATATGTGGTTGTGTGTGCTTACGAGAGTGTGTATGGACTCGTAGGACTACACGTGCACGGCCATTACAAACACACACACACACACAGAGGGCCATCATATATACAGCTGTACACAGCTGTATATATGATGATGAATCTCCACTGGAGTTACGGTTGGTTTCCCCACAGCATTTGCAGGTCCTAAACGTTTGATTTGTTCTTTCATCCCCCGTGTGTAGTGTGTTGTAAAGCCCGGGTCTCTATAAGGAGAAGACGGGAGAAAGGTTTCGGTTAAATGCACGCCTGCTAACTGATTAAATCACTCTAATCAATTAAGCTAAGTGCTACAGTCCTTTCCCGCTGTGTGCTTTGAATGGGAAATGAGGCCAGTGTGCGTGCATATGGATTGTATGTATGCCTTATTAGAAGTGTCTGTGTGTGGCTGTGTATCTCACACACCCACCTACTTGGCCACTGGGTTGTCTGCAGTAGCCTAGCATGATGGAGATAGGCCCCGGTGCAAATATTTTTTTGGACCCCCCCCCCCCGCACACATTACTCGAGGCAATATCCCTCCTCCCTTTGTCTGTTTGTAAAATAAAATAGCCTACGTCTAAAATCAAAACATTCTGTTTTTTTATTTGGAGGAATGGGGCACGGGGACGCACAGCGGAGCTCAGATCGCTGGAGATCGCGGGGATGGGGGCCCCTAGCTGCCACTGGGCACCGGTGCAGCGGCACAGGTTGCACCGTCGGTACTTACGCCGCTGGTTGTCTCGGTTGTTTAGGTTATTGTAACGTTATATAGAGGAGTCAAAATTATTATGTAGATTGTCATCTTTTTTTTTAAATCGGCATATTCCTCACACACACATTTCCATCCAGATTCAAGAGGAATTTGAAACCCATGTTAGAAATGTTGCAACTGCAATTGGTTGGGATGAGGAAAATAAACTGTCTTCCCATATGTTCAAGTCTTCAATGCCTATAAATGTCTCATCTGCAATGGGTAGATGGGTAATCCAAGTGAGAGACAATTTAATAGTCAATCGCAACTTGTGTCACAATTGTCAACTAAAAATTTTAGTTGATTTAATGTCATGAGCGTCACCTCTCTGGTCTTGCGTGTGCAATACACATACTTAAACGCACGGGTCCTTGGAAACGATCCAAACCTCGAAGCTGATTGAAATGTCAAAAAGCCAATAATCAATCAATAAAGCAATATCTACTTTATCATCTCCTGTCACATATTTATTTTCAAGGCTGTTTAGATAATAAAAAGTCAGGTGTGGCCGGAGGACGGGAGAGGATGGAAATAGGGATTGCTTTTCCCTCTGCTTTCCTCTGTAGGTTAGGGAATAAACAACCGTTCAGGCCGCGTGGTGGAATAAGTCCCCGCTATTCATCAACATCAAGACATAATCCACTTTGTGAACCAGCCAAAGCCATGGAGCTCCTTTGTGTGCCCGACCTGAACGACGGCAGCCTTTATCCAACATCAGCACCACGGACAGCGGCGTCACACCAACCTGTGTTGAACGCGCTCAGATCCTCCTGCTGGCTTTGGGATTGCTATTATGTCTTGTAAAACCTCGAAACCTTTTGAAAAAGGAGGTGCTCAGCAGCGTGTGAATGGCGGCGGTACCGGCGGTGAGAAAGGGAGGACGGGGGTGTCATGACATGACCTCCTCCATAGCTATTTAAAATATCATTCTATAAACTGCAGCGTGTGCGAGCCTGCGACGGCTCTTGACCCAGATCGACGCCGTGCTATTGGCTGGAGCCTTTTATTTCTCACTTAGTTTGGATCCTTCACTTCGGCAAGGGTGCCATGTGTCCCGCGCGAGGATGGCGTGCTTCGAATAAAGAGTGTTTATTTGTGTTTTGTTTTCTTTGTTTTCTCTCTCTGTGCGTACTCGTGATTTAATATGGCTCTGCCGCATTAAAAGATGTCAAGGGTTGTTCTCATTGTGTGCTTTTTTTAAAACATTTTTTAGGTCAAATCATTTCAACCACGGCAAATGAAAATGTCACATGGATGAAAAGCAATCTCTTTTAATGTGCCCTTTGTTTTTGTTTCCCGCACACCAACCCAGATGTGTGCATCTAATGTTTGCATTAATCTCCATTAAACTTGCTTTTTAACCGCTGCGCCCTGACAGCGTCTTTGCCAAAAGGTGTTACGGAGAAGTCAATTAACATTAAATTATTCAGAAAGACGTTTTTTGTTGGCTCCTAATAGCCTGTTCTGTTATCATATACTGATGACTGCGTCACTGTACCTGGCAGCTGGTCTATTGTGGTATTTTCGTGCGAAGGCTCGTGCTGCAGTGTGACAGCCCAGCGGAGAGAGAGACGAACAGAAGAAAGGCTTCTTTTAAATATGGAGGCTGTTGAAAGAGAATAGGATTCTCCATGACAGGCACAGTCTTTTTACAAAACGCTTTGATCTGAGAGCGCCGTGGAACAAAGTTTGCACGTTGCCTGTCGCGCCTTACGCAATATCTCTTTCTGACGCTCTTCCTTCTCCCCCTCTCACGCCCCTATTTCTCCCTGTTTATCCAAAAATCCATTCCAATAGTATGATAACTTGCCATCGTCTTCCGCCGACACCAGCATCCCCAAAAACCCCCCCAAAAGCTGTCGCTTAGCCGCTGTTCAGATGGGATCGACTGAGGGACAGGGCTTTAATCGTAGATGGCTCCCCTGTTCATTAGTGTCTCATCAGCTTCGACTTTATTTGAAATGGAAGAAGCCTCGATAATTGGCTGGGGCTGCTGCATTCACAGCGTTCAAAGTGTGTATCTAATTTTAATTGTGGCGTTGGGAACAAATTACACTTTCATGTTGTTCAGTTGGCCGGCCGCACCAACCGCCGTGCTTTGCATGATGGTCTGCAGTGGGAGAACACAGACCCTAAGACACACGCACACACACGCACACACACACACACACACACACACACACACACACACACACACACACACACACACACACACACACACACACACTTTGGCGTGGACTTTATTTTTCAGTCAATATGTTAATGATCCACAACCTCTTGCTGCTTTTATTGGTAATCAATAAGTGACATTTCTTGGCTCAAGACCTGCTAAAGCAGGGAATGGAATGAAACAGTTTCATTCCAGCAGGACTTGGGGGTGAAATATTAAGCTGTTCCCACACAAACAGACTCACACCCACCAAAAAATTGAGGCTGATTGTTTTTTCCCCTCCTCTGTTTCCTTTACACTATGTCCACTCACCGAGGAATATGAACATGACTGTTGACATTTTCTTTTTTTAAACATTTCTTGCTCTAGTTTTCCTCCCATTATTCACTGGCATGTATGCCCCTCCCTCCGATCCTCCGTTCCTCCGGTAGCGCTTCGGGCTGGGTGTGTTTTTTGCGGCGCTAATGGTCTCTCTCAGGTCGTTACTGGTGAGTGGTGGCATCGCAAATCAGGTCTTGAACAGCTTTACTGCCCCAGCTCCGCCTCCTCACACACCCACACACCCACACGCACGCACGCACGCAGCACGCACGCACACACAGGGAGGCAAAACAGGTAAAAGACACCCAGCGAGGGGCATTGTCTTTTTATTCACGGTTTGTGAAGAGCTGATTAAGCGGTTTGCCAAAAAGTTGTAATGCTACTTAAAACACAACATTCTCTCCAGAAAAAAAGGCCATCCTCCAAAGTGGCCTAAGAGGGGTTTTATGTAACTTATAAAGATTTTAAAAATAGTGGGTACCACCACACCCACCACACACACACTCACACACACACACACACACACACACACACACACACACACACACACACACACACACACACACCTCTACAGGGAGTAGGGCTTTAACATGGAGCCGTGCTAGTTTTTCGCCGGTGTTAAATAGTCTGCCTCTCCGTTTCACACCGGCCCTCGCAGGGATTAACAGCGCTCGCCTGGAAAACCGCTTTCCGCTGCCCTTCCCGTCCCTGCCTCCCGTCATCATCCTTCCCGGCCCTCCTTTTGTTTTCCCCCTGCTTCCGCCTGCCGCTCTTTCATCATCCCTGACTTTCTCTTTCTCCCCCTCGTCCCAGCTCCCTGTCTCTCTCTTTCTCTTTCCCCCTTCCCTCCCCTCCATAATGGAATGTGTCGCTCCGAGTCTCAAGCCGGTGTTACGGAACAGCCCCTCCGGGAGCACCGCACCAGCTCCACTCTCTCCTCCTGTACTCTCATTTCACGCCTGTATGTGTGTGTGGGAGACTGTGTGGTTTGGGTGTGAGCGTATTGAAATGGAAGGTGCTGGCTAATGAATGACAGCAAACATTTGGCAAACTGTGTAAGACATGCCAAAGAGTCACTACCGCGGACGAGGCTTGGAGTCTGCGGAAAATGGGCTGTGACGGCAAACAAAATGTTTCTCTATAGGATAATGCAGTTTAAGTGAGAAACTAATTGATGTGGTGTTTATTTGACAGTGTACAGTGTCTGTATGCAGGAGAGTTCAAATGTGTGTGAGTATACGTGTGTTTGTGGTTGTGTGTGTGTGTGTGTGTGTGTGTGTGTGTGTGTGTGTGTGTTAATAAATTGGATATTGACACATGGATAATGACCGTCAATGGCACAGCGACACAAGGCTTTTTTCGTCTCTCTATCCATCTCTCGGTCTCTTTTCGCCCCCCGCCTCCCTCCATCACACCAACTTTCTTACTTTCTTTCTTCTCTCTCTCTCGCTCTCTTGCTCTCTCTCTCTCTCCCTCTCTCTCTCTCTTTCTTCCCTCCCCCATCGCTTGGGAAAGCCGTGGTCCTATCGACCTCGTCACCTCTGCCTCCCTCACATCTCCTGTGGTCCCCCCTCCGTCACAAATTGCTGTTCCGCCGCTTCACCCAAAGTGGGGACTGTTATTTTACATCCAGCAGAATATTAGAACGGTGCTCCCCGTCTGCCTTCTGGGAGGTCAAGTAGAACTCTAACCGTCCCATTTGGAATTATGAATGCCACGACATTTTTTATCGTGGCCCTTTCCATGGCACCGTGAGCTGCAAATTTGAGTCCTGTATTAAGTATTCTCAATTTTCTTTACCACTTTGTATTTTGCTCTTGTGGAGGTAGTATTTATATATATAAATGTATTTGTGCTACTACAATGGCTTAAAACATCTCCAGTCGAACACATATGAAAATCCAGAACAATTCAAAAGCAGAAACGTGCTGCAGAGATCCAAAACAAATACGTGAACAGGAAACATGCTGCAAATACAGAAACGATGCAAAGTCATAAAGACACAAACCAAGAAATCAAATGCAACAGCAAAACACTGCATATCCAGTCAAAACCGCAGAAGCGCTCCAGGCCTCTAGGGGGAGCCCTAAGTGGAACAGCTTGATTTTCGATTTGAGAGAGACCAGACGAGAGAGTGTGTTTGTTTTTAAAGCCGGAAAGAAGACTTATTATCCTCAACAGCCTTGTTGGATTTTTTTTTTTTTATCAGATTATCTTCTTTATTTGTGCTTGTCCTTTGCGGTCCTCTCTGTCATTCAACGGGTGCTGGTTTGGTATTTAAAATGTGTAACGTGTACAAATGACTACAGGGTGGGATATTCCAAAAAAAATTTATTTTTTTTTTCAAGATTCTGTATGCACGCTCAAAAATCCCAATATTTATTACGAGAAACCACACACACACACACACACACACACACACACACATACACTAATCACACTCTATAACTAATCCCAATACCAAGTGCTTGTTGAAATATCAAGCTGTTCCACTTAGGGCTCCCTGTAAAGGCCTGGAGCACTTCCATACATGTCGTTTTTACTGGATATGCAGTGTTTTTCTGTCGCATTTGATTGCCTGGTTTGTGTGTTTTTGACTTTGTATCGTCACTGCATTTGCAGCGTGTTTCCTGTTCATCCGTTTCTTTTGGATTTTTGTGCGTGTTGTTGAATTGCCGTCGTTTCTCAAGCTGCGGCGCGTTTCTCCGGCTGGAAGTGTTTTGGGCCGTTGTATCGCGTTTGCCCTTGTCGGCCACCGCAGTAATGTGATACGAAATTGCTCAAGGAAAATTAATCGAAAGAAAAAAAAACACATTGACACTATAATACCAAACGGCGGGTCACAGAGGGACTACCACCTGTTTGTGAAACAGTGGGTGCCACATTCCAATTCTGTCCCTTCACTTACGTACTGCATTCTCTAATCTGCTAAATTAATCTGCTTCCACCCCGCCCCCAGGGAACGTGCATTCAGCCTCACGATATACACTATATTTCAGCTGACAGCTCATGGACGATGGATTTATCTGTTTCTACTGTAGCAAAGCTCCTGCTCTTATCACCGTTATAAGCAGTGGATTCGCTTCTCACACTACGGAGAAGCTCAAGCTGCTCAGATGGGGAGCAGGTAGAGGTGTGAGCAAGAAAGGAAAGAATATTAGATTTATGCACTCATGTTTAAGTACCATTAGTTGCAAAATATTGTACCTAATTATAAGTTAAAGTATGACATTTAAGTTGTTGTAGTTGTTATGCAATTTGAGCATAAACTAGTCAATTGGATGAAATAAAGTATTATTCCAATGCATGACCTAGTCTGAATACTCTGGAGCTATAGATTGTGCTGTAGCAGAGTTGAATGCATGTAATTGTAAATACTTTGGTGTGGAAAATACCCCAGAAATACTAATTCTTTGGCTAGGTGGCGGGGATGGGATACAATGGCTACAATACAATTTCATTTAAAGGGTCAGTCACAGGGGAAGCAGCTGTTTCCTAAAGAAAAGAAAGATGGCTCCATATTATTTATCCGAATGAAATTATGTTGTTCCCAGATTTGCACAGACCCTGGTTTGCAGAATAAAACCACCTTTGTAGGAACCACATTTAGAAGCCGCGAATTGCCTAAAATGAACAATTTTCTTACCCAGTTGATTCTCTCATATTCCGTCCCCTCTTTTTTTCTTTCTTTCTTTCTTTCTTTCTTTCTCTTGAAATTCACGGCACACTTGTACAGAGCAGTATAGAGCGTCCGCTAACAATGTGCTTCTCCTCAGCATGGGCACCAGTGGCAGAACATCAAGGGGATTAGGAACGTCTGTGAGGACAAGCAACGACTTAAGCTCGGGTCACACCGCCGGCAAACGGGGCTGCGGCATGAAGCCGAGCCCCTCCCGTCTCATCGCCAGGTCGCTGCCGTGGCCCTGGCGTTTGTGGGTGTGTCGGCTCAAAATCGACCGGCTGTTGCGGGCGCGCCAATCATTTCTAACCTCTCTCCCTTTCCAAATTTGATATACCTCATATGGATGGATGGTGCCGTGTGTACTTTTTTTAAATTAAAATGGTGGTGCCGTTTGCTTTGCAAAAAAAGTTGCCTCTTAAAAAACGACATACCGGCTCTTGCCATCCATCTCTTAAAATAAAAAATTGCTCTTGTGGGAGAAACATAAAATGAAGTGTTATCCTTATTTTATGGATAGTTTATGGGGTGTTTTTCAATTAAAGAACAGCATAATTATGAACAATTACGCAGTGGTCCGAGCGTCCATTTTCCAAGGATCAGGGCCAGTGAGAGCATATCTTCCCTCCTATTGGCTGTTGCCCAGCGCTGCTTATAAAAGTTGAAACCTGCTCGAGTTTCCTTGATGCCGCGAAGCCATGAGCTTGTCGCCGAACGTAGCTCCGCCCCCTGCAGCCGGATGAAGCCGAGCTCCGTTTGAAATGCATTGCAGCCTGTTGCGCATGTACGCCGGTGGTGTGACCGTACCTTTAGACAGTGCCGTTCTCTCTCCCTGATCCCAAAAGGCAGGAGGCGGCTACTCTAGGGTACACTTTCTAGAGAGAGAGAGAGAGAGAGAGATAAAAATAGACTGAGAAAGAAACAGATGGAAAGAGGACAAAGAGGGAAGATGAGGCAAATAATGGATGGAGGGAGCGCAGACCGGACAGGAAGGAAGTCAGGATGTCGGGATAGACGGTGTCGGAAGTGGCCGCCGTAGCGCATGTGTTCCCGGCGCTCGGCGGGGATCGCCGCCTGCCCCTGAGCGCTGCCTCCAGACCTGCCAACAGCCTTACGTAATGACGCCCTATCCACTGTCCTCTCTACCTCTTCACTCTTCCTCCATCCACAGGCCGTGGAGAGGAGGTGATCATAAGAGATAAATACATCAAGCCTTGTGAAATGTGACTGTTGCTAGGTTGTTAAATGATTATACAGTATAATGTATTATATACAGTATATACTGTAAATATATATATATATATATATATATATACACACACACACATACAAAATGTATGCAGAGACAATTGCAAGAGCCAGCAACGCACAGCATGGTGTAGCCACAAGAAAGGTGGAGGAACCTCATGCCGTGCGCTGCAGGATTTTGCGATTGTATGTATGCATTGTATGTGAACAACACAGATAGCCTATTTCATCGTACCGTGGGAACATATGAAGCTATTTTGGGCGTTTTCTTTTTTTAAGTGAGTTCACCGAAATGTATTCCTCAAAGCAGCGCTGAACCTGGATATGATGTTTGTCTCCTGATAGAAAAACATCAAGTGCACAGGGAGCGTTTTGGCTGCGACAGTTTTTGTTGTTATAGATGAAAGCCCGTATTTTGGCGGTTATTGCCACGATTGGATTAGGCTTTATTTTAATTTGATGAGCCAGTCATTGCAAAACAATGATCATCGTGGCTTGTAATTAATTGGGTGCGGAGTCAGCCATCAAATATAATGGATTAAGGCACTAAATGGGCTTCTGTGGCGTTTATCCTGGTGGTTCTCTTTTCCCACAGTGTGGTGTCAGTTGTTTTATCAGAACTGCGACATGAATAAACAATCAATACCAGTTATATATCTAACGGGTGTGCATCCTGGTTGGGGGGCCATTATGAAAGTTTTTTTTATTTGAATTCAAAAATGGTGCACAGGTAGGTGGCCTTATTCCTGGTCCATGCTTTCCCCACTCCTTGCCCTTTCTTCTGAGCCGCAGCCACAAAAACTTCACTTTTCTGCCTCCCCCGCCAGCTCCCACAGCTTTGGGCCTTTCCCTCTCAAATGCTCCTCAGGAAACTCTGGGTGGGATTCCCCACAAAGCCTTGGCATTCCACTTCCATGGGATAGGTTACAGCCCTCCACCCAGCTTCTCTGCACTCAGCTGCCAGCTCTGAGGACTTCTTCTTCCTTTCACGGGCTGGCTCCAAGCCCTCCTCCCACGGGATGTGAAGCTCTGCCATTATGCCTGTCCTGACACCTAGGCGTAGTGAGGCTGTGGTGTTTTCTGTAGGGAACGGGAACTGTCAGTTGAGGTCTACTCTTAGGTTGTAGTTGCTGCCCGGTGTCAATATTATTTTCTCGCTCCGACTGGCGTTATGGGCTGCCGCTCTTTGTTCGACATAGAGGATCAGCCGTTTTGTGGTGGTGGGTTGTGTCCGCGATCTGCAGGACTTGGTCATGATGCATAGACCCCAGGTGTAGTAGCTGCTCCATGGGTACTTGTTAATAGGAATCCGAGTAATAAACGAATAAACCTGTAGGGACCTTGGAATGTGCTTGAGGCTTGCATTTAGGACATCAGGCGGTGCCATTTAGAGGTGGAGCTTTTCTTTAGAGCCGTACCACAGGCACAGGTTGCTCGGGCTAGGGAGGGGGTCGCAAGTCGGTCTACTGAGGCAGATGAGCCTGTCTCGCAGTGTTTTCCACATGTCAGCCCAGCTTCTATGGTGGTTTTCTCTTACTCACTTACTACTAGCTGACCACTACGCTAGCCGTACAAGCTGGCCGAATTGACATCCAATTGCAGGTCAGGGTCACACGGTCTGGAGGACAGGCTCGCCGTGCTCTGTGTTGTGGCTGACTGAAGCTGGGTTGAAGCCTTGAACCCTTGTCCCGAATTAGCAGTCAGGAGAGGTCATGTTCGATTCAGCTATGTCTGAAACACCCAGGACGGCTTATAAAAAGCCATTATTGTAAAATGTTTGGTCCATTTACTTCCATCCCTTATGGCATTATTGCAAATGCTTTTATCCAGAGGTATTCACTGTCCCAGGAGTATATGTACTATCCACACTTTGTATTTATAGCATATGGTAGAGCAATCCATCCGTCCTGTCTGTGCTCATAACATGCACAGTGATTTTGAAAATGGTGTCTTTTTCTGACCTGCTTTGGTTTTGTGTGTGTGTGTGTGTGTGTGTGTGTGTGTGTGTGTGTGTGTGTGTGTGTGTGTGTGTGCACGCGTGCGTGTGTGACTGCTGTGTGTGTGTGTGTGTGTGTGTGTGTGTGTGTGTGTGTGTGTGTGTGTGTGTGTGTGTGTGTGTGTGTGTGTGTGTGTGGTAAAGAGGGTCAGGTGGTGAACAGTAGCTGCTGCCAGGGGAGGCTGACAAAGAAAGCCTGGACCACAGAGACACTGTAAATGAGAATGAGGCTATTTGGAGAAGCCCTTTCAGTCTCTGCAGTGTGGAACCACTGGTGCACAGAGGAACACTTCATCTAAGATACAAACACCAAGTCACACTGTACAGCCACACAGCCCTGGTTACGTCAGGATGCACCGGAGTGACAGGACACATGCATTGTCATATGCACGTGTGTGTGTGTGTGTGTGTGTTTCAGTTTAATCTGAACAAACGCAGTAGAATAAAGTTGATTGGGTGCATTCAATACACACACGGCAGCACATTCTCTAACGCACACACGCACGCACAAAGGCACGCACGCATGCAGGAACGCACGCACACACACACACACACACATACACACACACACACACCTTTATCTATCCAGCTGTCTCTCCCCCCCATATTATTTGCATGTTTGTGGGGAGGCATTTTCCCCCCATGGAATTGGCCAGATTGATAAAAGGGGGCAGGCGAGTGAGGTGGGAATAGGGGGAAGAAAAGCAATTAAAGCCGAAGTCAAATTGTAGCAGTGCAGCAGAGCATTGGATAGAGCCCCCCCCCCCCCCCAGCTTAATTACGCCTAGCCATCACCACGAGACATGTCATCACCTCGTGCCAGATGAGCCAGCGGCATGCGGTCAGGCTTCATGATTTTGTGTGATCCCAGTTCTCTGTTACTCATCTGATTTGAGGAGCGCTTCTGCTTCAATGGACATGGTCGGGAAGGGATCAACCGGGTTTGTAAATGTTGGCTGAATGAATGACAGCGACCGTCTGCGGACTCACAGAACATGGTTTTCACTGCAAAGAAACGGTGAATGGAACTATGAAGGTCAAACCTTTTTCTTTACAGGTGAGGAAAAGGGTGGAGCGCAGGTCTGAAGATGCAGGGTTCTATGTGGTCCAATTGTGTGTGTTGTTTCTCTGATCGTTGTTTAGTTTTTCTGGAAGAGTCCTCCAATCAGTTACGACCCGTGACTATCTTACCCAAATCAGAAATGGACCAGTCCATTTGAAACCAAATTTTCTCCTGAGCCCCTGCAGACCCCGAGAAAATGGGGCATGATTCTGGGAGAACCTTTGGTCACTCAGACCCTATTTTTTTTAGGTGGATGGACCCGTGTAGAGAAACAGAGATTTGACATCTATTGTCTCCAGATGCTCTGCATTTGTTTAGACCCTTAAACTGTTTCTAACCATTTTTTGTGGTTCGGATTTTTAGGGGGGCCTAAATCATGACTGTGGAGCGTACGGCCCCTCCCTTACACTATATAAACCAGGTTGGAGCATCAGTGGTGAATACGCTAAGCTAACAGCCCGGAGTTTGGGATAAAATACTGTTTTGGGAATAAACACCCGGAGTTAAAGGCATCTTCAAGGAGACTGTGGACTTATGCCGCGGACGCCTGGAACAAAAAATAACCATCGAGTTGGTTTGACCGCATGGGGTTCAGTTACATTAGTATTAGCTGCATGCTAGCAGGCCGCGGAGCCCCAACCTGAACTGTGGAGGGGCCAGAGGGGGAGAGTGGGGAGTCCCGCAGCCAGACAGCAGCGCTTTGAGGTCAGAACCTAGGGACACAGGACTATGTTCAGCAGAATATTTATACATGGAAATAACTTACTGTACTACAATGTAAACGTTTGACGCATTGATGCGATTGGGGGGAGGAAACTGCCTTTTTCATGATTTCAAAACCTAATTTTATATACTTGGCAAATTTTTTAACCATTCAAATTTGGCTGGGTGGTTAATAACACATTTTCTTGTGGTGTGACAAACTCATAACATATATTTATTTCTGCTTTACAGGGACTTTAACGTCCCAGTAGAGCGGCTGCGTTGAAGCCACACGTGGTAATATGAACTGTATTTCCTTCTTTATAACAGATGTCTCCCACACCCTAAAAGTAGTTGCACTCTATTATATTCATTCTGTCAAGTATGCTTTGTGAAGAGCTTGCAATACATTGTTGAGCTTTCTTGTATTTTTTCTTGCTACCCCAACGTGCATGTCAGCCTGGGAAGCCAGTGATTTGTTCCACTTTGCGTGGCTCTTTTGTCTTGTTATAAGACTGCTCTCAGGTCCTGTCTGGTCCAATCAAAACTTATATTTGTGTTTATACAGATTTCAGACCCGTGACCCAGGGCCTCTGGTTTTCAGCGGAGGTAGATCTGCTTGAAGGCCTTTTATGTCCTTAAAGGCTCGAGTGCATTCATATTGTTGGGCTGTCTTAAAAAAACAAAACAAAGGAAAGAAGGAACAGGGTGCTATTCTTTTGTGACCTAATCGATATGAGAAGACTGATCTAATATCCATCATACATAAGAGAAGTTTATTTTGGAAAGTTAGACTCCATGTGTTGTGGCATCCCCCTCCTCTTTTCTATTCTCATCAACATTCCGAAACCCCCATTTTAGGACCCTTCCCATTCTCAGTGTGCTTTGCTTGTCTCCCCCCTCCCTCCATCCTCCCCCTCTGTCTCAGAGAAGCATGTCCCCGCGCTGACAGGCCGATAGCACAGAGGAAGTGAAGAGAGGAAGACAAGAAAAGGGGAGAGAGGAAGCGAGTACGAGGGCGGCCACGGGGTCTTTCAACCAGAGGAAAGAGTTGGAAAATCTCATTGTCAGAGCGAGACAGATAGAGAGAAAGAGGGTGAGAGGAGTTGTAGGGCCACAGGCACTAATGAGTTGCCAAATGAATGAGATAAATGACGACAAGTCATAGAAAGGGAGGAGGAAGGTGGAGAAGGTTTCGATGTGAAGCGGATACAAAGAGGAATAGAACACAGAGGGAGCAGCAAACACCATTTTGGCAGAAAACCGGGGACGGGTTGAGAAGGACAGCAGACAAGAGTCACAAATAGAGGGTGGGACAACTGATAATGAGGGAGGATGTGAAAGAGACTGACAAGGAGAAGAACAAGTGGAAAGAAAGGAGAAGAGAGGACTTTCACTCACCCTGATCCTGCGCCAGCTCTTGTTGCCTTATCAGTTCTGTCCAGACATGGCAGACAAACATGTACCCACATTGCATCTGGCCCGCTTCCCATCTGCCTGGAAAAAAACCCTTTACCCTTGATACGGTGGCACAGTGCATTGCACTGCTGCCTCACAGCAAGAAAGTCCTGGGTTCGCGCCTGGGGCACTGTTGGCACCGCGCTCCGGTGGTTTATCTCCCGATTAGGGTCCTTTCTGTGTGTAGTTTGCATGTTCTCTCCGTGCTCCATGTAACATCAGTAAGGACCCTCACCTAAAGCATGCAGAACATCGTCGTCTGACCAGCGATGGACATTTGAAATGGGTCCCCGGGCGCGTTGCTGTATGCTGCCCACTGCTCCTGGCTGCCCCCCGGAGGAAAGCCGGGATGGGTTAAATAGCAGAGAATTCATTTCACCGGCCACCATTTGAAGTGTGTGTTGGTCGCCCATGCCGCATGTGTTGAGGTGTGTGTGCCGTGTAACGAATAAAGAATCTTCTTCTTCTACCCCTTCCCCCGTCCTATTAGCTCAGAGTGGGGTCATTTCCTGCGCACACTGCAGAAACACAACCCCAGGTACACACGTGCCTCAGATATTAAATAAAAATACTCTGAGTTGCTATAATCATTCAGAAATAAGATGGTGATAGACGCACTGAATTAGTTGGTGAGAGCTTAGACAAACTGATATGGACGCTGTTACCATCCCCCATTTGACTAAGTCAGTTACTTTAAAAAGGACAACCATTGGACAGGGTGTCCTTTTAAAAGTAACTGACTTTAAATACTAATTTGCATTTAGACATTATTTAAATGTGTAATGCTGGGTCACGTGTGAAGTCCAATTACATGCTCATGCTTATGTGTGTGTGTGTGTGTGCCTCTCCATTGTAGCAGGTCAGGGTCAGGCTGAGTAAGTGTGACTCTGTCATTGATGCACATTGATGAGTTAGGTGATGAGTTTGTGCGGCCATTTCCCTCCGCTGAAGGGTAAAAGCCGGCAGAGTGTGTGATGTCATTTCATCCCGGCGCAAAGCGTGGAAAATCAACATAAAAGCCTTTCAAATCATTCTCTTTCCATTTGAAATTAGATATTGTGCATGGTTGGAGAGAGAGAGAGAAAGAGAGAGCGGGAGGGAGAGCGATAGGGAGGGACGTCGGGGCACTGACCAAAGGAGACAGAGACAGAGGGAGGAAAACGGCGACTTGTGCATTATGGAATGTGAATCCAGTATGTTTAAAATCCCCGTGGAAATTACACGGAGAGATGAGATGAGACTCTGCAAGACGCAGCGTGAAGGAAAAATTGTCATGCAAAAAGCAGCAGGCCTCACCAGTGAGAGGGGGCAGAGAGCAGAGGTATAAGGAAGCGTACTCACTGAAAGAGCCCTCCTCATATAAACATATCCTTTGCATATCTCCCTGTGTCATTCAATATATTTACAAGCATGCGCTCATATCCGTATAGGTCTTTGGTGAAGCACAGCTTAAGCGTCCTTTTCAGCGAGGGAGAGAGTCTGTGTCTGGGTGGGTCGCCGCGTCCCGGCGTCCCAGGACCATCTGTTGTAGATTAACCTGCTCCTCTGCGATAAGCCAAGCCCTCGCACCGAGCCGTTGCCATGGTTATGACCCCGGCACACCTGTTTGATACGCACTCGATGTGACAAACAGACTTCATCGCACCAATATTTGGAAAGGTCAAAAAATACATTTGCGTTTGTGTGATGAGTCGCCGGGCAGGTTCTCCTTCAGACATCAGTCGTCCACCCAGGACGCTGCATTTGTTTGTTTTTACTTTTGTTTGTTTCTTTGTTTCTCTGTTTCCTTGACGCCCCCTTGGAACATTTCAATGGGAAGAAATATGTACAAAAAAAGTTTGACTTGGCATGGTGCATCGTTATCACAGTAATCTCATAGTTGAAGTGTTGCTGTGGTTGTATATTGAATGACAATAACACATGTGATTGGTGATGTTGCTCGAGGCGGTTGCAGTTCTGAATGTGACTACAAACTAAAATAGCTAATAGTTATTGGAAGTCGGCCCTTTTTCTTGTTGTTGCTCTAAATGCATCAGGATAATATTTTTAAAAGATAGAGTATCAACAGATGGTATCATTTGTATGGGATTAATAGTTCTTTTTTTTTAAATTGTTTTTAAATACAGCGTAGCTCCTCAGGTGATTCAATATCTTGGGTACACTTAAATATTAATTGCTTGGAAATGGCACAAAGCCTTATTTATTTAAACAAGGAATCGTCACCTTACCGGGAGCACATGGGCGAGGAACAAATAGCCTGATGTTTACATGTTGAATTACAGTTTGAGTTAATTAGAATTTAATAAACCGCCTTATATCAGGTCTCCGGAGGTGCCATGATAAAGCAGTTTAAAGTCGCATCTGGTGGAGATGAACTGACTGCCTAGCTTCTCCTATGGAATGCCAAGAGGCCAAATGACACTAATAGACAGCTTTATCAGCGATAGGAATGAATATAATAATAAATAACAACACAAGTTAAATAATTCAGAGAATCCATTAACATCTCTTTGAGAGAATAAGAAAGGTGAGGAAGGAGTAAATCCATCTTAATGATTTAACTCACCTTATTATTTATTGATGACTTGCTGATTTATTGATGATTGATTGACTTTCTCATACTTGTCATTCTTCTTACTTTTTTTTTTTACTCATTTTCGTTGTTGACTTCGTATTTCCTGTTACTTTGTCATCTGAATGACAGGCTTCTGGCTTCATCAACAAAATGCTTTCCATTTGAGAATGACAAACATAATTGCTTTGGGCTGAGTTTGTTATTACAATTGTATAAATAAATAAATATTTGGGCACGGAGACACAAGGCACGCGTTTTGCATTTGTTCTGTATGCGCTGGATAGTTCAGGGCTGTTGATCATGAAGTGATTCTTGGTTTCTGTTGGCATGAGACCAGAGGATGGGAACGTTTTTTGCCCTATTGCACCTTACAATATATTCATTCTTTATTCCTATTTCTATTTGTATATTTTTACTTTTTTTATTAATATTGAGCTGTAAATATAGTGCTTATGTTCTTAGTTCTGTCCTTCTTGCCGTGCTCTAACCTGTTTCTTTGCTGAACTGCTGTAACTAAAAGCATTAAAGTCAAACATCAAGGGGTTAAAGCAAAACTCCAGCGTTTTTTACGTTGAACCCTATTTTTCAATAATTGGAAGTCAAGATTGTGATTGGCACCAGCATATTTTAAATGTATCCATTGACTATGGATACAATGATCGAAAAATAAGGTTTAAGTTATAAAAAAAATTCCACAGCTTTGTTTAATTAAGTGCTATCTTGTATTCTCTTTTTATGGGCCTGTGTGCACAAAACCTTTGCATCAGAACAGTATGCATATAAGATTTATCATGTATATGTATCTCATGGGTTTGTGTTCTCGCACCAACATTATTCAGCATCATGTTCTCTGCCAGGCTGCTAGATAGCTGCTCAGTCTGCCACACCGGCATTCATGTCATTTTTTGTTTTGATGCTGGGCTGTTTAACCTGAGGAGGATGCAAGCTAAAACAAAGGTGGAGGAGATGACTGTCCCAGACATATTATTTGCTGATGACTGTGTTCTCGCTGCCAGTTCACATGCCAACATGCAGATCCTCATTGACAAGTTCTCAGCTGCCTGTAGCAATTTTTTTTTGTGGTAACCTGCCCCAAGCTCTAAGTGGACGCAGCTATCATGGTGAAAGGTCATAAGTTTTCAGCTGTCGACCAGTTCACCTGCCTCTGGCCATCACTGTATCACGTACTGTCCGCAACGATGCTGAAACCAGAACCAGCATTGCCAACACCAGTGCAGTGCAGGGAAAAGACAGGTCACACGCTGGAAACTAAACACGCTGGGCCTTTCTGTGTGGAGTTTGCATGCTCATGTGGGGTTTCCTCCATGGAACGTCAGTAAGGACCCCCACTAAAAACATGCACAACATTGTCGTCAATGGACATTTAAAATTGGTCCTCGGGAGCATCACTGTATGCTGCCACTATGCTACCACTGCTCCTGGCTTCCTTCCGGAGAAGGACAAGCCAGGATGGGTTAAAAAGAAGAGAGTGAGTTTCACCGGCCACCATTTGAAAGCTTGTGTGTGTGTGTGTTGGTCACCGTTGCCGCATGAGTGCATGTGTCGTGGTGCGTGTGCACCGTGTGACAAATAAACAATCTTCGTACTGCCAACCCTCACTGAAACTTGGACAGTAAATCAGGGTCATGCAGGGGAAATCTCCTCCAGATAAAGTGTCAAGACAGAATCCCTGACTTTGAAGTTCTCCGTCGTGTAGACATGCCAATCATGGGGGTGGGGTGGCCAAGCAATCAGGATGCCTGCTCCCCATCTCCTGAGACAGTGCTTCTTTCGAGAGCTCAAAAATGGGAAGCGAGCTCAAGGCGGCCCAAAGAAGCATTTCAAAGCCCCTCTTAAGGTCTCCCCGAATAACTTATTTTTAGACCTCAAGTCCTGCGAGGACCTTGTTTACCGTCATATTTGGTGAAATCACATCCTGGATGGTAGGACCACAACTGAAGGAAAGACCCATAGCAGCAGACATGGTGTCCTGCAGGCCGATACCACCCTGACCCATCCAGTGTGCCACAGAGTGTGTTCAGGGCCCATATTTCCTTTTTAAGCCATCTGCGCACTCACCGTACCCTACATCCTTCCCCTTTGTCATGATCATTTTTAATGTGATGGACACACCACGTGTCCCTTCATATCCGGGTTCACAGTGGTGCTATGGAGCGTCTGGTAGATGTGGATATACGCTCTGCCTGGGTCATGGTGTGGGTTTAAATCCCATCAGGATGTCCTACACACTTTGGAAAGGGACGGAGCTAGACGCCCTACAATCTAGCGTCAAGTCGTTTGTGTTGAATCAGAGGCACCTTTTTCCTGACACAGACAATGTCAAAGTTTATCGACACAGAATGAGACTGTGAGTGAGTCAGACGGAAAAAAAAGATACAGCGTGTTTACAATGGGAACATACCCTTTGATTGCGTTCAGGACTTTCTGTGTGTGTGTGTGTGTGTGTGAGAGTGTGTGTGTGTGTGTGTGTGTGTGTGTGTGTGTGTGTGTGTGAGTGTGTGTGCGTGCGTGCGTGTGCGTGTGCGTGTGCGTGTGTGTGTGTGTGTGTGTGTGTGTGTGTGTGGCTGTGGGGGCTGCGCTGATTGTCTGATTATGTAGGTGATGGTGCTGTCCTCCCAGACTCCTCTGGCCTGACACTTCATTTCAGCAGACATGGTTTAAGCTTGACACTATTAATCCCAGCAAATCAACATGTGCACGTTTACACACACAAGCACACACAAACTCACATTTTCACACAAAGGCACAAGCCTCCCACGTGTGTGTGTGTGTGTGTGTGTGTGTGTGTGTGTGTGTGTGTGTGTGTGTGTGTGTGTGTGCGCGCACACACACACGAAACAAGATGCCAATAAATGAATGCCCCTTGTCCTGCTGCATCTTATCTGTTTCATACACTTTCCACACAACAAAGCCGAGCTAAGCTGGGCTAAACACAGCCGCCATGGCCCACTGAGGATTATCATCGCATCAACCCAAACCCAACCCTCGCCAGCCTGCGTGTCAACATCTTACTGTCCATTCATATCACAAAGCCTTTAAAATATATTTGAAATGTGGCTTTCCTGTTCGATGACAGAGTCAAGACTTTGGGTTGCTTAAATAGTTGGTTGTTCACCCTGGTCCCAACAAGACCAAAAAAAAAAAAAATCAACCCAAACTGAAGTAAAATTTTATGACAGAAAAGCAAATCTTTATCACTGTCAAGTGCTATGGTCTCAATACATATTTACTTGATGTGGTTAAACCAAGTGAAACCATTGTACTGTCATGCAGGGAGACAAAGAGCCTGCTTGGTGTGTATAACCAACACTGTCTAAACCAACGGTGCTGTGTAAAACTGGGACTTCAGCTGCTCAAATGGAGCAAACTATCATCTTAAAGTTGTGTCTCAGCTGTCAGAAGCCTGACTGGGCATTATATGAGTGCTGGCAGACTACTTTATCATCTGCCATCCTTATACCGCAAATTATGTATACAGCACTCCCTCCACGTAATGGCTCCAAAAGTGGATTCAGAAAGAGGTTGTCTCGTTCGCTCAATGAATTTATGTCGCGTTTAGCAGATTTAAAAAACATGTGACGTCTCCCTTAAACGTTCTATCAACAAAGTGGAGCATGATGGGCTGATAGTTGGAGCTGTGACTTGGAGTGGTGGCCCCCCGCGACACCATCAGTTTGCTGACGACCCAGTGGTGGTGGTGGTCGTGGTCACCTGCAATGATGAGAGGACCGACCCGGAGGAGGTGGAGGAACTGTCACCGTGGTGCCCGAACAACAGCCTGAACGTTAGCGATCACCGAGCAGCTGGTTGTGGACTTCGGGAGGTTGCGAGAGGACGTAGAGAGGAGGAGCAGCAGCTTCAGGTCCGCTCTGTTGATGGATGGGAGGAAGTGTGTCTACCGCTTCAGACAGTTGACAAAATTCTCTTCACGGAGCCAAAAACAAAACCTTTTACTCTGGTGCCGACAAGAAGCATCCAGGACCGCAAAGCTCTGCCGAGTGTGGTGCGGTCGGCTGAACACTCTTCGCCCTGCAGGACTTGAACACAGGGCGGTGCAGGACCCGGGCCAAGAGGATTTATTAAGGATCCTGACCATCCCAACCATGGCAAACACCTCTGCAGCCACAAGGCCAACACGGAGAGACTCCAGGAGAGTTTTTGTTTTATTCCTCAGGCCAAGAACACATTATGTTGCCCACTGACAATAATCAATACAAACTGGAAAGTCCTGCACTATAACTAAGGAATTGGCACTGCTTGTACACCACAGACAAGCTGCATATTCTAATGCCATATCAGTGTAAATATATCCATCCATCAGATATTTATCACAAATTTTGGGTAATATATCCTTTTTTATTATTTTGGTTTGTTATATATTCTTGGATTAGATATTTTTTCCTCTTCAATTTTTCTTCTTCCTTTGCTATTATGGCCTGTACAGCCCTTAAGTTTATGCTGTTTGCCACTAAGCGTGTCGCTGAGCGATTGTACTATGATGAGCTAACAGGCATGTGACAAATAAAGCCCGAAAAAAACTTATGACAGAGCAAAACGATGACTTGATGAAAACGGCTCCCGGCGCGCAAGTCTGTGGCAGTAAAATGTTTACGCGATAACAGCCAACTGTGTTAAAGTTGCGTAATAGGTTTTCTACGGACAGGGTGCGTCTAATCTATTTATAGACAGCGGCGCCAGTGCTCATTTGAGTTGAAGCAGATATTAACATGACTCGGATTGCGATTGTGTTTATGCGTGTCGTACACTGAGCATGATTAGAACATTCGGTAAATCAAAAGATGCACTTGAAAACATTGACGCCCTTTCTCGATCCCTCTTTTTCATCTGCTGCTGACTGGGATTATGGCCTTCTTGCTGAGGGGGATTCTTTTTATGCAGTAATGGGGGCTGAATTTACCCAACACCTTCCACCACCCTCACCCAATTAGAGGGCATGGCATAGAAACCAACCCCACCCCTTCCACCGAGAGAGAACCCGTTGGAGAAGAAACAAGTATTGATCAGGCAAAAGCAGGATTACACATAACAATGATTTGTTTAATGAGAGAGAGGGAGAGAGGGAGAGAGGGAGGGAGAGAGAGAGAGAGAAAGGAATAAGCATTCATGATAAAGGTCAGGCCATGAATCCAACAACCCCACCCTGACAAATAGAGACAAGGCAGGAACAATATCATTTTCCTTCTCTCGACAACACTCTCTCCTCTTGACAGAGTCCCGAAGGTTTGACGACCGTGCTCGAGGCGGAGAGACACAGATGTACAAAGACAGCGCAGCACGGGCGATACGGACGCAGATAGGGAAACGGAGTCAGCAAGCGGGTTTTCTGCTTGTGTGTTTAGGAAAGAGCCAACGCCATTACTCGTTTGATCATAAGCGGCAGGGCAAATGGGACGGGAAGGGAGCGAGACGAGGCGGACTGACGGACGGACGGACGGAAAGCACCAAAGGACAGGTGCGCGTCTGCGAACACGTCCGTGCGCCGTGGAGAGGGTTCAAAGGCGTTCGGTGTTGTGCGGCTCTCGCCCTCATTAGACGCCGTCATGTCCGTAGTTAAGCGAAGCGTCGTCCGGGCGCGGGCGTCCAATTAGAACCATCAGGCTCCCACCGTGCACTGCGGAACAGCACGTGCACGGACAAACACACACACACACACACACACACACACACACACACACACTGTTTACCATATTGTAGACGCAGGGGAGAAAGGAAAGAAAGAAAGAAAAAAGGGGGGAGAGGGAGGGGCCATCGCCTGTCCACAGGTTCATGTCTTCCCATGCTTCGTTAGTAAAACATGAGGGAGCAGCAGAGGTGAAGCTACTGACGGAGGCACAGTACACGAAGCGGGGATCCATGTTTATCGCCGTGAGGTTTTTTTTTGGGCAACACATTTTAACATAATGTTTTAGGTTTCACTCGATTGCTTCTCGTGTTTGCGAATAATAAACAGCCCGCAGGAGAAGCAAAAGCAATAACAGTTGCTCAGGAAGAAACATGCACATGCTCGCTTGCGGATGCACGCACGCACGCACCCACGCACACACACACGCACACACGCACACACACACACACACACACGCACACACGCACGCACACACACACACACACACACACACACGCACAAAAATGCAGATAAAAATCCACGCAGCCATGCGTGTCATGGGGTTTCCACGCGCACAGAAAAAATATATATATTTAATTGATTTTGATTTTTGATTTTTTTTCTCCCTGCTTTGTAAAGCCGGACCTGCAGCCCTTAATGGTACCTCTCGCCACAGAGGCAACGAGAGAGGCAAAAGCGCACGGCACACACTGTTCCGTTTTTTCTCACCCTCTCCTCAATCGCCTTCGTACTTTTCCCTCCCGCTTTCATGCGTCTCGCTCGCCAGCCCCCTTATACGTACGTATGTATGTATCTCTGTGTGCGTGTGTGTGTGTTTCTCAGTTAGCCCTGTGCCAAAGTGTAGGAGGGACACATCATTTTAATGAGCCTGGTTTCGCGTCCTGCTCCCACCTCCGATAAGCCTGTCTTTAAGGCCACGGGTTCATCTTGATTTAGCTGACGGAGAGGCTCGTCGTGAGTGTGTGGGAAAGGAGCGAAGACACCGAGCTGCTCCTATACGCCGCTACACGCACGGGGAGGAAAAACCACCTACATTTTGGATATGCTGGACAGAAGCTGCCAGCAGAGAGGCAATGTGGAAGGGGTGTTCTGTCTAACTCTCCTGAGGGATTCTTCCTCGCTGTCTTAAAATAAGTCTTAAAGTTCTAAGGGTGGTAGAGACAGTAGGGCACCGGTATTGGACTTCCCTTTTCCTCTTATAATCTTCCAGCTGGCAGCAGGATGCTGACGTAGCGTAATGGACAGATACCGTAGAGGAGAGAGAGCATGTGTGTGTAGGTGTCTAGGTGTGTTTGAGGTCTAACGTAATTCTTTGTTGCTGGACTCTGAAATGCCATCCTCTCCATTTTCATCACACGCCGGGCGCAGATTCCAATATTATGAAATCATGACACCCCCGACCGGGTAGCAGGTTAAATTTCACCTGATCCCGGGCCAGTGCTTTTAAATGGGGTTGGGGATGCAGAGCAGCGTTTTCACGCCAGAGGTAGAGGACAATAGATTGATCAGAGGGAGATCAGATTTTTATCTTCCCCTCCCGTCGTCACATCCGAGCTGCGGCCGCTCCGCTCAGGTCATCCCCGCCGCTGCAGAAACAGGTGGAATTATTGTTAAATCCGCCATCTCTGGTTACGATTCTTTGAGCGCCACAGAGGAAATGGGAAAGTATAAGAGGTCCCTTCATACAGATACATGCTCACCTCTTTAAACGACTTATGAGGTCAAATTGTCTTTATCCTCCTAAAGCAAGTGTTACAGTTTATATTTTTTTTTTCCATTTTGAGCCTAATTATAAATATGCTGCATTTATCAGGCTTCAATCCACTGAGAAATCTTTCATCTTTCAAAAATTCACTTCTTCAGACTCACCTTGCCCTTTAGAGCTGCAATAATTCAGAAGATCGACGAAAAACAGGCTGCAACGTCTGAAAGGCTGAAGTATTAAAATATATTGTTGTCAAAAGACCTTTAAAAGCAAGATTAGTTGATGATGTTATCATGTTATTATGGATTTATAAGTTTAGTTTAGATATCATGTCAATTAAATTGGCACTATAATTTTTTTAAATCACAGGAGTAAATCAGGAGCTGCATATTAAATCTTTAGAAATGTCCAAATATTGGGGACATTGAGGACAGTGAGGACATTATTATGAGGACACTATCATTTATGATTATGAGGACACTAAGGCCACATTCATATTTGGAAATAAATCAGCTACAAATCAGATATCAGCTAATGCGCCTTCCGTCTAAACGCATATTTGAATTTGACGGTCAATGGGATTCAAACATCATCAATGCGACAACACGAGGTCCCATTTGAAAGTTAAAGACCCACTGTTCCTGGTCAAAAAGTTCCACTCCACGACTCTGATCTGCTTTCTTCTTTGTCGTAAAAATTTGCTTCGGAAAAGACAAGCTTGAATTATCATTTCTATTTCACTTGAGGGGCAATTAACAGGCGGTCAAAAAAAAACAAATCTGAACTGTAATGCCGTCGGAACTGTAATGCCGTCTGTAATGCCGTCTTAATGCGTCCTGACGATCCCAATGTTATTAGGCCATTGATACCTATGGGTATTCGGGTGTATTGTCCATTGAAACCATTTATAGTATGGACACGCTCACACACAAACAGAGAGACACAGAGAGAGAGAGAGAGAGAGAGAGAGAGAGAGAGAGAGAGATCGCTGCAGGTGTAAAGGTTAGGCTGCATGGTCTCAAACAGCCACTTGACCATACAACACACATCACAGCAGAGCGACATGAGCGACTCTCGTGAAGCTCACATCAGGTTTTAGCGGGTTCAGGGCCGTAACCCAGCCATCAACCCTGCGTGTCATTTAAATGTCACGCTCCAGAACCTCTGCCGGCGGCTAAGAGGCCCGGGGGGTTAAAACCGGAGTATGGGTGTGACTGATCGCAGGAGGGTAGATATGAGAAGCCGGACCTCACACCTCCAGTTATTTTTTACAGTGTGTGCACCGCAGCGCCGAGTGTTTATCTTCCCCGTCTTGCTTCTGCTGCGAGACAAATCGCATCTCCTTTTCTTATTTGTTCAGCAGCAGTGCATTCACACGGCGGAAAGCCACCTGTGATTTATCGTCATCACAACCCTGGCGTGCCTTTGCCGAAAGATCATCTCCCGTCGGATCAGAGATGGCGATCGTTCGTTTGCAAATCAGCATCGGGAGCAAAATATCTCCAAAATCGCTGAAAGTGCAGATGTGACATTGCGACATTTCGGGATGTGAGGACACGAATGTATTCACCGTGCTTGATTGATGGCCCGATTTACTACCCAATTGGCAGGTTGCGAGGAAAAAACCCAAAAGGGGTCACGTGACAGGAAAAAATTGCATTTTGGGGCGAAACGGATTTATTCACAAATGTAACCTGGTGGATATTTGCGCCGTACGTGATGCATATTTAAAGGCGATACCCGTATAACTGAATATCCCTTAAGCGGTTATAAATACACACGGTGTATACCTCCCATAAGTGCCTCTCAAAATCAGCTTTCGGCAAATTCATCGGCATTCACTTTCCTGCGCTCCGTTTGTGTGTGTGGCGTCTTGTCAGAGCGCCGATAGACGGCAGGCCATGCTCCAGAGATCGCTGCCCCCATTCCCAGCTCCACCCGAGGGGGGCTTCGCGGGCGAAGGTTCCTCCCAGGGTGCGGTATCCATGGCAACGCAGAGGCTGAGACAAGCCAGGAGTCGTGTCAACGGCGCCGAGACTGCTTAGAGAGATGGAGGGAGGGAGAGAGGGAGTGGTGTGTTGGAGGGAGTTGGATGAGGTCGGATGGATGAGTGGTGGAAAACAGTGAAGGGTGGAGGTGGAGAAGTTTCTTTGATGATTATACAACGATTAAGAGTTTCTCACCCTCCTAAATTGGTCAAACTATGTGAAGAAAATCTGTTAATATCAAAATTGAATGATTAAAAGAACTTTTTTCGGAATGACATCTCAGTAATAAATCCGTCATATCTTCTGTGACTTATGATGATTCGTTTTAGAGTGAATTAAGCTGAGAGTAATAAAGCCTGGGCCTTATGTGAGATTTATTTTTGCTATTAGAAAGTACAATTTTCGTGGTTTGTTTTAAAGTACAAAGGGAGAGATGCATATGCACACACACACAAATGTGCTCAAAGGAGCATACACACACACACACACACACACACACATACACACACACACACACCCAAACACACACACATTCACACAGAAACACGTGCGCACACACACACACACACACACACACACACACGCATACACACAAACACACCCTTCCCACTGTGACAGAAGGGCTGGCCTTGCACTGGCACTCCTCTCTGGCTGAAAGTTGTGACTTCCTGTTTACCGCTCCCTCCCCTTCCACCTTGTCCCATCTATTTAGCCCACTCTGTCTCCCTCTGTCCCTCTCTCCCTCTCTCTTACACACACACACATATACACTCACACTCTCTAATTCAGTCAGTCAGTCAGTCAGTCACTCACTCACTCACACACACACACACACACACACACGCAGGTTATGCTTACAAAGTTGAGCAGCTCATCGATCGGTCGTCCTTTCCACGGAGAGGAGGATCTGTGGCACGACGCCATTTATTCTTCTTCTTTGTTTATTTAAAGGCAGTTGTGTGTGTGTGTGTGTGTGCGTGTGTGTGTGTGTGTGTGTGTGTGTCTGTGTGTGTGTGTGTGTTTGTGAATGAAATAATATTGACGGAGTGCCAGAAAAGGAAACTCGTCAGCTGTTCCTGCGGTGCTGGAAATTACAAGAGAGAGAGAGAGAGAGAGAGAGTCATGTGTGTGTATAAACACTAAACATAACTCATATTGTTCCCTCCTTCCACTCGTGTTGGTGATAATTAGTCCGTCAGGCCGACGTTATTACAGTAATTGTCTTGTATGGTACAGACTAAAGGATCATTTCTCATGAAGAACTTATTTTCATTTTTCATTTAAGGGAAGGTTTTGGGTTTTTTTCCAACTCTTTGTGCCGTTTATCACACTCGAGTTCACTTTGGCCTAATTATCTGTGCAAACAGCGTCAGATGTCAAATCGCTGCCCTCGACGGCCAACGCTGTGACATAGAATAAATATGATTTACTCGGCGCGTATTGCAGACGTCAGTGGTCGGCAATTTGATCACCCGACACGTTCCAGATAAAGAACTTTAAAGGCTGTTTTCACCCTTCAAAGCCCCTGATCGACCCGGTGTTAAAAAATTTATTGCCCGCGATTTACGCTTGTCCCGAGAAATATGTGGAGACAGAGAGAGAGAGAGAGAGGGGGCGAGAGCGAGAGAGAGAGAGAGAGAGAGAGAGAGAGAGAAAGAGAGAGTTGAAAGAGTTTGTGTGAAAAGAGGAGGTAGAAGAGAAGGGGAAAAATATGGAGCATCGTTATCTCATCATTATCTTCACCTTCTTTTTCTCTTTCTCGCTCTCTCTATCATTCTCACACACACACACACACACACACACACACACACACACACACACACACACACACACACACGCATGCCTGCCCTATCTCCTCCACCAGAGTCCTGTGGTGGCATGGGAAGCAATTTCACAGCCTTTGGCCGAAGCCACCTCAACACCTGCAGTGTTATTACCCTGGCAGCGCAAAGACACACACACACACACACACACACATGCACACGCGCACACGCGCACACGCGCACACGCGCACACGCACACACGCACACAAGCAACAGCACAGAAAAGTCTCGCCGTGGTCTTGACAATGACTGGAACATCATAATAGCAACACAACATGCAGACTGTCAGAGTCTTTTGGCCCCTGGTGCCGTTAAAAGCAAAAGAAAGCAAAGAACAGGGAATACAAAAATAGAATAAAGTACAACTCGTCCGGAGTCACCAAAGATGAATACATCTAAAGGGACATGCGGAAAGAAAGTACTTCCCTGAACTCTAACCAGTATAATGCTGTTGCAGAAAAAAAAAGGTTCAAACACAACTGGGTCGTGGCAGCACACCACACGATACAAAGCTTCAGTAAAAGTACAAATACGCTGGTGCAAAAGTACTCTAGTCAACGTGAAGTATATAAGTACTTTCTCTTAAATGTGCTGTGTTAAAAGTAAAAGCAAAAGTACATGTCACATCCAGTGTCCTGATATAACAGAGAGGATTATACTTCATAACGTGCTACTGTACCTTTTTTTATTCGATACTTGCTTTGAAAGGAAGTGGAGCAAAAGGCCAGAGGCTCAAAAGACTCAGTACACTCAAGTACGTACACACATTTGAAAAATGCTTCCACTTACAGTAAGTTCACCCCCCTGTCCACCCCTCGTCACAGGTTGTGGGAAACACACACAAGACAGCACAACTCAGTACCCCGAAAGCGATCGATTCCAGCGCTCTAACTTCTCCTGCGCGAGCTGGCATGCATTCCGCCTCATAAGGCGCCGGCAGCTGCCGTTCAGCGGAGCCGCCGAGCAAAATGTCATGTCATCATCGGAGTGGCCGCGGTTCTGCCTTGCCAATCTCCCTGTCAGTCCCTCAGCTCTCTCGCTCTCTCTCTACCACTCTCTCTACCTCTGTTCCTCTTTATTTCATTCTTCAGTCGGTTGGGTTTACCCCGCTGGGTGCACCCTTCCTCCTTTTTATTTTTACACTTAGAATTTTTTACACAGGGATTTACCGGTTTATCTTTTATTTTTTAGATGTATTTTATTCGGTTTTTTTTATGTTGCCATTTTTTTTTTCTATTTTCCACTTTTATTATTTTGTTATGTATTATTTAAATGTATTATTTAACTATCTATGGCCAATTTTGATTGGATGTGAGCTGCTGTAACACCGCAATTTCCCTCCAGGGATGAATATATTAACTGTCTGTCTGTCTGTCCGTCTATCTGTCTATCTATCTATCTATCTATCTATCTATCTACCTATCTATCTATCTATCATCGATCTATCTATCTATCTATCTATCTATCTATCTATCTATCTATCTATCTATCTATCTATCTGTCGATCTCTCTTCCCTTCTAATAAAGCTTTTAATAGAGTAAAAAACCCCTCGTCACCCATAGTCTCATCACTCCTCTTTTTTTTACTTTTCTCTCTCCTTCCAGTTTTTTCCCCTCCCTGGATTCCCACCGTATCACAGCTCCGTTCCGAAATGCCCTGAGAGAACCTGTTCGTCTCCACTCATCCCCTCCTCCTCCTCCTCCTCTCTCTCTCTCCCTCTCCTTTCCCTTGGCTCACGCTCTGCTCCTCACGTGTCTCCGACGGCCGCCGCTCGTCCCGAGCTGACTCTCCATTTTGTCTGTTTACCCTCCTCTCTCTCTCTCTCTCTCTCTCGCTCGCCCCCCACCCCCTTCCTCTTCCCGGTCTCCTCGTGTCCAACACTTCTTTTACCCCACCGCTTGCGCTCTCTTTCCCTCTCTCCACTCATCCCCTTCCCGCTCGTTCCCTCCTCTCTTCTCCTCTCGCGTCTGCGCTGGTGGAAAGGTATAAAGTACAAAGGCGCCGCTGCTGGACTTAAGTACATTTTCCAACTATACCTTCTGGTTTGAGTATATTTGGTTTCTGCGACTTTAGACTCCACACCATTTCCAAGCTGATACCTGTAGTTTTTACATTTTGCAGCAGCTATCTTTATATTATATTACATTTTTCTCTTCTCTCCCCTTTTTACAGATTTAAATAGAGTACATGTGTATCCGAAGATGACCCTGGCACTACCCATGCTATTTTCTGTGTAAATTGTAATGAGGAAATGTAGGATATGCACTTCATGACGTATTCTGGGCTCTGTCGTACCAGGGCACTGGATTTGACAAGCACTTTTACTGTTAATACCTTTTATATGCTTTTAATACCAGAGCAAGCACTTACACACATTTACTTGGGTAGAAATGTCTGCCGTTCTCTCACCCTCGCGAGCATCGTTTTGCATCAGGGTATTTGTACTTTTACCTCAGTTAAAGAGTCTGAGTACCTCTTCCACCGCTGCCCCTCACCCCCCTCTCGCCCTCCGTAGGGTCCCACCACTCCTCCTGTCACAGACAGAATGGCCGTGCCAGTGGTGATTAGTGCCTGCATGGCCAGACAAACAGCCAGGCTTAGCCCAGGCCTGTGGGAAAGAGAGCTGCTTATTCTGGCTCCGGGAGACGGATTGGAAACGACGGGGACTAAAACAAGCAAGCATTCTCTTATTACACTCGCTCGCATTCACACAAGTGAAAAAGGTGCGCGCATCACACCCACACGCACGCGCACACACACGCGAGCACAAGAAATGAACGCTGGCTTAAATACAGAAATTCTCATTCCGCTGCTTTTTCCCCCATTTGACGTGATATGCCGCGTTATAAGGTGATTCAGACGGGGGCATAATCACCCATTGTTGCCAGGGATTAGTGTGTGTTTTTCTTTTCCATTCTTTGGAGAACAGCGCTCTCCTGAGTATGCATCACAACACATAATTACGAATATATATTCCTCAGGATCGCGCTGGAAGTTTTGTTCCGTGCACAGAGATTAAACGGCGTTTCCTTTCGGGACTCGCAAAGTTCATAGATGTTCACGCATGAATTTTCCATGCTCGAGCCAGAGTGCCGTACGCAATCGGAAGAAATGTTAACACAGACCGCCGTCCTCTCAACAACAA
>NC_137203.1:21249854-21255332 GCF_960531495.2 Zeus faber | reverse complement strand
ATAAAGCCTCTCATTGAAATGCAGCATGGAGCCAGGGTGGAAATCCCTAGCGGGAGTCTTATCCCACAAAAGTGGATGACATGGGGAACACCTTGTCTGCACCTTTTTACTATTCCTACCCCATCAGTTAAGGGTTCCATTTTTCACTTCTATTTCATTTTTCTTATTGTTTTCCAGGCATTGGGAGTTTGCTATCCTTTGTCTCCCTGATGTAACATCCAAAATCTTATTTTGCCTTTTATTGCACTACTTTGCTACTTTTCCACATCGTCTCATCCTCTTCACATCATCCTTTTTTCCTTTTCATTCCCTCACTCCATCAGCACTGAACCCATGAAACCTATATTGTGGCGACTCCCGATTCTCTTTCGGAGATAAGCATATCACATTTTTAGAGTATTGTTTGCAAGGTTATGAGGGGCGTTTTATTTTATTTTTCTTGTTAAAGTTTTTAAAAGACTCATAGATCACTGCCGGGGGCCAGAGGACCGATTGCGTTCTCAAGGGTTTTAACAAGCACCTACAAGTGTGAGTGCAGTGATACCCATAAATGATGTACGGTGATGCCATAAAGCTCAGAGTGACCCGCCATAAAGTGACTGGCCATCCGTGTAGCTGACAATCACATCGCAGAGAGTTGTAATGCAGGTCACCTCGATGCCACAGAGTTCAATATCAAGACACAGATCACACCCGCTATCGATGTCAGGGTTCATCTGTATTTTGGTATTGATATTGGATGACGGAAGATTGTTTATCGTTCGCTAACAGGTGACCATGATCCTGAGTTTTCTCATGTCTATGTTCTCTCTCAATGTTCCCTCAACAGGGCTGAGGGAACATTGGGTTGAGGGAAAAATGGATCCAAAATTGTATGAAAAGTATTGAGGGAACATAGGGCTAAGGTAAAATAGGGTTGGGGAATAGAGCTGAGAGAACATAGGGTTGAGAAACATAGAGTAGGGTCGAGGGAACATAGGTTGAGGGAACATAGAGTGAGGGAACATAGAGTTAGGGAACATAGGGTGAGGTAACAAAGGGCTGAGGGAACATAGGGTTAGAGAACGGAGGCTGAGGGAACATAGCTTGAGGAAACATAGCTTGAGGGAACATAGCTTGAGGAAACATAGCTGGAGGAAACATAGCTTGAGGGAACAAAGCTTGAGGAAACAAAGCTTGAGGGAACATAGCTTGAGGGAACATAGCTTGAGGAAACAAAGCTTGAGGAAACATAGCTTGAGGGAACATAGCTTGAGGGAACATAGCTTGAGGGAACAAAGCTTGAGGAAACAAAGCTTGAGGGAACATAGCTTGAGGAAACATAGCTTGAGGAAACATAGCGTGAGGGAACATAGGGTCTCAAGTTTGTGAACGGTTTGTAAAAGTGCATTTACTATTTGTTACTGCTAAAAACTGCCTCTGGTTGTTAGATGGTTTTAATTAAACAAAAATTCAGTACGAAATTGTTGAAATGATGGGTAATACCTCAGCGGCTAAAGCCAAACTTTTTTATCCATTTATCCATTTCTAGGAAGAAGTACCTCTGTGTACAGTATTTTTTTAGCACTGTCCATTGTGCATTGGCTCCAAAGTGGCTGTGAATTGATTTTCACACAAAGGAGAAGTGGTTGAATTTTGAAAAGCACGGTCGAAGAGGGTGGCCTGAGCCCGGGATTAAACACTGTTCTGCTAGAATGAAGGAAAGCCCTCCGCTGGAGGAGAGCGCTTAGTACCTCAGCTATTGAACAGTAGGGGTTAGCTTAGCCTGTGCGACCATCTTGACCTTGCTGCTGCTGTGTACACACACACACACACACACACACACACACACACACACACACACACACACTCTCTCACACACACACACACACATACACACATGCAACCACACATTCACAGCATGTAGTCTTTATCAGCTCAGCTATTCCAATGTTATTTTGCTCAGGTTATTGCTTCAAATCTCACCTAAGCTGGAAAATGCTGAAACAAGTGGAAATCCTGTGTGTGTGTGTGTGTGTGTGTGTGTGTGTGCGTGTGTGTGTGTGTGTGTGTGTGTGTGTGTGTGTGTGTGTGTGTGTGCGTGCGTGCGTGCGTGCGTGCGTGCGTGCGTGCGTGCGCGTGTGTGTGTGTGTGTGTGTGCATGTGTGCACGCATGTGTGTGTGTGTGTGGTGTGCGTGTGTGTTTGTATACACGTTAAAAGGGTTACCTGCCCAAACTCATGAGTGTATCTGTATGTGTGTGTACATTGCTGCTGTGTCCAGAGCTGTCCACACCCCTAAACATTTTAGGACTGAGTTTAGTAGAACTAGTTACAGTATATTCACGTTGAGAGCAGCGTACACTTTTTTACTTGCGAAAAAGGTCAGTGTTGCAGAACAGATTGCATTTCAACGGCGCTGACCAAAGCAGCGATGCTCATGGAGTCTCCCAAAAGTCGCTGTTGGTCTTGGTCAAGCACTGAGCTATGAGTCAAGATATTTGCTAATGCCACGACTCCCCCTGGAAGAGCTGGTCATTCTCTGAAGGTCAGCACATACAAAGTTAATTCCATTCCATGAAGTGAAAACCGTGCGCACACACGCACAAACCCTGTAGCGAAGCAAGGTGTAAGGAAGGGTCAAAAAGAGAGAAATAACTCTAAACGTGTCACAACAAACGTGACTATCCGTCCAAGGCACCTGGTGGGGAGAGAGGGAGAGATGGACCGAGTGACCTTCAGTGCTGCCGGGATGCTCGCCCGAGCTATTAAAAAAACGCCAAATTCAAATGACGAGAGCCCCATCAAGTCCATTAAGGACTCATTAGGAGATGGAACAGCATAGAGCTTCATCTGCATGAGAAATTTCCCATTTTCCGTCCACAACCACGTCAGCGTTTTTTTTTTACAAAACATTTAAATCATGAATGTGGATTTTTTTTACAAGCGCTGAACAGAGACGGCGCGCAAAGATGTCCCGCCCACACCGGGGGGCGGGGGCGGGGGTGGGGGTGGGGGTGCACTCCGTATTGCGTGACAGGAGCCTCCTTGTCATGTCAGTCCACTTGCATACAGAAAAGAGCCTAAAAGCTGCTGCCTGGTAGGATGCACCACCGACAGGGTGGAGAACCCAGAAGTCCTCCGAAAAGCCTCCGAAAAACCGAAAAACTGAGCAGAGGAAAAGGGATACAGGCAACAAGACGGGAGGTGTCTGTTCATGGCGGTGTGCAACGAGCACCCGTCCACTCACAAAACAGTCGTGGGCATCCGAGGGTGATTTTTCATCAGCGGTGACACAAAGAACGAGCAATCGGCTTTCATTGGATACTCTGCTCATGCCTAGCTTTTACCAGCTCGTTTTTTTTAACGTTGGGGATTTGTTTTTGAGAACTTTCATAAGGCATTTGTAATTTGATCTGCTGTTTTATTCTTTGTGAACCCTTTCTTAGTGATTCGATCAAATAGCTGGAAGAGATATTAAAGCACTTCAGTTCTATCCATTCAGTCGGATCATTTCTCGAAGAAGTGGAAGTTAAGGAGAAGGGCATTGAGGAAGGCCGACAATCTGGAGTTTCTCAATACGCCTTTTCCTCTTTGGTATGCTCCCCGTGCATACAACAGCGTACCAGATGGGCATGGTTTTAAAGGTGTGATGCTTTTCGCTCGGTCTCTATGTGGGCGGAGTCCTGGTGTGCTGATGCGGAGAGTGAAAGCCCCAGATAGTTGGAGGAAAGAACGCGTACGCCTTCCTCAAACACAGCACCTGGTCCTTGACTTTATGGACTTTGTATCGATGACATAGTTTGCACGAAAAGTGCTTTTTTCCCCCCACTTCCATTCAGTCAGACATTTTCTGAAGCAGCCTTCGCCGAGCTGCAGTTTAAGACACTTCTGCACTGGCTTTAGCACTCGGCCGCAACGGCTGCGACTTGGTATTGACGTTAAAAGCATAAAGTGCAATCATTATGGGATGATGGGTCCGATGGAAATACTATCCAGGCTGCATACCCTGCCGAGTTCAATCAACATGATTCTGGGCTGATTTTTCCACTCGCCGGCAGGTTTTTGGAGATCGCCGAGCAAAGCTCCTGATCGGAGGCAAATCAATAGCGTGCTCCTGTGATGGTTTAATGAGCAGGTTTCATATCCGGTCGCGTCGGGCTCGGTTTGGGAGTGACGCAACGAGCTACAGCCAATGAGAGCAGACACGGATCGATGGAGGGCAGGAGTCGAGAAGGAGAGACGGGGGGAGTGCACGGAACATCAGCCAGAAACACAACGTACCTTTTTTACTTTTCTTTTCTAGGTTTTTTATATATTTCTTATTTAAATTCTGCTTTTATTCATTATTATTATTATTATTTGCTATTATTTGCTGCCTCACAGCAAGAAGGTCCTGGGTTCGATTCCCGCCTGGGGCGCTGTTGGCACCGTGCTCCGGCGGGTTATCTTCCAAAAAAAAAAAAACAGGAGCCTTTCTGTGTGGAGTTTGCATGTTCTCCCCGTGCTCACATGGGGTTTCCTCCACCTCACGTCAGTAAGGACCCCCACCAAAAACATGCACCCATCATCGTCTGACCAGCGATGGACACTTATCACCTGGTCCCCGGGCGCGTCCACGTACGCTGCCCACTGCTCCTGGCTGTGCCCCCGGAGGAAGGACAATCCAGGATGGGTCAAAAGCAGAGGAGCCATTTCACCGGCCACCATCAAGCATGTGCATGTGTGTGTGTGTGCAAGCATGTGTTGTGGAGTGTCGTGTGATGATTAAAGACTGTTTCTTCTTTTCTTCTTTCTTCTATTTTTTACAATGATCAAGAATCGAAAAAAAAACGTTTTTTTTCGCATCATTTCCGGTGTCACTTCTCATGGCAAAACGTAGTTTGGAGACTCGTCGGGGATTCCTCCTGGTGAAGGATCTGATCATGTGTGACCCCTTGTCACCGATCAGTCATGTAGTGTGCAAACCACAAGACTGCAAGATTCCCCATCACAAGATAGAGTTGTGTAGTGTGAACAGTGCAGCCATCTGACGACTTTCAAAGTCGTGTAGCGTGCCCGTGGCATTATGTGGCATGTTCTATTGGCTGACAGCTGACATTGGACCCAGGGGACCAATGACAATGTACCACTGGGGCCAATCAAAAGACAATAAAGATAAAGATAACAAAAAAGACAAACTCGTGTTCTCGCCATAATGGTTTCTTATTTCAGGAATATTCTCCATTAGTAATTATTTAATGACACTTAAAAAAAAAACATTTACTCATTATAACTCCTGTGTTTCAAAGCGTAATTCATTTTCCTTTCAGAGGCAGGGACTTTTTGTTCCTTTTAACAAACTTACGTACCTACACGCACACCCACACACACGCACGCACACACACACACACACACACACACACACACACACACGCACATGCGCACACACACGCGCACACACACACGCGCGCATGCACGCACACACGCATGCACAAACGCACACACACACACACACACA
>NC_137203.1:20992354-21242354 GCF_960531495.2 Zeus faber | reverse complement strand
ATACACATACATACACATACATACACATACATACACATACATAAGGCGCATACACGTACCCATGGGCTCCCTGGTGGTACATAAACATATTGAAACACAAGCACATTACCGCACAGGAAATGATATTGTTTGTTTGGATGAACACAATTAGTATGGCTGGAAGATGGGGAGGGGAGTATCAAAACAACCTTTTTTCCCCAGTATATAATATTTCAGGAAAAATCTGAGCGACGCGTAAAGCGGGTGATGGTGTACCTTTACTAGAAGCCGATGGAAAAAAATCAAAGCAAAATCAAAGGTTCCCAGACTTCCTCGCCCCAAGGGTTCTCACTTCCAACTGTCAGGCTACAACACAGAAAATGTCTCGATTTAGTTTCCAGCACAATAAAAATGCCTGTCACTCTGGTGAACTCCTGTTGCCACAGAGGGGAAGACACGCGGATGAAGGTAGAGAGAGAGAGAGAGAGAGAGCGGGAGAGAGAGACAGACAGGGACTTTCACAGAATGACAGAACTCAAAAGGAAAGAGAGAGAGACAGAGAGAGAGAGAGAGAGAGAGAGAGAGTCAGGGACAGAGGAGAGGAGACGACAAAACCGCCTGGGCTCTGGTTCCAACGCATTCGACCTCATCCCTCCCTTGCGCGGAGATGAAAGCTGGATGATGATCCTGTCATCTGTCACTTTTTTTACTTGCTCAACTCACCCCTTACCACACACCTAGACACCCCCTCGCCGTGGCATCGCTCTTCTCCTCTACCCCTCCCTCTCCCCCTTTTCTATCTCCCTCTCCCTCTGTGTGTCCTCCCAGGCCGCTGGCTCCTCGGGATTTCAATTACACCGGGGTGAAGGCCCGTGTTAAAACGCTGAGGCCACTTTTTGTATTCTACTTTTCCCCTCCCTTCCGCTTGTAGGTGCTGCTGCGGACGTCTGATTGGCCAACATGTGGGTCTGCCTCCGGGCATCTCGTCCAGTCAGAATGATAAGGCGGAGCGCCTTGCCAAGAACGACAGCCTATCAGAGAAATGGTCCATCAGCAAGCACACGCAGCTCAGCCCCACGGACGCCTTCGGCACCATCGAGTTCCAGGGAGGAGGACACTCCAACAAAGCCATGGTGACTCTCTTAAAGAAGCTTTGTGGGTAGTCAGTGGTTTTTGCATCGGGTCCGACAACCCTGGAACATCTGGCGGCTTTTAACTACAGTAAAGACGAGGCGATAAAACGGAAAGATACAGCAGTCGGCGGGGAAACTCCTCTCACTAACCAAACTGTGACTTAAGATCTTGGCAAGGGGGCGTCACGCTGGTGCAAGTCTACATCTGAGGAATTGGAGATGAAATAAGTATTAAATTTGATGCTCACCGATCACCGATCTGGTTAATGCAATTGGTCGGAATAGGATTTTGATTGATGAATTCGACCATTTCAGCGGGAGGCCAGGCACGCGCTCTTCCTTCACACCTCCGCCAACCGTTGCTTTCCCTCCAAAGGCAGCGTTAACAGTATCCCACCACTGCCACGCTGAGTGTAGCCACTAATTTAGAAAAATGAAGTGAAAGAGTGTTCAGCTGCATGTGTAGAAATCCATTCCCTTAAATGAAATTGGAGTCAGGCTCCAACGTGTATATTGTTCCTGATCCTGGCACACGGCGTAGTAATATTGCAAGCAGTGGCGAAACATGATGGCGATAGGCCCCGGTGCAAATCATTTCTTGGACCCTCCCCTCCCCGCGCACACACACCCAGTTGGGGACGGTCCATTACGCACGGTTTTGTTTTGTTCAATAAGGAAAGGAGAAGAATAAAATAGCCATAAAAAACACAGGGAAGGGGACGCACAGCGGAGTGCAGTTTGTGTGCAACCCAATCACTGGCGCGCCCGTCAAGGGTGCCCCATCACTGGTTGCACCGTTGGTAGCTATGCCACTGATTGCAAGCTGTCAGGTAGTAAATATGTTTTATGTGTGATGTTTAGACACGCATCTTAAATTATTCATCCAGACTCATGTCAGGATTGGATCTCTGGGGTTTTGGTTAGCCACATAAACAAATACTATGCATGTTGTTCTCCAATGATGATAAGCATCTGGTGCTGTTCAATATACTGTAAGATTACTGGGTAATAAAATGTACATAAATTATTACAATTAGTAGATGACTGAAGGGAGTAGAGCTCTGTATGAGGTCATTTGGCCCAGATTACTTCAAATTGACTTGATAGTGACTTAATAGAGTTGATGACCTAATGGAGTGGCTAATGCGATTGATTTCATGACCTCACCCGTTTATGTTGTCCTCAGTATGTACGTGTGTCTTACGACACCAAACCGGACCTGCTGCTCCACCTGATGACCAAGGAGTGGCAGCTGGACCTGCCCAAGCTGCTCATCTCAGTCCACGGTGGCCTGCAGAACTTTGAGCTGCAGCCCAAACTCAAACAGGTCTTTGGGAAAGGCCTCATCAAGGCGGCCATGACGACCGGAGCCTGGATCTTCACCGGGGGGGTCAACACAGGTGAGGGCAGAGATTAAAAGGCACAAACAGCGATTTGCTAACCATTAGGTGTTGGGAGTGTATACATATATTTATGAGTGGTAATGCCGATAATAAATACTTAAGTAGAGCGGGTTGTGTGGTAATCGTGCGGATTACTGGTTTAATCTCCATCTTCCTCTGGGAAGCATGTCGAGGTGTCCTTGAGCTAAACACTGAAACCCTAACTGCTCCTGATGAGCAGGTTGGCGGCTTGCATGGCTGCCATTGGTGTATGAATGTGTGTGTGAATGGGTAAATGTGACGCAAAAATCGCAAAGCGCCTTTGTCCTTTGGGCAAGAATGGATGCTATATCTAATGCAATGCTGTATGTGAGTTCAAGCTTCTATTTTGAGATGCGTGACCCAATGTACATTGTCAAGGGCCTTTTCAGAACAGTTAGCAGTTATTTTGGATCAAAATAAGAGACTTTCAGTGTAGAACAATTTGTCATAGTTGAAGCACTTTATTATATTGATCACGGGTCAATAGATACAGTCATGTTTGGCATAAGACTGCCCTATCTGCACGGGAGTACTGCAAAACCCCCCTCTGGATCGAGAACGGATCGGAGCATTAACACCAATTCAGTGTTGTCAGTGTTATCTTCTGGTATTGTAGGAGGAGGCTGGGGTGGCATGCGGCGTTGACAGACGTTGGAGGGAGAAGATAGACTGCCTTGTTGAGTTGAAGAGTAGAGATAAGTCATCTGACGCTGACTGACTGTCAGATGACATGTGACTCCTTGCCTCCTCCTGAATTTACACTATGAGCTACGTTTCTGTCAAATTGTGAAATTGCAAATTAATTGTCAAAACTACTTTGCTCTCAGGATTGTTGGAAATTCTGATGATTGCATCTTACAAAATGTAACCAGCTTCAAGAGGATATTGAGATCCAGTGCAATGACAGCATGTTGTGCTTTATACCGCAGCCAATGTATCAGGAAAGAGACACAATGTAAGATGTAGCAACAGAATTAAAGAGATGGGTGGAAGATAGTAGATAGAGGGCTGAATAATGGATGGAGGAAGGATCAGTAAAGCTGTCTGTGACGGTGGTAGATCGAGAATGAGTGTCAGGAGGGGAGATAGTCTCCAGGCCTGACAGCGGCTCCCCAGAGGACTACAACTACAGGCCTGAGGCTAGGATCTGTCCGTATGTGTGTGTCAGTCACTCTGAGAGCGTGTGTGTGTGTGTGTCAATCACTCTGAGAGCGTGTGTGTGTGTGTGCGTGCGTGCGTGTGTTTGTGTTAATCTGTGTGACGTGCGGACCCTCTGTCCCGGATCAATTAATCTTATTTCCAGAGCCGAGTCGAGTTGCTTATCTAACAATACGTTTTGTCAGGATCTGTACAAAACCATTTCCTTTTCTCTGTTTGGCAATCTCTCTCTCTCTCTTTCTCTCTCTCCCCAAACATAATCACGCAGGAGTGATCCGCCACGTGGGCGACGCGCTGAAAGACCACGCCTCCAAATCCAGGGGAAAGATCTGCACCATCGGCATCGCTCCCTGGGGTATCGTGGAAAACCAGGAGGATCTAGTTGGCAAAGATGTAAGATTGTGTGTGAGGCTCTCTCAGTTCCTTTAAGTCCTGGTTTCAAGCACTCACTCTATTTTAGGTTCCGGGAGGAAGTTTGAGGTTCACGGATAAATGTCTATAAAAGGAAAAAATGTTAACAATGGCCAGAATCAAAATGACGTGCAAAAAGGTTGGAAAGGGGAAGGGGAGGCGATAGGTGTGAAAACACAGGGAGAATTCTTGTCTAACTTTCGGATAAAGTATTTACCCGTCAGTGAACACTGTTTAATTAGAAAACGCTGCACCCTGTGCATGTGTGCCGGCCCGGCGCCACGAGGAGGCACTCAGTTGTATTTTCTGCCCCCCCCGGCCTAAGTTTTATGGACCCCATAGAGTGTCATAGAGACGACCGTAATGAAACACCTTATTTGAAGCTTGTTATCTGATCCAGTTACAAACAGCATTCAGCACCGACACCAGTTCCACCAATAAAGACTCATTTGGACTCGACCAATCAGAACGCATATCTCATGAATATTCATATCTTACCAAGAAAATAAATCTGCTATCTGCTCGTCTGGACTTTCTCCTTTCCTTTTTCCTATAGGCTAAATAAAGCAATTTATTCTGGAACATGCAACTCATTTAAACACGATAGTTGCTCCGTTATTCTCGTGCCGTGATTATAGAAAATACTATCGGGAAAGGAGTTGTTGTCTTCTTTTTCCCCACTAAAACCACTGAGAGGCGCCCGCTTAAATATTATTTGGGCTTATTATTATTCTATTTTATCAAAAGTTGACAGTTGATATTTAAAAAAATCGGGTTGGGGACTCCTCTTTTAGTCAATATACAATACAGCTGTTTCCAACTAAATCTCGATGCTTTTTCTTTAAAAAAAAAAGTTTTTCCAAATGAAAAGATTTGCCCCCTTGCCATTTTTAACTGTCCCCTCTTCACTTCATCCTGGCACCAGGCCTGATGTGTGCAAGGACTTACTTACTCAATAGTGTGTGTGTGTGTGTGTGTGTGTGTGTGTGTGTGTGTGTGTGTGTGTGTGTGTGTGTGTACGTGCGTGCATGTGAGGGAAAATGCAACACGCAGAGAGCCCTGGTTAGCTCGAGCCGCATTATCAGTGTTGATGGCTTATTAGCTGCTGAGTCGGCTGAATCCTGGCGGAGATTCCCGCTCTCCACAAGTGCACGGCGTTTGAACAGCTGGTGGGACGCCACGGAACCACACGCTGACTCATCCAGATCAGCGAGATCGGAGCAGCTTAAAATTCACGAGAGGGTCCCGTTTTATTCATATTATCGGCTGAAAAACTGATGATGAGAATAAATTCTACTTTCTCGCCTCACACGCCTACAGAGCGTGGCCCGCAAAACAAAATGCCTCTCTGCAAGCTGACATCACTCACATCCTAAATAGGCGCCGTGAGCTACACGATGTGCAGCATATTAACAGCACATTTTCCTTTGGTTTGGACATTTTTTCCCGACTAGATTGTTCTTTTTTCATGACGTTCCCGTGCTTTTGACGTTGCGTCGCTGCCCAGGTGGTCCGTCCGTACCAGACCATGTCCAACCCGCTGAGCAAGCTGACGGTGCTGAACAGCCTCCACTCCCACTTCATCCTGGCCGACAACGGCACCACGGGGAAGTACGGGGCCGAGGTCAAGCTGCGACGCCAGTTGGAGAAGCACATTTCCCTACAGAAGATCAATACACGTGAGTGCATGACCGTCAGCAACCCTTTTTTGTGTGGCCGGTGTGGCCGACTGTGACAAGGTGGACGACAAAGAAGACGACGGAGGTTAATGTAGGCTTAATGGGGCTTTATTAGAAACTTAATGGTTTAACAGGTTAATTGAATTTGGTCCTCTTTGTCCACTGCCGCGACAAGAGCAACATTCTCATTATCTGCTTGGGTAGGGAATGTACTGTTACACACACACACACACACACGCACACGCACACGCACATGCGCACGCATGCACGCACGCACGCACACACACACACACGTCCGTGTGCACAAACACACATACACACCCACACACATACACACACACCCACACACACACACACGCACACGCACACACACATTACACACACAGACACACACACCTGCGCGCACACACACACACGCACAAACACGCGCCCACCACTTGATTTTAGTTCTCCATAGCATAATATCCAGAGCCAGTTAGAAACTTTAATCAGAGAAATGTTGTTTGATGGATGTTTGGCCATAATTTCACAAACGTTCCGATCTATATTTGAACTTTTATTGAACTTTGAGGCTTTTATTTTATACATTAGACTGTGGATACAGTACTGTAAAACGTTCTTTTTTTTTTGGTTGTTTTTTTTCACCAGACACATCGGCCTTTAGTGTTGAAAACACAGCCTTTTAACAAGATACATAAGAGTCGAACTTCAAGGTTTAATGCAAGAGCCGCTGCTGCTTTAAAATCTCCCCCGACTAAGAAGAGCTGATAAGACTGCCAGATTGTTCTGTGTCCCGAAAATAAGATAAGATAAAATAACACTTTATTCATCCCCGGGGGATCTCAAGAAATTCAGGAGGAGGAAAATCACCACTTATTCCCTGTTTCCTATTTCTACTTTCTGAGAGACCTGCGATCATCTCGTAAGATTGTCATCCAGTCATGTGACCCATGGCCTTCCCTTTGTCATCCTATGCCTGGGCTCATACTGAAGGGGCTGGGGAGGCAAAGGGACGCCCAGCCGTCACGCCCGCACCGTGGCTGACCATCTCTATCTGTTTGGTTGCTGTCTAGCCTCATTCTCTCCGTTCCTTCATCAGTCCTCGTCGAGCGCAAACAATCCCTTCTTTAGCCGGCGAGACAGCCTTTAGGTTTACGCCGGAGGATTATTGGAACAAAGCGTCTGAACGTCTGAAAAGGCGGCCTTGTGGCAGTTTGGTCTTTTCACCTCTTACCTCCATTGTATTTAAATTTACAGCACGTAATACCTTTATACAAAGGCGAGCCTTGTCATTTCTATCAGTTGGTCTTTAAGTCTGCTGCTTCATAGCTCTTATTTAAATTTTCCTCCGCAGTGCTCGTGTTAGTGCAAGGAACATTAGAGCCAAAGCTGCTGCTGCATCTGTTTTTGTGTGTGTGTAAGTGTGTGTGTGTGTGTGTGTGTGTGTGTGTGTGTGTGTGTGTGTGTGTGTGTGTGTGTGTGTGTGTGTGTGTGTGTGTGTGTGCGTGTGTGTGCGCGTGTTAAAGGGATTATTTATATTTCATGTCAAATATTTAAAATAAATATGTGAATTGTAAAACATAGGCCACAGCTTTTGGTGCACACTTGCTTTTCCCCGGTCCAGAGGGATGTTACATAATTGGAATAAAAAAACAAACAAACCCAAAAAAATAGCAGCATCTTTTTTTTCTATTTGCATAACGCGCTGGTAAATAATCCATTGATTTTCTTTTCTCGAAAGTGAAGCCCATGCGTGTTTCTGTGCATGGGGTTTCAGCATGCATACTGTGTGTGAGTGCATGTGTGTGTGTGTGTGTGTGTGTGTGTGTGTGTGTGTGTGTGTGTGCGTGCCTGCGTGTGTTTAGTTACCCAATCACCTCCAGGGTTGTCAAGACAAGGACCATTTCTTGATTTGATTACCTGTCCGTGGTCAATAGGGGAGCGCATCAATTTTCCGCACAGCACGGCTCCCACGGGAGGGACGCAGCCGCTGCCTGGGGTCCAGTGCAAAGAAGGAAAAAAGGATAAAGAAAGATAAAGAGGGAGTGAGCCAGTTTGAATTCAATTGTCTAACCCCATGGCTTGTGGGCCACATGTACCGCAACACACACAGGCACGCACGCACGCACACACACACACACACACACACACACACACACACACACACACACACACACACCCACACACACACACACACACACACACACACACACATCTCCCCTTTCCACTTGATAATCTGACACACAGCTACAGTATGGACTGCATACCCGAGTTTAAAGGGAAAGCATGTCGGGCAGATAGGCGTCCATCGCTCCCTGTGGTCCTTCTGCTATGTGTTCCAACAATCCTGCGGCTAATCCTGCTGCGCCCGTGCACGATCCTCTGCGCTGCACGTTTGTTCTCACGTCACTGCCAGCAACGCCGCTAGAAGGAAATTGGCTGCACCGGATTTTTTGCGTATTTATCAGGTTTCTGTATGTGCTGCATGTAAGTCGAAGACGGCCTCTGGTCATGACGCGTATTGCTCAACTGGTTCCACGTTATAGCCCGTCATTGTTTCGGTGCCTCTGCGTTGGTTTGTTTTAGTGGCACACGTACCCTGCGGTCCATTAGCTTGGTCTGGGCGGTACCATTGGCACTTGTCAGAGCTCGTCGCCGCCACAGCACTCCGGTGTAATCCCAGAGTCACACGTACGACATCTCTCTATTGGCGAGCGGAGGAATGTGTATTCCCCTCTGCATGCCCTGTATTTAATGGATGCTTGCGACTGCCACAGTGCCATTTCCCCCGTCAGCTGACGGAGGATGAGGGAATCGGACGAACAGCTCTGGCTGTGAAATGTAAACATGGGGGAAACTGTGGCGGAATGTTGCGTGGGCACGAGAGAGCACGCCCGGATTTCCATGGCAAAGCCGCATGACTATCTCGTTTAACGTCCAAACCCGGCGAAAAAACCCGGCACGGGCCTGCCCGCTGGAGCGCAGCACACTAAAGGAAAAAAATGCAAATGAGCGTGGACTGTTGCTACAGATGTCATTTTGGTTTAAGACGGAGTGCTTTGTCTATCGCAATAGTTCTCAACGTGAGGTACGGGGACCCTCAGGCGTCCTTTGAGAGGTTCCAAGGGGTCCCCAGCAAAACATTCAAAAGACATTCGCACCATTTAATAATGTACAATAATGAATGTTTAGATCATAATTTCACTGTTTGCTCCCTAACTTTAGTATAGACAGGTATGAAATTTTGGACTGAATCATATCTAACAGTGAAGACCTTCGAAAAAATTGCAGTCCCAGAGATTAAATCTTATCTGTGAGCTAAAGGGTAACAAATTGATGGTCCTTGATATGAATGTGGTTGAGAATCATTGATTGAATATACGTATCAGGGATATTTTTTTTTATTTTAAATTTGTATACTTACAACCACAAACCTCAATCACAGAAAAGACCAGAGAGAAGGAACGAGAGGAAGTGTGGAGCGAGACAATGAGGTCCAGGTTGCACAGATAGAGCAGAAGGGAAGGGAGAAGCGAATGAGATGGCCTCTTACCTGGAGGTGTCTGTGGTGGACGGGCACGAGGACAAGTGAAAAATAGTGGCACGGTGGCGCCCTGGGTTCAATTCCCACCCGGGGCGCTGTTGGCACCGTGCTCCGGTGGGTTATCTCCCAAATAGGAGCCTTTCTGTGTGGAGTTTGCATATTCTCCCCATGCTCACATGGGGTTTCCTCCACCTACCATCAGTAAGGACCCCCACCAAAAACATGCACACATCATCGTCTGACCAGTGATGAACACTTGGTACCAGGTCCCCGGGCACATCGACGAATGCTGCCCACTGCTCCTTGCTGCCCCCCCGGAGGAAGGACAAGCCAGGATGGGTCAAATGCAGAGGCCTCATTTCACCGGCCACCATCCAAAAGTGTGTGCATGTGTGTGTGCATGCATGTGTTGTAGTGTGGTGTGTTGCGTGACAATTAAAGATTCTTCTTCTTAACATGGAGCGAGAGAAAAGGAAGAGGAGACACAAGCGAAGATTGAGTCCTAATGTAGGCTTTCTCTCTCTCTCTTTCCTTACTGATGCCTCCGGTCTACAGCTCAACCTTGATCAGCCCAGCAATAAGGTTGGGAAGGCAGGTTGTCCAGTTTGTACGTGCGCATCGAGTGTATTTCCATACGTCTTTTCGTCTTTTTGGAAAACGACCTTTTGTGACGGCATTATTGATCACAGAACATGTGGTTCAGGTGGAATTTTACAGTAGCTCTAGGGGGCTTGGCTGAATTTTGTAATCATGGTTTGCAAATATCACATTCTTTTTGACGAATACCTCAATAATCGGTAGTTTGTCAAGTTTGGAGAAGACTATCGGTGATTTCATAAGATATATTTATACGCAAGAAATATTTCAGAAACAGTCATTAGTAAGGTGGATATTATGACCGGGCAGGTAGAGGTGTTGATTAGAAGAACTATCTGGTCTTATATCACAATATTGATATTAAATCCATATATCGCCCAATCTGACTTGACAGTCGTACACGAAAAACAGACGTGTGATGTACTGCACATAGAAAATGAGGAAGACATAAAACCAAGCTGGGGAAAGATGCTCAAAATTATAGTTTTGGAAATGGAACTGTACTGGAATTGTACTTGTTAAATTTCCTGTGGGGAAATAAGCCATATATGGTCATTGTTTAGTGGCTTTAAATCTACTGTTTAGTCAGATATTGATACTTAAGTTCATCAAACCAAGTGATGCATTCCGATTAAAATATGGGAAAAAAAAAAAACGTTCTGAGCTGGAACAATAAATCTAAAAATAAAAAAATAATCAACTAAATCTTTATTGTGCCGTTTATCTAATTTCTAAGTATTTATTTGTCGTCAAGGGATAATAATTAGCGTGCAGAGTATGCAGGCATTCATATCCCTTCTCAACACACACGCACACACACGCACACGCACGCGCACGCACGCACGCACGCAGGCACACACACACATACACCGACACACACACACACACAACACACATAAAAATCAATCAGGTGTTCCTTTATCCACAATTTCCCAGCGCAGTGTCTTTTTCCTGGTCCACGACACATTGCGTGATCGATTCTCTGTGGCTCGCTCAGTCCTGAAAACACAATAACTCAGCTCCAATGGAAATCACGACACGTGGCGGGTTTCGACACAATTCATTTAGGGAGAGCGGCGCGGAATAAAATATCATGCTGTCATGTTCGAAAACAAAAACACACACACAAAAAAACAAAAAACGGCCACAGTCTAGACGGTAAAATAAAGTCGGTCATGACACTTTTACCCTGCCGATGTGACCTGTTGCCGTTCCCCGCTCCGAAAACGTACGATCGCCATGTGGTGTAAGGGGAGGAGGGAGGGATGGAGATGACCCACATAGAGCTCCGTCTCCACTCGTCCTGAAGTTAATGTGACACATATGAGGACACACACACATATAGAGACATACATACAGTGTACATCTAGGAATGCTTATCAAACACACACACACACACACACACACACACACACACACACACACACACACACACACACACACACACACACACACACATCTACACACACCTACATACACACACGCATTCACAAATGCACAAAGTGAGTCATCAGCTGGTCCCTAATGAGGACCCATTTAAGCATGTTACGTGTGTCCTGCTTACATGCACCACACACACACACACAAACACACACACACACACACACACACACACACACACACACACACACACACACACACACACACACACACACACCAGACACACACACACACACACACACACACCCTTTCTCGCTCGCTGTTTTCCCTGCCTAATTCCCTCGATCCCGCTATACTTCCCTCACCCTCCAGCCTGGATAAATATAGAGCGCGGCGACCGACGGGAATCATCCGTCGCCACTTCCTTCCTCACTTCGCAAACAAATGTTAAAAAGAAAATCCTTTTTAAAAAAAAAATCCTGTTTTTTTTGTTTTTTTTCCTCCCTCAAACACCTAAAATGCCCTTTAAATGATAAACACTCACAGATAGAAAGAAAAAAGAGGAGGGAATGTCAGAGGGTGAGATTAAGGTGGCGAGGGAGGGCGACAGAAGACACGGGTAAACAACTTCCACGATAAAGAACAAAATGAGGGATCAGTGTTTTCATTCTCTCGCCAGAGACCTAAATGTGTGTGAGGAGGAGGAGGGAGGGAAGAGGAGTGCAGCGCTGCTGAAAAACAAATGGCTCGAATGAGGATCAATAGATTCCCGGCGAAAGAACAACAAACACCACGGAGCAACGAGAGAACACCAGAGACAGATGAAGGATTAAGTACAAATGTAAGGTTGGCGCGAGAGAGAGAGAGAGAGAGAGAGAGAGAGAGAGTGAAAGAAAGAAATGGCCGACGGAGGAAAAGCCCCGGCGCCCATCGTGCGCCAGCTGACAAAATGATTAGCTACCCTGGACCAGTCCCACAATGCTTTGGTGTGGCAGCGTAATTGCGTTGCGCTCTCCGAGCAAAAAAAATCCCCCCAACAACATCAACAATGAGCAACGTCTCCACCAGCAGCGACGCTAACGACACATTAGACGCCGCACCTCATTTTTTGGAGAGGCCGCTCCAGGTAGAAGTGACATCCTGGGGGGGACGGCGCCCGTGGCCTCCATCCCCATGTTTCAGATGCTTCCTCACGGGAACACACCGACCGGCGCAGAACCTCATCCACACCGGAGGCCATTCGATGGGTCCGTTAAATGAGAACGAACCAGAACCACTGTGTTCTACTATGCTCGAAATCGAATTGCCCTCTGGAGAGGAATTGAATTAGCAACGCGGTTGTGAGCAAGCGGCTAATTGCTTCTCGAACAAGGACAGGGGTTTTTTATATTCTCCAAAGTGCCAACTCACATCAAAGCTAACAGAAGCCATGCACGCTTAAAGGTGCAGTGTGTAGAATTTACGGAACAGTCTTGGCAGAAATGTAATATAATTTTCATAATTATGTTTAAGTTTGTGTATAAATAATGAAAATAAGAATGGTCGTGTTGGCGTTACCTTAGAATGAGACGTTTATATCCACATAGGGAGCGGGTACGCTTCACAGAGGCCGCCAGGTTGCACCGCCATGTTTCTACGGTAGCCCAGAACGGACAAACCAAACACTGGCCCGAGAGAGGCACTTTGCCGTTTTTCGCGAATTTCATGGCCTCCGTCTCTTCCACAGAGGCCAACCTGTTGCACCACCCTGGGGATGGGTGTTCAGTTGGTTGCGATCGACATTCTCAGCGCTAGATGCCACTGAGTTCTACACACTGCACCTGAAATTGGGTCAAACGAGGTAACTGGCAGCGCTGAGAATCAAAGGGAGGATGGAATAATTCAGAGGAGCTTTCGGCTCTCGAGCAATCGCAAAAATCCCTGGCAGTTGCAATGCCTGAAAAAAGAGTCAGAGAACCCAGAGGAACTCGAAGGTGATTGGTCGACCACGCTGTACTGGAGGTGTGAGGTCGGCTGTGCTGTGGAACCGGGCGAAAATGTTTACTCGCCGTGTGCATGTACGTCCGTCCTTTTAAACAATGTATGGAAACACGCACACGCGCACGCACGCACACGCACGCGATCACACACACACACACACACACACACACACACACACACACACACACCAGCATTAATAGAACATTGAGATCATCAAGACACATTCATTGTAGTGTCTTCGTAATCTCATAATTAATCTCATAATTTTGTCCTTAGAATTTCGTGTCCTCATCAATTGGCTCTAATGCTGTTTTAAAATATAATTAAAATTATCTATGACGATATTGTCCTCATAATAATGTCCTCATGATATTTGACATACATGATATTTGATTTACTCTCATGATTGAAAAGTGTTATAGTGCTCCATTGAAATCAATTAAACTAAGCTTGTTTTAAAAGGTTTTGCGTGCATGTGTGTGCGTGCTTGTGGTAGTGCACATTTTAGTTTAAAAACAAAAAATTCCCCGTAGCGATTAACCATGACACAGCTGTGCATTCCCTTTCCTCATCTGCTCCTCGGTGGGTTTCAATTCAACCGTAATCTGCTTTGGAAAACTGTATTGGTGGCGCTCCGTAACGCGGGGGGCATCGATATCCACTCTCAACACACACACACACACACACACACACACACACACACACACACAATAACAGATACGGAGATGCACTGATGGACATGGTGGAGTCTGAAAGTCACTTCTTCTCCTCTCCTTCTCCTTCTTCTCTTTCGTGCTGAGTCAATCGGAGCTCATGTGATGCGTGATGTCTTGTGGCACACAGTGACGTTTTACCTCTCTGAAGTAGGCAGGGGCCTTAAAATACACCCCTTATGTAACTGTCCCTGTTGCAAGGCTGCGCCGGGCTCTTCAAGGCAAACCTCAATGGTGGTGCATCACGGTTCTAAGTGTGTGTGTGTGTGCGTGTGTGTGTGTGTGTGTGTGTGCGTGTGTGTGCGTGCGTTTTTGTGTGTTTGTGTAAACTTATGTTTATGTGCACGCATATATGTCTGGGTCTATATAGTAAATAAGAGTTTCCGCCCGTGGGGAATTGGAAAGACCAAGATCAGTGCAGTGATCTTGGTGCAGTGATCAGGAAACGGCGAAACTGGAAACAAATGGAGAGACAAAGAAGCGGCAAGCGGGATAAAGGTGGCGGAGGGAGGATTCGGTGAAAGACTCGGGACAGAGGAAGCGAGGCGTGTCCGCTGGAACAGAAGGAGATGGGCGGGACTTATGACGCCTGAAAAACAAAAAAGATAATAATCCCATCAAACGTGTTGTTGAAAGGAAGTCTTCGAGATAAAATAAGGGGGATAATGGAAGAAAATGTCGGGCTTTCTCGTTGGGTGGAGGTGAAATCTAAATATCTACGCACAGAAAAACCCACCTGCTAATCGCAGATAATTACTTCAAGAGCTTTGTGAGTCGCATGCCGGGAGCCGTAGAACAGAAATGGCTTTATCACTCCATTGCTTAAAGACAGCCCCGTACTTACACACACACTCTCACACACACACTCTGGCATTGGCTGGTTATTTTGGGTACAAGTGCTAGTTTCTAAAATATTCCAAAATAACTGTAATGTCTGTACCCTCCCGACAGGTGAGTCAGGTGCTACACTATGATTCAGACACTTAAACACACACACACACACACACACACACACGCACACACACACATACACACACACACACACCTCTTTCTTTTCTGAGCAAGTCGTGACATTGAGGCATTTGAATCAACAAGAAAATTGTAAATCTAAGGGTTCCATAATTACTCTCCATTGATAATCCATATTTTAAAATGATCTTACTCTACCATTATCTCCCTGTCTTTCTCTCTCTCTCTCTCTCTCTCTCTCTCTCTCTCTCTCTGTCTCTCTCTCCCTCCCTCCCTCAGGTATTGGCCAGGGGGTCCCGGTGGTGGCTCTGATCGTGGAGGGGGGCCCCAATGTCATCTCCATTGTGCTGGAGTACCTGCGGGACACGCCCCCCGTCCCCGTGGTGGTGTGCGACGGCAGCGGTCGGGCTTCGGACATCCTGGCCTTCGGACACAAGTACTCTGAAGAGGGAGGGTACGTTTCCCTCAATTTCCCACTTGCGGATAGAGTTTAATGAGGTCTTGTCCCATCTCATCTTTTTCGGACGTTTGGTTTGCTAAAATGAGGGCCTCGAAAGGCTTATGAAGATAAACAAGTAACACGCGTTTGAACCAAAATGATGCATAGTGTGCGGAGCTAGATCTGTCAGACAACTTGACGGCGCCACACGCTTTCACGCCCTTATGGGCTGGTCATTGAGGCAACCATTTGCTCCCACTATCTGCTTTGCTGCCTGCCTTGCTGCCTGCCTTGCTGCCTGCTTCGCTGCGTTGCTGCACTCCCTCCAGCTCACTCCACTTCCCCTGCATCCACCTATTGGGCTTTATTCCTCTTCCCAATGGGGGGATTCAAGCTCATCCCTTGAAGCTCGCTGAGTATGGCTATGTTTTCTGTACACCTTGCTGGGAGTGATGAGCAGCACAGCCCAGACACCAAAAACAAACCACGCAAATAAATAAATATCATTTTGACGTAAATCTAACAGTTTTCAGTGGGAAATGTGTCCGGTGTAAATTGGAATGACGAGAGTGCTTGGGCTTCTTTTTTTGCTGCTCTAAAAGCAACAGCGACCATTCGTAATTTCACATTAGTTTTTATGAGAACATTAAGGTCAACCTGCATGTTCCCCTCCTTCCAAAGACGTAAGAAGGATTGATGTGAGCAGTGGAGACGCCGTTAACCTTGGTTTCTCTTACCGACGTACATAATCCAATTTCGCCCAAATTCTACGGTATTCTTCTTCTACATCCCCCTCCCCATCTCTTTTTCTATATACATTTTTCTCCCTCTCTCTGTTTGTCTTCTCCATTTCGTCCCCCCCCCCCTTCTCTATGAGAAATATGACCTGTTGCCATCGACTCTTTAGAGCTCAATTAATTATCTGAGTTTAAGCATTTTCTGGTTGTATGTGAATATTTTATAAGATCCTCGCTCCCTCTCTGTCTCTCTCTCTCTCTCCCTCTGCCTGTCTCTCTCTCTCTCTCTCTCTCTCTCTCTCTCTCTCTCTGTCTCTCTCTCTCTCCCTCTCTCTCTCTCGCCGCAGGATAATTAATGAGTCTCTGAGAGACCAGTTGTTGGTGACCATCCAGAAGACCTTCACCTACAGCCGCATGCAGGCCCAGCACCTCTTCATCATCCTCATGGAGTGTATGAAGAAGAAGGAGCTGGTGAGTGTCTTTTTTTCCACGTAGAATGACCGGGACAAGCTCACATCCCAGTTATGAGACACCGTGAGTTTGTCTTGGACCCGATAGATCTCTTATATTCTTGCTTGTCAGTCGCAAAACATTTACTGACTCAAGTATAGGCTTGTGTGTTGATGACGTGTGATATTAAGTGGATGGTAATGTATTCAAATGACTGTTGGGACCAACTGGCCTTCATTCTGAGCTTCCCTTACACCTCTGGCAGTGTTTAATGCAAGACACAGCGGTAGCTGTCACACACACACCATAAACACGCACACACACACACACACACACACACACACGCACACACACACACACACCTACACACACCTCCTCTCCCGGGGGAAAGTCGAGGTTCCTTCAGATCACTGTCAATCACAAGGAATTGACCTATGATTAATGCCTGTGTCTGTGTGTATGTTAGCGTGGGTGTACTGTATAGGTCCATGCACGTGTGTGTGCATATGCCAAATGTGGCACATTGATCACCAGTATTGGGTAATGTTACTTTTAAAAGTAACTTTTTACATTACAAGATTACTGCCATTAAAAAGAAACTTGTAACATTACAGCTTTACCGACTGATAAAAGTAACTTGTCAGTGTACTTTTGCGTTACCAAAGATGAAAACGCCCATTTCAGTGATGTTGTTGTCCCTTTCACCCACAAATGCAAAATAATGCAAATACTTGGAAGACGTAAAGGTTGTCCTCTCTGCCGTCTTGCTAGCTGAGCCACATGCGTGCAGATGCATGGCAAATGGCAACGAAAAGCCAATCAATTTGGACAACCTAAAGCTGACCTTTCACCTCTAGCCAATCACATTTGTGGCCAATAAAAGAAGTCCCGCCCCCTCCCCAATGGGTAAATTACATTAACACTGTAAACACACAGGCACCTACAGTAGTAGTGAGCGTTTTGATTCCTTTCAGGGACTCAGATCTTTTGATTAAGTTCCCGAAAAAAAAAATTCATTCACCGATTAGCGAACGATTTTGGGTGAGTCTCAGGTTCCCGAACGACTCGTTCTCGCAATGGATTAGTTCAGTAAGTCCTCCCTGCGGCTGAAGTCCGTGCAGGAAGTCTGCTGACGTATAACCATGTTAAAACAAGTTTGACCCTCCACTTGATGGCGCCCCTGCCTCCAAATCAATTATGGTGGGGGTATAGGCGACATTATTTAAGAAATACAATTGGCCATTGTTAAATGAATTCATTTGTGCCTCACTAGGATGTACTACAGCACATGAAACTTTTAACTATGGTGATCAGGCCAATCCTGGTTTGTCTGGGATTGTCCCGGTTTTAAGCTGTCTGTCACGAGTCCCGAGTCCCGACAGATATCTGTAATACTAAATAAAAAATGTATATTAATTAAATAAATAACACTCAAATGGCCTGGTTTTCAACATCGACTACCAATTCGTCCCAGTTTTCACCACAATTAATGCATAAGTGCATACACGTGCCCGTGCATGTCCGTGCAGTACCATAAGGGTCCCATTATAAATCCCATGGCACAGAACTCCATTTGGCCCCGTTCAAAGTGAATTGAAAAATGGATGCTCTATCATCAGTGCCAATTTATTCATATTCTATAAAGCAAAGGGGAAAATAAGGTTGCCACCCATCCTGTAAAATATGGAATTGGGCTACTTTTGCTTATACATTATATTCAAAATAAAATAAAGTATAATAAAATATAATCAAAAATACTATGAATGGACATGCCTTGATGATTCTTTATATAGCCTGCCTATTATTTGTTTTTAGACTCAGTAAACACAGATAATATTGGACAGATTGCCTCCCATTTGTCCGGGACATTGAAATCTTCGGGGACAAGTGGACATGTGGAAACAGTGCTTATTTGAAAACTAAATAACTAATTACTTGAATTGCAAAACTAACGCGTTACTGTACGTTACTCGTTACAACAAAAAGTAATCTGAGTAACAACACTGTTGATCACTGTGGGAGTCTCTACCCACCAGTAGGGATTCAGGGAGGAAGAGTCTTTCGGGCACTGGGGCGCCGACATGGCGTGAGTTTTTATTACAGATGTATAACAAAAAGGCTCACTGGCCAAACATATAAAATCTAAACAATAATAATTATAACGACAATCAGTCTGGGCAGCTGAGGAATGACCGTTCCCCCGGCCCCAGTTGACGAGCCCCGTGCGCCGACTCCCCTCTGCAAGACAGACAAACCCTAAGGAAGCTCCCTGGCCCGAATCGGACCAATCAGCGCTGCCTGGGCGCTAATTCGGCCGATTCGGGACAGCTGTGCATCCGCGGGGAGGAAGTGGCATTGTCGTCTGCAGCCGCAGCTTGACCACGCCCCTTAGTCCGACACAATCACATTGCTCCGTCTGACGGAGAATTGTGCCCCGTTAGTCTAGTGTTCCCGCTGTGACAGAGGGTCTCAAATAACACATGCACACACACACACACACACACACACACACACACACACACACACACACGCACACACACACACACACACACACATTCACTCACTCCATTCTACAGCCTGCTGTATTAGGATGTTTTTAATGTTATGAATAAGATGTGCTTTATTGCCCACCTCCGCTGCGCTGTTACCTTATTTACCACTTGGCTGCTCTTGCATCAAATCAGTTTCCACACAGATGTAATGTGCTTTTTAAAGAGGACAAATAATTGCCGGATCAGCAACAGTTAATAACTTTGTTGCTAGTGGCCTTTCACCAATAAATAATTGATGGAACGCAAATATGCATACATTCTTGATTTTCTGAGCTTAGTCAGGTCAGTGAGTAATGGACCTTTGCAACACATTGACTTAAGTTAAACCAAGTAAAACCATCATTACACCCTGCCATAGTGACACACACACACATACACACACACACACACACAAATGTACACATGGGACCCAGGAGATTGGTGTTGGCACTCGTGGGGTTAATGTGTGAATCATCAGTCAGTAACTTGTAGAATCAACACGATCTGATCCCCAGACGACTCAACTTCCCTTCAGAACTTAGAGATAAAGGATTTTCATATGTCGTACTGGTTCTCCACAACTGCTCTGAAGTTTCGCTTAAACTGCTTTTTATTCCTTTCTGTGGTGCATAACGGCCTAACTGTGTTGATCCGCAAGGAGAGAAATATATACTATCAACCAGCTAAACAACCTAATAGTTTAACTATCTTTTATACATATGTAATTTATTTATTTTGTATTCATTATTTATTATTATATTAATGATATTATTTTTCTTATTGGAACTGCATGTATGCATAAATATTGTTTTTTGCGGTCAAAACAATTGCCTTATCAGGTTGTTGAGCCGGTTGACCACGTTGTTTGCATGCTCTCCTCCATGCTGGGGAGTCTCTGCACTATTTCAGCGGCAGAACAGACTTATAAAGTGTACATTTTCAATCCCAATGACAGGTATCTGATCACACTGGCACTGCACCCGCGGAGCTGTCCATTGTCCTATAAGGTTCAATTCCATCTGTGGTCCAATGCCAATTTTGACCACTGTATCGCTATTCTCTGTAACTTTTAATTGCTTTTTCGATATCTTTTGAGTTTAATAGTAATTATGAAACAGTTTTAGTCAACATTTGTGTGTGTCAAGTGTCACTTTTGGAGTGCGGGTTGAAAACCTCCTCAGACTTCTACTGTTCAAGGCATCGCTACCTTTGGAAATAATAACTCATAATATAAACATATTATTTAAAGATCACTGGAAATTCTGGGCGTGACACCCCTTATAAATGCGCTTCAATTGCACCAGCTCTCTGCAGATAATTGCACACAGCTGCCTTTTTTTATTTATTTTGTGGCCTCCGCAGCAGTTACCTCCAGCTCTCTGCAGATGTTAATAATTTCACTCTTTGTGTGGCTATTAGTGACAGTGTATGTGACTTGGACGTTTTTTGCAACGAGGCTCATTTGCATAGGAAGGGGCCAATTTTGCAACAAATGTATGAATAATGGATAATATAAATATGTGCAAAAAGCACCGGCGCACCGAGATACTATTTGCGTGGCAGCGCAGTTAGTGGTGCATTTCACCGTTTGCCGGTGCTTTGAGAATTAGACGCTCGCTTTTTCGTTAATTTGCGCCGGTTTAGCAGCCGCAAAAGCCACGCAATCCCCTTGTGTATTCGTCCCCTCAGTGTCATGTCGAATCAGTGAGGAGGACACGTTCTGTCGCCCAGGGATTTGAAACTGGTTCAGTTTCATTTCAGGAAGAATACTCAGTTAGAACTGACAGTGACTTACTCGAGGAGGAGTGGGATAAAACGTTTTCCTGACACGACATTTACCACAGAAAACGACCAAAATGTAGTCAGCAGAAGTTAAAGTACGCTCTCTTCCCTTTTACTGGAAAAGCTTTGCTCAAGTTACACAATTTGGAGTCACTGCTTTCCACGACACATACATTCAGAGTGAGACTCTGAAAGCCTGAGCTGATTATGGATGTAACAGAGAGAGAGAGAAAGAGAGAGACTGTTGCCTGTCACAGACATTTCATTTTCTGTCGCATAGAAGTTGCTTACACAGTTACGACGAAACATCACATTCATTGAGATCACAGGGTTGTTGCTTTATGCTAGATATGCACGCTATCGTTCAGCGTACTTACTGTATATATATGAGTTAAAAGACAGATGTTTTTTTGGGACATACCGCATCATCTTTGTTGCAGTTCCGCCCGCCACACACCACCTGTGTGGCGTTTTCAGGGCCCTCCGACACAGAGACACAGGCAGAGATGTTGCAAACACACCAGTTTATTGTAGAGAGTGGCAAGATGGAACAAGCCGGGAGCAGATGGACACATGTCATGACAGAGGCTCTCCCCTTGTGTGTGTGTGTGTGTGTGTGGGGATGGATGATTTACCTGTTGCTCATGGATTGCTCTGACGAGCAACAGGCGTACAGCCACCGCTAATCCAGAGCAGAATTACCAAAGCCACCACAGTCTTATAGTTATGCAACTTCTTTTCAGCAATTTGTGGATCACTTCAGACTGACCCACCATTAGCGTAGCAAATGCATCTCAATGCATTGTGGGATCCACTGACCAGGAAAGTGTGCAGTCTTATATACTTGCAAACTACGATATTTCAAAGGATGTTATACATCATCCTTGTACATTTCCGCATATATGTTTGATGTGCCTTGCATACAGACTAAAAACACCCACATGCTAACTTGGCGTACTCGATAGGATGCTAGTGTCCAAATTAATTTGATAATCAAATTGTAATTGTTAATTGTTAATTGAATTGCTTACAGCCACGCCTCCATTCTCCACCTACAGTGAAACACTGCCGCAGATTATATGCAGCTTGTAGTGCTAAACTAGTACTAGTACGATTAGTACTACTACTCAAGTTGCTTTTGTGACTTTTTCTACTACAATTAGTGCAGAACTACAAACCCACTTCTATTTTACTATTGCTCCGATTGCCGTCTCTTGTACTTCTCCTATAGTTGCTTCTTGAACCAGCACCACCAAAGACGCTTTTAAAACTACTAACACTTCTAATATAGGAAGACTGGTATTACTTATGGAGGGACAGAGGGCAGCTCTGTTAAATGTGTGCACGAAAAAGGCAATTATCTTCCCCATTTATGGACTATGCAAGGCTTATCTCTTTCATCCCGCCTACGCTACTACGAAGGTTCCAATGCAATACCGTACAAATGTCAAACAAGCAGGTAATGACAATAGCTTTTAGGGGGCTATTGCCACTGTGAGGCATTGTTTCAAAGTCTTCTCCCTCTCTCTCTCTCTCTCTCTCTCTCTCTCTCTCTCTCTCTCTCTCGCTCTCTCTCTTTATTCCTTTATCCATTTTCCAGAGGGGGTGAGCGCATGTCCTGGCATCTCCCAGGCTGCAATGAATAATTGATTGCAGAAGAGGCCTTATATGTTTAATTCAGATTAATTATTGAGGATAAACCAGCAGCTCACAGTGTTTCTCCGCCTTCATAACAGCAGAGAACAAGAACGAGAAGGACTAGAGCGAGGGAGAGAAAATGGCGACAATAGAAGAGAAACGCATGCAGAGAGAGAGAGAGAGAGAGAGAGAGAGAGAGAGAGAGAGAGTGAAAGAGTGAAAGAGTGCACAAGTTTCCAGCTGAGAGTAACTGTGTGAGCGTGAGAGGAAAGTCTCCACTTGATTAACAGCTTATCAAATTAAAATGACATGAGCAGAGTTTGTGCCTCCAAATGTTATTTCCCCGTCTCCTTTATTTGACTTGTTTGAGGGGTTTTCTCCCTGAAGGTGTGCAGGTTCTAAAGTCCGTCTCCAGTATTTTCTTTATTCTTTCCTCATTGTTGAGCAGGATTTTTTTTTTCTTTTTTCTATGGCGCTTCCCGCTGCAGGACATTACATTCCAGTCACTCAGATTCTCGCCGAATAATTGATATCTGCACCGGAGAGTTCAGAGTTCAGAATTCCAAATTGCTTTTAAAACAGTGGAGAAATGATCGGTGGTGGGAAAATCCTACCAACTCAGGTGGTCTCCACTTTGACTTTTGCTCTCTTGTTGACACGAGCTAAAAAAGGACTTGGTTCATCGCTGTGGCTGCGGTGGTGCACTAATATGTTCGGCTCTTTTTCGGGACTCGGTTCTTGGCAAGTCACTCGGTGAACAGTGTGGTTCGATTTCCCGACTCTTTGTTCGCTGAATGGAATTCTCACCACCATCATTTAATCTGTGAAAATTGTTTACTTTTTCGAGACTGAGACTTGAGTCGGACGAATCGAAACACACCACTCTTTGGTCCCTCGGGGAGTCGTTTTGTGTGTGTTCGCCACGAACAGATCGTTTGCGGATCCTGCATCACTGGATCAGAGGAAAATGTGTGCGGAAAGCAGGACGTGAAGTTGGCGAGAGGCGGCCTATAAAGGAGTCTGTGGTGTTCTGTCTCACACAGAGAGATGTTAACTGCATCTATCTGCATGTGCTTCTCAATGAGTGTGTGTGTGTGAGTGTGTGTGTGTGTGTGTGTGTGTGTGTGTGTGTGTGTGTGTGTGTGTGTGTGTGTGTGTGTGTGTGTGTGTGTGAGTGCACATGTGCGGATTCTCTTTTTTTTTTTTTTTGCTTATCCTTCCGTCATCATGAGAACGTGGTTGTTCCAAGTCGTGTGTGTGTGTGTGTGTGTGTTTGTGTGTGTGTGTGTGTGTGTCTGTGTGTGTGTGTGTGTGTGTGTGTGTGTGTGTGTACGTGTGTGTGTGTGTGTGTGTGTGTGTGTGTTCACATGTGCGGATTCTTTTTTTTTTTTTTGCTTATTCTGTCATCATGAGAACGTGGTTGTTCCAAGTCGTGTGTGTGTGTGTGGACTACGGGGGGCTGCTCCTGTTAAATTAAGATGAATGTCTTCTAATCCGCTTGGCCCACCGCAGCGTGAAGAGCGTCTCCGCCGGTTCCTCCACGTGCAAAGCTTTTTCCGCACTGACATCGCTGTTGTACTCAAACCCCCTGCATCCATCTTTTGCCTTTTTTTTTGTTTACAACATTTTCCCCTCCTCCAGAGGTGCGGAGTGAAGAGTCAAAAAGAAACGTCCTACACTACTGTATGTCCAGCTGAGACGACAAAACGGCTCAATGGCGCTTCTCAGCGTTTTCCTCTCGATGAACTACCCAATCTATGCACCCAATCAAGCGAAGGCAGAAAGTAATTAATGGGGCAAATATATCGGGACCTTTTTGTTTTTTTGTTAAACCCCCCTTACGGGCAAAGGAAAAACAAAGAGGTTGGCTTGATTTTGCCTTGCTTCACCATATGCGATGAAGATCACCTTTTCGCACGGCTCACGTAATGGAAATAGACTATGCAGAGTCTTGTTTTGTTTTTCACTCCGTGGATTAGCGGGAACCTTTACGAGGACCCTCCAGATTGAATAAGCAATGGTGCCATTGTTGCAGAAGACTGCGGTGGCTCCCACGCCGCAGAGGCTCGGTGCGTGTTCACGGATGGGGGGGTGGGAGGGGGGCGGGGGGATGTCACCTTGGGGCTTGATTGGAGGAAGAGAGGAGGGAGAAAGTAAATAGGCTGTGTGTGTGGTGGGGAATGTAGGTGGGGGCTGTAGGTGTGTGTGTGTGTGTGTGTGTGTGTGTGTGTGTGTGTGTGTGTGTGTGTGTGTGTGTGTGTGTGTGTGTGTGTGTGTGTGTGTGTGTGTGTGTGTGTGCGTGCGTGCGTGCGTGCGTGCGTGTGTGTGTGATCATAGAGGTAAGTGGGAAAGAAGAGGTTGCTGTTCAGAGGATGAGGGGAGGCTCAGCGAAAAGAAGAAAGGATGAAGGGAAGGGGAGGTAAAGAAACGGAGGATGCCATATATGATAATTATACCTCTCTTTGTGTGTGTGTGTGTGTGTGTGTGTGTGTGTGTGTGTGTGTGTGTGTGTGTGTGTGTATGTGGGTGTGTGTGTGTGTGTGTGTGTGTGTGTGTGTGTGTGTGTGTGTGTGTGTGTGTGTGCCTTCAACCATGCTGTTAATGATAAGTACAGGGTTTGATGTCTAAGTGGCCATCAAAGGATTCTGGGATGATTGGGTGGAATTAGGGTCGCACCCACCCACAAAAACATGTTTTCTCTCTCTCTCGCTCTCTCTCTCTTACTGGGTTGTATCTAAACTTCTTTCTATTTTAACCTCTCGCTTTCTCATTATTCCCATTACTTTCCCACTGTTTATCTCTCTTCTCTGATTGAGCAATCCCAACATCGACTGTTTGGAAATCACATCTTCTCAAATTTTGACCTCTATAGGGGTGGTGTACAAGCTGACTCAAATGGATACCCACACACACACGCACGCACACACACACATATCCTAACGTCTTCGCGGTTTAGAGAAGGCTCACCTGTTACCATCTATTATTGCCAAATCTTGGATGCAAACGCAGGCAAACACACACACACACACACACAGACGTGCCTGAACCACAACTAGTGAAACCGACAACGTTCCACGTGACGTCACACACCGTGCCACACACTCAATCATCCACACCCACGCAATGAAGACCTTGATCAATACGCTCACATCCCATTACACTCCAATTTCACCTGGTGAAAACCTTTGAACGCCTGATTAGAAGCCGACATGCACACAAACACACAATTACACGCGTGTGCGCACGCGCGCGCACACATACACACACACACACGCACGCACATGGCAATATTATTAGCAATCATCCTTGGTGGCTTGTCAGGGGCGCAGACTTGGGATGATGTAAAGGAGGAGCCGCCGTGTCGTCAGTGCCTTGGCCTAGAAGTGACAGACGAGGCTCCATAAGTGTTAGTGTAAATTATCAATGTGAATTCAATTACTTTAGTCCCTTCGAATTCCTCTGTGGGAGTGAGAGCGAGTGGGGGGGGGGGGGGGGGATTGGGGAAAGAGAATGTGCGCATGTGTGAGGGAGGGAGAGAGATGGGGATGAGGGGTTAGCGTTGCACGTTGCATCATGGCCCGGGGGAGGGAGGCGCCAATGGCAGCAGCAGCAACAGCAAAGCCGGCAGTGCCTCCCCATGATGAAGCCATTTAAAGTGGGAGTCCGGGCTGGGAGATAGGCAGCGTGTGTGTGTGTGTGTGGGGGGGGGGTTTAAAGGGATGGATTTATTACCCTCTTGTCTGGGGGTCTTTAGCTCGTCAGGCATTCTGAACACGCACCCCACCCACCCGCCCCCATATGTGGCTTCCACCGCCAAGGTGCCCTTCAAACACACACTACTCACGTGCAATTGCACAAGCGACGCCCTGCACATGCGCAGGCATCACGCTCGCACACATGCACTGGTGTGCTTTCTCTCCATGCGACATACGCGCGGGGCGTAAATCAGGAACGAGCAGCCGTTTTCTTTTCCTCCACCTCCAATATCCCTCCGCTCACTCACATCTCATCACACTTTGGCTTCCATCCATGCTTATCATTTGCTGATTTCACGCAGAGCGACGAATACGCGTGGACCCCTGGCAGACTCCCTCTCTCTTCCGCTCTCTCCTCCTCCTCCTCTCCCTTTCAACCCACTCTCTCTCTCTCTCTCTCTCTCTCTCTCTCTCTCTCTCTCTCTCTGTCTCTCTCTCTCTACTCTTTCTCTGCGCTGCACTTGGCACTTGAGGCAGCAGCTTAGAGTTCCAGTCAAGCGATGTAATCCAGCAAATTAAGGCGTCCTCAGTCAGGATGTGACTTATTTACTTTGTACTAAAAGCCTCCACGCACCCGTTGAAACAGGGGCAGAGAAGGGCGACTCCAAGAAGTGAAGGAGAGAAATGACCTTCAAAGTGTTTACTTTGTGGAAATAAAATCTCTTTCTACCCGTCTTGTTGTCCCTCTATCCACCTGTCTGTCTGTCTGTCTGTCTGTCTGTCTGTCTGTCTGTCTCTCTCTCTCTCTCTCTCTCTCTCTCCCTCTTTCTCTGTCACTATCTCGCCCACTCACCATCTCTCAGATAACAGTTTTCCGGATGGGGTCTGAGGGTCATCAAGACATTGACCTTGCTATCCTCACTGCGCTACTCAAAGGTAAGTGTGTGTGTGTGTGTGTGTGTGTGTGTGTGTGTGTGTGTGTGTGTGTGTGTGTGTGTGTGTGTGTGTGTGTGTGTGTGTGTGTGTGTGTGTGTGTGTGTGTGCGTTCCTGCGGGCGGGCGGGCAGGCAGGCGGGGGGGCGGGCGTGTGTGTGTGTCTGAGCATAAACGCTTTTAAGTGGCTCTCATGAGTTCTATTTCACTGTCACCCTCCGGGGGATCTTTTTTTCCCTCCAATGTTATTTTGGAAGTTACACAAAAGGAGGCTGATATGATTTCTCGACGCATGTTCCTTCAACAGCCCCGCTCATCATCACCCATCTATCACCGCCTAAAAGCATACTGATGTATTATTCTAGACAAATGGAGTGGTTGATCGGGGTGGTATTTGTGTGCTGCTCGGTGTAATCTGTATCGAAACTGTATAGAAAGAGGTTTTTTTGGTTCCAAGGTAGGCTCCCCTGCCACTGGTTAGTTTTATACCACGCTGCACAGATCATTCACTATCTACGCTGGTTACCCCAATACACACACACACACACACACACACACACACACACACACACACACACACACACACACACACACACACACACACACACACACTTTGTCTTTATCCGTCCTCCAGACAGTAATGATTGATAGACAGACAGACATACAGACAGACAGACAGACAGACAGATAGATAGATAGATAGATAGATAGATAGATAGATAGATAGATGGATAGATAGATAGATAGATAGATAGATAGATAGATAGATACATACATACATATATTTAAAGATAGAAAAATAGACAGATAGATAGATAGATAGATAGATAGATAGATAGATAGATAGATAGATAGATAGATAGACAGATGAACAGATTAAAGATTATAGCAAAGAAGACCCAATATACAGAAAAATGTGAAAATATACAATAAAGGCTAATATACACAAAACCTAATGATAACCAACAAATATATACAAAAATATTATATAAAAACAATACAATGACCCCAAAAAATAAATGGGAAAAATTGTGAACCCGGTATTTTGGTTTGTTTTGGAAATAGTTGTTGTTTTGGAAATGTGACAGTGAACCAGAAAGACAACTTAAAGGATCAGAAAAAAAATTGTCATTTTCACCATTAAATATAAGCCAACTTCTTTAAGCTGTATACAACTAAATAACTAGCTGGTGGAGAGGGGGGCGCACATGTATGGAATAAACAAACATCCTCCTTCTGCCTGCTCGCCTGCCCCCCGGCTTGACTGGGAATATGGGATCCGGAGGAGTTTGCACAAACGCCTACTGTATACACACACTCAAATACGCACACACACACACATTTAGGTCGAGGTGGTATGTGGAGAGGTCTAGGAAAAACCTCTAAAAACAAGATGAGTTGGGATTATGTAGACTTCAAAGAGGACCAAAAAAATGTGGAATCATGACAATGTAAAAGATTTTGAAATTACTTACAAATGCTTAAAAACAGCATTGATTGGACATTTTGATTGTGAGGACACTGGACAATAAAAGTGTCCTCACAATGCAAAGCTCCTATTAATGATGGTGTCTATTCAGGTATTTTGTCCTTTTAAACGATATATGCACACAAACCCACACACATACACGTATGGAGGCATCTTTGGACATTTGCGCAATCACATGAACCACACGTGCGCACACACACACACACACACACACACACACACACACAGGAACAGAGTGTCCTATGGGGCTGCTTTGCCATCCGCTGCAGATGAAGGACTACCTCAGGAACAGCTCCTTGGGGGAACATATGATTCCACAGAGAGAGAGAGAGAGAGAGAGAGAGAGAGAGAGAGAGAGAGAGAGAGCGTGTAGAGCAAGAGGAGTGGAAGATCACTAGATCCTACATTTCATGTGCAGCACTATGCCAACATGCCTAATTTCCCCACCCAATACGTTCCTCCCTCATTTCTTGCGTTTCATTTGAAACTTTTCATTCCTATTGTTGTATGCCACCATGTTTCACCCTTACAGTGTCTTCTCTTTTGGACTGTTATTATCTCTCTTGCGTATCTCATTGCTTCCTGGCATCTTTTTTTAGTTTTCACGATCACATATTTCAGCAATCTTTCAAAAAGAAAAACAGATACGGAGCAGGGAATGATCTGGAAAGTGCCTTTGAAATGGATGAACGGAGATAGGAACGGAAAAATAAGCAACAACAAAAAGAAGCAAAAGCCAAACACAAAGGGGAGGGGGATGACATGGAAGACAAATAGGAGAAATAAAGATGGAGTGCACGCCGCTGAAAGAAGGGGGTCACTTTGCACCAAGAGCATCATTCTTTCGCCGTGCGAACGGACGTGTCAGGCCTTTTAGCGAGAACGGAAATCTGTCACATCCTAGCTGCGAGAAGCTTTTCAGGACATCGGATTAGGGCTCCTTCGCACAGAGACACCGCCCGAAGCTCACTGTCCAAAAAATGACGGGAAGCAGTCAGGAGGCGAGAGAGAGAGAGAGAGAGAGAGAGAGAGAGAGAGAGAGAGAGAGAGAGAGAAGAAAAAATAAAGGACGAGCAAGGCCGGGCGAGGTAACTACCGATAAAGGCCCGGTGAACGGAGGAATTGATGTCCCCTCCGCCCGAGGCCGTCCGTAACCCCACGTTTTGCACCATGGACCGCTGCGGGCGGAGGGACGGTACTGTACATGATGATAAAGCGAGGCCACCCTGTCTTTTACTACACACGTATCGTTATGAAAGGCCTATTACGGCGCTCTACCCCTCATTAGCGGGGGGCTCCGGCGCGGCTCACACCATTAAGCCGCTGTAATGCGGCGCCAAACTGCGTGCGGGACAGAGCCACGTACTGCACGTACCAAAGTAATGATGCAACAGCTCTTATTAAAAAATAACATCGTCTTGTCATTCCGCAAAGGATTATGGTGAACTTCATTTGATACGGGATTTCCTCAAGGGCCTAGTCCAATTGACTCCTAATTTGTAGAGGGGGATTCTGTGAGGGGTTCTTTTTTTTTTTGTCTTTGGAGGGGGAGGGGGGGTTCTCAGCAAGAGTCTGAACAACACAGTAGGGATTTAAATGTGAGATTGCGCTAATCTCACTTTTTTTTTCAATGTTTTTGGGTTTTTTTAACGTAAGATATCTCAACAGCAAACACAGGCGGTTTAATTCCACCGGTTTATCCATGGCTAAGTGTAGATATAAATATTCCTTCACTCTCTCGCAGACCTCCCTGTTTCCCATTTCTCCTTCTGTTCCCTGTTCTCATGTGGCCACAGTGTCTCAGATTAATCCATTTAGTGGTGACACTGACAAACAACCCTGGTCCCCCGGCACCCTGCGGGAACATGACTCTCGTCTGTGTGAAGTATCGAAGGAGGAAATGACCCGAACCCGGAATTGAAGCACTCTGAATTTAAGATTAAGGCTTAAGCCGCCCCGTGGTTCCTCGATCACCAGCAAATCTGACAGCCCTGCGTCGAAATTCCCATTTAATCTGTGAGGAACCGTGATTATGAGTATCACTGGGGATGGGGATACCGGAGCCTGGCTCATTGGTACCGTTGAGGAAACGGCTTTAAAATCTCTCTCTTTCCCCTCGCCGCCTCAGGTGCCAACGCTTCAGCCCCGGACCAGCTGAGTCTGGCTCTGGCCTGGAACAGGGTGGACATCGCCCGAAGCCAGATCTTCATCTATGGGCAGCAGTGGCCTGTAAGAAACACAGACACACACACACACACACACACACACACACACACACACCCACCCACACACACACAAGCTCACACACACACTGTCCCATACACATAATGACCGCATTGACCACCTTAGGGGGTACAGGGTCCATTTGCCCGTTTGCTCCTGCTGGAACTTCACTATGTGTTTCAGTGAGTGTGTATTTGCATAATGCCCGCTGTGCAGTGGACTAAATGGTGGTATGTGGGTTCTGATTCCCTCCTTTAAAAATATAAGACGTTAGACTTGAGGCCAAGCAACACCAGAAGTACGCCGGAGGCTCCCTGGCACTCTCTGGATCACCCTGTTTCACTGCTGCTTTAGCCTATAGCTCCGTACTGCCAGCGGAGAGTCTGTTCACCGGCCCCGGTGTTCGCACTCACCACAATTTGAATGTTTTCCGTGCCGTGTTGCGCTAGGTGGGTTCCCTGGAGCAGTCCATGCTGGACGCCTTGGTCCTGGACAGAGTGGATTTTGTCAAGCTGCTGATAGAGAATGGCGTCAGCATGCACCGGTTTCTCACCCTCTCCAGACTGGAGGAGCTCTACAACACGGTAACGGCACAACGCACATCACCATAGACGATTATTTACAGCCCCTGTTTCCCGAGATGGTTGGAGAAGAGGTTTATGTGTAAACCTAGGAGTGGACTATTCCTAAAGCTCACTTCCGTCCTAATGAGCCCCCTCTCCCCCACCCAATGTGGTTTCTTCTTCTTCCTATCAGAGACACGGACCGTCCAACACGCTGTACCACCTCGTCCGAGATGTCAAAAAGGTAGGACGCCCGCCTTGTCACCTGTTCCTCTCTTTGGCTGTGGCCGTGGCTGTGGCTGTGTAGACTCCCTATACGCGAATGACGGCTTTTCTTGTGCGTGTGCAAGAGTAGAAACGATCAAGTGTGTATGTTGATGGTTGGCTTACCCGCCCCTAGATTGTGTTCATTCTTGCAGGAGATGTTTGCAGACCGTCTATCAACCCTCTATCAGTGTGTGTGTGTGTGTGTGTGTGTGTGTGTGTGTGTGTGTGTGTGTGTGTGTGTGTGGTAGTAGTAGTAGTAGTAGTAGTAGTAGTAGTAGCTAACATAGCGCTAGCTGTTGCTAGCTGTGTATAGAGACTGGCTATACTCTCTCAGCAGGTCGTTCGGACTGCTGTGGCTGTGACCATCTATGCACGTCAGCGCTCATCATTCCTCCTAAGCTGACCCTCCTTCACCTCTCTCTCTCTCTCTCTCTCTCTCTCTCTCTCTCTCTCTCTGTGTTTCCCGCTCTCTCTCTCCCTCTCTTGCTCTCTCTGTCTGTAAAGCGTGTACAGACTCACTACCGTGGTTACCAAACTCCATAGACACTAGTTCAATCCGTCAAACGTGTTATGTGTTCAAAGCAAAGCCACGGCGCAAAACCGCCGTACGGCCAAGCCTCCAAATTCCTTCTCCTTGTTTTTTCCCGTTTTTTCATGCAACAACAACACTTTGTTTTTGGGTTTTTTTTGGAGTAGTGAGAATGTGCATCTTCATTTACAATTGATCTGGCTGGAGATACTGTGGCCATCATGACCATGCCCGTGTATTTGAGATGCTAAGGAGATGTATCCCGTGCTATTGTATCTCCGTCCTGGCTCTTTGCTTACGCTCAGATTCTCCAGCGCTGCGCTGTCTACATTAAGATGTGAAACCTGGAGTTTGGCATTCAGCACCATGTCCACTGTCAGTAATGAGCAATGCACTTTTGAGAGATGATGGAGGGGTCAGCATCACCGCCATTAGCATGGAGACGTGCTCATTAATTAAAGCGTCACCGACAACAGCAATACAACTCCCTTCCCACGGGGGTCATTAAAGAGGATTCCTGGTGCGATCCTTCATTATTTAACCCCTCACTGTCGCCGTGCACGCACACACAGTCTGGGGTTAGTGTGGCGTAGTACTGTCTGTGCAGCTCGGCATGCCTGCTTTCGCACAGGCGCACACACGGAAACATGAATACAGCTCCACTGCCGCAAAGAGCAGTGCAGAAAGGTGTGTATCCATCTTTGCGTGTGTTTACCCTCCGTAGTATTAAGGTGTGATGCAAATAACATCCCAGTGCCTTCCCTGAGCTCAGGCCAACACGCCATCACATCGCATAATCCTAATCCATCTTCCCAAGAGAAGTTTGGGGATTATTTGGGGTCATATTGTTAGCTATCTGCCTCTCGGATGTCGATATCTCAGCTGGAGCCCTGCTAATGACTTCTCAGAGGACCCACAGTGTTTATTAGATGAATCTAATTCCTTACATCAGGTTGAGCAGCTGAGTCAGCCGATACTGGTTGCTTTTTCCCGCAGAGCAAACCAAAGGTGCAGCTTCGTGGAGTGGCCCAACACTCACTCTGGTGTACAATAAAAATATCAGTGTCTATCAAATGATTCATATATTACGAAACATTTTATGGACTATTTATTCATTATAAATGTTTTATTCAGCACTTAAATCTGGATTTCCGAATGAAATCGAAAAATATGGGAAAAGGTGATGGGTAGTGTAAAATGTGTCTGCAGGCTGGTAAACGGGTTAAAACTCAACTGGACGGCGGTATGGTTGTTAAACACTTCCAAGTTATAGCCAGTGTAGAGCTCAGCAGGTTAAAGACACTGATGGCTGTGCCAAGGCAGCGAGCACGTTCACATAGAAATGGAGGAAATCCCAGGCAACAGAGCACTGTCTGTAAAGTGTGCACTGTGTGTACACTGTGGGGGTGCCATTTGACCTTGCCGTGTCTAAAGATGCCAGTCTTTTAGGTCTGTGAGGCTGCTGTGGTATTTCAGAGGCCGTGCTCCAAGGCTTTACTCGTAAAGTGCCAATAAAATGTAAGCTTTTATACCAACATGAAGACAGGGATGGCAGTGTGAGGGGTAGAGGGATCAAGGAACGGAGGAGTCCAGGCTCCCTAGTGCCAGAGCTGTAGCTCTCAGGGCATCACGGTCCAGACGGGAGGTAATTGGTCAGTGGGGCCGAGCTCCGCGAGCGACCAACGATGTGTGTCGCAACGTACTGTAGGTCGCTTTGGTCGCTGTGTTGGCTGTTGCTGGCTGCTGGCAGTCGACTCAACAGCTCATAGCTGTGGTCACTCAAAGTCTTCGGCCGGTGCTTAATCAGTAAATTTGAATTTCCGAAATATGTTCCAGCCTTCCCATCTGCTCAAGTTCTTGTGACAGTTGAAGTACCAGAAAGCCATTAGCTCTGCCGAAATACAATATTATTTTGATATATATAACGCCTGTTTTGCAGATTGCTGGTTTGCTGGGAATGCTTGGTTGTATTATATTTCATTATTTTGAGCAGACCCAGTGGCGTATCCTAACCCAAAACATTTCCTATTGTTGATGGAAAAACAACAAATTATATCTTTACATTTATTTAGATTTATTTTTCTATTGAGGTATAGTTTGAAAGAGATGTAGATGTTATTTTTGTTTTATTTAATTTGTATCAATAAAAACAATTAGTTGTATTGTGCATTGTATTCAGCTTGTGTATTATTGATTATACTATATAGCCTATTTGTTGTGTTTAATGTAAATGAATAAAATATCCTATATACATAGTTCTTATAGTTATAGCATCTTATTGTTTGATATAGGTTTAAGTATGTCACTGTATACATCAATATGGGCGTACATGGTAGTGATTGTGCCCCTCAACCAAGAGGTCCTGAGTCTGATTCCCTTTATAGTCAGATGTGTTTGATTTTGACTATTATAGTCCAACTTATTGATGGAATTGCCATCATTTTAGCATTTTAGTATGATTTAGTACAGCTTATGATAATTATAGGACCTTATAATGACTCCACTGCGACGCCAGTCATAGCCACATCCACGGCTGGCTGGCCAAATGCAACCGGCAACAGTCAAAGCTGAGACCATGTCCAAGCAGTCTAAAACCGAGACCATGGCTGTTAAGTGATAAAATAGGCTTTTGGTTGCGACCGAAAGCAGCCAGCTACAGCTGCTTTGGTAGCAGCCATGGTCTCAGTGTTGACTGTTGCTGGCTGCTTTGGTCGCACATCCAGCCACATCTTTGGTTGCGACTCATTTGCCACCAAAAGCATCGCAGCATTTTTAGCATTGCGACGTTTTTGAAGCAAAAGAGTCACACCATTTTTAGCCAGTGGCTTCTTCTCAGCCAGCCAGCCACAGTCCCAGCCAGCCGTGGCTGTGGCTATGGATGGCTGGCTGACGATGGCCTATAATTATCATAAACTGTACTAAATCATTCTCAAATGCTAAAATGAAATAGGGCCATTCCATGAATAAGTTGGACTATAATAGCCAAAATCAAACACATCTGACGATAAAAGGAATCAAACTCAGGACCTCTTGGTAGAGTGGCACCCCCACAGTGATACTTAGACCTATATCATACTATAAGGCACTACTGATTAACTGTAAGAACTGGGTACATAGGATATTTAATTACATTACATTTTACACAACAAATAGACTATAATCAAAAATATAACATGCTGAATACAACGAGCCATACAATAAATATATTTTATTGATACAAATTAAATAAAACAAAAATTACATAAACAATCTCTTTTAAACTGCACTGTACTTCAATAGAAAATTAGATCAGAATAAAAGTAAAGACATTATTATTTTTTTCCACCGACAATAGGCAATGCTCTGGGTCAGAAAATGCCACTGTGTCTGCTCAAAATAAGGAAATATAATACAACAAGCATTACAAATCAACGAACCGGCGTTATAAATATCCAAATAATATTAGCCATAAACAGCTGCAGGTTTCGCAAAGAGCTTATGGGTACTTGAACTGTCGCAAAATCTTGAGCGGAGGGAAGGCGTAACATATTTTGCAAATTCACTTTGAGAGTTCAAACTTTGAGTGAACATAGCGATTCGCTGTTGAGTCAACCGCCAACAGCCAGCCACAGCCAACACAGCGACCAGATGCAGCCAGCCAAGCGACCAAAGCGACTTACGCCGCACATCGTTGGTAGCTCACGGAGCTCGGCCTCCTCCTAATTGGTTACCGTCCAAAGTGGTGACAATGGGGGGGCTCACACGCCATGTTGTCTAGGTAATGATTGGAGGGGAAGGGTATTTTGGGGGCAGGCATGTGGAAGTGGAGCAGCAAACCCCTTAAAGGTTCTTCCACTTCAATGGACACCCCTCGCTCTCCGTGGAGCTTCTTTGCGATCCATGTACCCATCTTCCGAGGCACTCCTCATTTCCTCCAGGCTAATGAGTCATTGCTGCTCTGTCATTCTCTTCTCCCAACTCTCCCTCACTTTCTCTCTTTCGCCCCTTTCTCCAAAAAAAAAATCCCCAAACTGCACTGAACCTCTCAGAAAGATCTCATTACTCTCCTTGGATGCAAATGCAGAGGTCTACTTTTTCCTCCCTGCATCTTTTACATTTATTTCTCGTTAATTATCCTCACCTTAAATGCTACTCTAGTTTTCAGCTTCTCTCTCACTTTCCCACTCGCTTAACTTTTCCCCACTAAGAGAACGACAAATGGCTCTGATGCCTCTTGGGGATTTTGGCCGCTCATGTCTGCGGTGAGGGTTTAAAAGATGTGGCGAGACCTGCTCGCCCTCTTGCATTTCAAATTATGCTTAAAAAGAAAAAACATGAAAATGAACCGGGACGGCTCCACCAGGAGAGAGGTCCCAACACTTCCCAAACTAAATGAAGCTCACATTTTTTGCGGCTTCAAATTACATAAGTATCTGTGGTCTAGATTCCTGACTGAGACCCAGACTGAGATCTTGTCCCGGGGGTTCCGTGTACATCCCATCACCCCCTTTGGTCTAATCACTGTATACCACGCGGTTTGCTCACTGACCCTTGTGTGTTCTTTCCAAGCGAGAATATCCAGGGTTCAGTTGGATCTACTTCAAGGTGAATCTACTAATCAAGATTTCTTTCATAGCCAAAAAAAATAATACCAAAACAGTTTAATGTGGATAATGTGAAGTGAAAGTGCGTGTATGGTCTCTTTTCATTGTATTACCCTTCCTTTGTGGATTGTCTCTCATCGACTTGGGCCTTTTTTTTTTTTACATCTAAAATAAGCATGTTCCTTGATCCCCAGGGAAACCTGCCGCCAGACTACCGCATCAGTCTCATTGACATCGGACTGGTCATCGAATACCTCATGGGCGGGGCGTACCGCTGTAATTACACCAGGAAGAGATTCAGGACTCTGTACCACAACCTCTTTGGACCCAAGAGAGTGAGTCGATATGATCTTTAACCACATTTTACCGTCATGCTGTTCAACACACCACGAAAAAACAAATGTTACATCTGGGCGGGAGGTTGGAGAGAAAAGTTGCATAAATGGATTTTGGTGTCAATATTCACATATCTGTTTTAGGGCAACTCCTTCCAGTGCAAACAGTATATAAGTGCATTCCTGTGTTTATCACGCGGCTGGATGCTAGACTGAAGACACATGACATAAATCAGATAAATGGTGGGAGGATGTAGGCCTGGAAGGTAAGAGAAGTGGGCCAGCTATATACCTACGTATATTAATCCATTTTTAGGCCGCAAGCAACATAATGGACTATATTTGTTCTGCTCAGGGATATTACCATCAAGTGGCGCACACAAGCACCTATTAAAACTGAAATGGGCGGACAAAAACACCTCATCTATAGAGCAAATTTGTATCTAATGATGATCAGTGTTGGGTCGAACGTGACATGACTGCCCTGCCCTGAAAACCTGAAAACCACTGAGGGCATAACCAAAAAATCACCGATATACTGGTGGATTCAATTACTTTTGCTCACATGTAATTCATACAAATCCTCCTTAGAAAACATTAATTGAGGATGATGATCTAACCCCACCCCGTCCCCCCACTCCCCCACTCTAAGTTTAATGGCAGGTTGATCAGCGGTAATTGGTCGGCAGCTGTGATCATCCAGTCTATTCTCGCTGTACACGGAACAATTTACATCTGTAATTATTTTGGGATGAATCTTCGAAGGAGCATTGTGTCTCTTTGTTGTGATCCGTATCAGCAGTCATAACAAACGGAGCCGTCGTAATAGTTTTTTTTTTTTTTTGTGCTTGCAGCATGGGCACATACATTGTTACACGTATGTTCGTTCTCATGCGACTGGAATGTCTAATTCCCCCACTCCGCCTCGATTCCACACACTGCCACAGGTGTAATGGAAACAGAATTGTGCGCAGCTGTGTCTGATACATCATCTTTCTGCTTGAGCGTGTGCTTCTGTGTGTGTGTGTGTGTGTGTGTGTGTGTGTGCGTGCGTGCGTGCGTGCGTGCGCGAGCGCGCGCATGTGTGATGTGCGTATCTGTGATTCTCTGCCACTGAAAAGGGACACAAGCATAACAGATGGACATCGACTAAGCACAAAGCGCAGCACACAAACACACACACACACAGGAAAGTAGAAAGAGAAAAATGGACGGGGAAAGGGAGAGGCGGAGTGGGAGAGAGAGAGAGAGAGAGAGAGAGAGAAAAAAAAAGGTTGACGGGAGGAAGGGAAATAGTGACTTGGAATAATTTGGGTTTACTGACAGCTCTCTCTCTCTCTCTCACACACACACACACACACACACACACACACACACACACACACACACACACATCCACACGCACACTAAGACAAAGCCTTGAAATAGATGCAGATATCAACACGCCCACAAGAGACCAAGGCTATTTTTACCAATTCAGATGATGGCTCATGAATGCATAATTCATACAGGCCCTGCTTCAATACAGATACTGCACAACTGTATGTGTACAATATTCATACACACCATGTCCAAAGCAAATAGAATACAGGGCTGCCGTGTGCGTAATACACTTTGGAGCAAACACAAAGAACCCGTCCAAAATCATTCATCATTGGTTTTCCACCGACAGAGAGCCATCAAAAAGACGGGTTCCTGTTGTTGCACATTTACCAGTTTGAGGCTTGAGCCGCTGAGTTTGTCCGTCAGTCTGTGCTGTCTATTTTGCTTATAGAGTAAAACGTACTACTCTATAAACTGCACTCGACAAGCTCCTGTTTTGTTTATGTGTTTTGTCGCTTTTCTAGCCCAAAGCGCTGAAACTGCTGGGAATGGAGGTGAGTGTCAACCCTGTCAAGGCTGTTCTTTGCTGAATGTCGGTCTTGTCCTTTGTCCTCAACGCACAATCTTTTCACAACATGAGTGACGATACAATCTGCGGCATGTTCCGGGAATGATGACTCTTTCATGCGTACCACATACACATTACAGGATCTGAAAGGGAGAGCTTGAGGCCCACTTGATTTATTTTTGCCGATCGAAGGTTTTGAAGGTTGCGGTCACTTTTTTTCCGCAAGTTCACGGCCGCAAAAAATAAATCGGGCGAATTTCGAGTCCTCTGATTATCCGTCATGAAAGCGTTCTCCCTCCATCTGACCAGCAGACACAATGGTGCATAACCACATGAATGTTTTATGACTCCAGACACGTTCTAAATGTATATTGCTCATGCTATGATACCTCACAGAGCAGAGCACACTAGTTACATCCGGCTGAATCACTAATGACTGATGTAATGGGATTACATAATGGGCTTACACCATGTGTGTGTGTGTGTGTGTGTGTGTGTGTGTGTGTGTGTGTGTGTGTGTGTGTGTATGTGTGTACACTTTTGTACTCATATGTATTCACAGCTTACACACGACAGAATATTGTCAGAATCGTAAAGTTTTGTATCCCCGCATGTGTCTGCACTTTCCTCACAAGGTATTCCTGTGTAGCCTTTGTGTCTGTCTGTGATGGTGTCTGTCTGATTTTTTTGAAAACTCTGCGTGTCTCTCCGTCCATCGGCTATCTCTCTGTCTCTATGTTTCGCATCTGACTATCCAGCCATAACACAGCCATCAATAAATTACACCCTTTAATTGAATCTAGAATTACATTGTTGTGATCACTTGTACTATCTATGACATCTCAATAATCAGTCTGCCAGGCTACACTTTGAGTCTGCTTATTAAACTCAGCCACAAAGCTAATGGAATTCCCTTGCATAATGAAAGGTTCTTTGACGAAAGAAGGCCTGCGCTATCTCTCCCCCCCCCCCCCGTGCGCCAGAGCGCTGAGAGCCATTTCGCGGCCGGCTGTGCCTGACCGATCTCCGGCGGTCCTCAGCCCTGTCAGTGTGACTGCGAGGGAGATCAATGCCGCCCCACAGGACGTGGCCTTAGAGACTAACTGGCGGCATCTATCTCTCAAGGAACAGGGAGCTGGCCCGAAACAGTCATTAGCTCAAAAATAATCCTACTGCAGCCGAGCAGAGAACACAGAGGGGCGAATTCACACAGAAGTGATTGCGGCCGCTAACAGCAGCAGGAATCGCGCATCAATTGCGCTCCGCCGTCTGCGCCGACTTAGCGTCCGATTCACAAAAGATATTGCGCTGATGATATTTAGGCTCAAACGCGGCCATAAAGTTTTGCTGCTGAGTGCAATTTGCCCTTGTTTTGCGTGTCTGATCGCAATGATCGGCGTGTGGGCGGAATCCATGGATCCACGGATCTTGACACGGGACACACGATTTTTGTTTTGTTCAATTTGGAAAAGGAGTAAAACGAAATACCTCTAAAATAATAAAATCTCACTCTTTTTATTTGTTTTATTTGGAGAAACGGGAAACGGGCATGCGAAGCGGAGCGTGAATGCCCGTTTTGAGAGTCTCCATTATGCATTCATTACGCCGCTGCTCTGCAGTTGCCTGTTTTCTGTTTTATCTTAAATAAATATAAAACTTAAAATAATTGTCTGACAGCAGTTATTCTGGTGTGAAGTGGTTAATAGACATGTAAAATTGTGAGGAAATAGTCTGGGGTGCTATGCAAAATCCTGACGAGGCACCGGCAAACACCAGCAAGCCCCCCCTTGGCACCGGCGGGAGCTCTCCTCCCCACTGTTATGCATGGGGAGAAGTGCGTGGAGGTGGTGTGGAGGCACTGAAGGCACTGCCTTTTATTTTTTTGGCCGCGCAGTTATCTCCAGCTCTCTGCAAATGATAATAATTTCACTCGAACTGTCTGTGGCTATTAGTACCGGTATTGGAGGTTTTTTGCAACAAGGCTCATTACATCGAAAGGGGCCAATTTTGCTACAAAATGTATGAATAATACATCATTTATATACACGCAAGTAGCACTGGTGCATCGAGACGCTATTTGCGTGGCCGCGCAGTTAGTGGTGCACTTCACCGTTTGCGAGTGCTTTGAGCAGTTAGACGCTCGCTTATTCTGTTATTTGCGCCGGTTTAGCGGCCACAAAAGCTGCGCAAACCTTTTGTGAATTCGCCCCTGGGGATCTGACCTCTGGTGGAGCGCGCTGAAAATCCCAGAAACGTATATATGTTAAGATATATCGACGTTGAGATGGATCGCATTAAGATGCGGCATGAGCATCTGATCAATCTTATTGATCGGGTGTAATTGGTAAACTACCAATGGTTGCCATGATTGGTCACTTGGTCAAAAGATCAACATGACGTGGTCAACATGTCAAAAATGTAACAGTAATTCTATCAGCGCTGGTGAAAATCTTTTTACATCCATATTATAAATGACTCCCTGTTCTGCAAGGACTTACCTTTGTGAGTCTTTCTCAGGGTGTCAGGATAGATCGCCCTTTCTAAGTTGAAAATGATCAGGGATATCAACATAAGGTAGTATGACAAGAAGTTAATGATAGATTGCAATCGTATGGATATGTCTTCCAATCGACACCAAGAACTCTAGCTTTCCTTCATTTATTGCTCGATAGCTCCTCCGCCTTCCCAACACTGGTTGATTGACTGCCCTGTGTAATTTTCCTCCCCAGCGCTTAACCTCCTTCGCAGCCCGTGTCTAGAAAGTTCTCTCGGTCTCCCGGCCGCCCACTCACTTGTCCTTGACTCCGCCAGGACGACATGCCGATCCGCAGAGGCCGTCAAAAGACGACACGAAAGCGCGAGGAGGAGGTGGACATCGACCTGGACGATCCGGAGATCAACCACTTCCCCTTCCCCTTCCACGAGCTGATGGTGTGGGCCGTTCTGATGAAGCGGCAAAAGATGGCGCTATTCTTTTGGCAGCATGGCGAGGAGGCCATGGCCAAGGCCCTGGTGGCCTGTAAGCTCTGCAAGGCCATGGCGCACGAGGCCTCCGAGAATGACATGGTGGATGACATCTCGCAGGAGCTCAACCACAACTCCAGGTGGGGACCGCAGGAGAGATTATGTACATGCACATGAACGCAACACCTACCACCCAGGGCGGACATCCATCCGAGTTTTTGTAGAACAGTCCGGTTTTGAAAAAGTCAGAAACACTCAACACAAGCCTTGCGATGGACAGGTTTTTGTCCTCCTTTGAGAAGATCCCTTCAATGGTGTATAACTTCCCCTGTCTTCAATGCATAAATCTAGTTCAATCACTGGTTCAATCATGCAACTTTTTACCTCAATACAAGCATGAGCCCATGACCTTCCAGGAATTCGGGGCCCTGTGAAAAGATGAATAGCCCCTCCCCACATTTTGTCTTTGTTCTCTTTTCTCTCTCCGTTTTCATGCTCTGAATGTACCGTTTTAATTCTCTTCTCTTAATATCTCTTTATTGTCATTGTACAAGAAGAATACAATGAGATGAATCCCCTAAATTTGAACCATCCTGTACCTACAGTAGGAGCAGTGGGCTGCTGCAGCGCAGCGCCCGGGGACCAACTCCAGCTCTCTTGCCAGTTTCTTGGTCAGGGGGCACTAGCAGGAGTATTAACCCCCTGACATACATGTCTTCGATGGTCGCCTTCAAACGCAGTAGCAGGGGTGAATCATTCAGAGAGTTGGGCAGGGCTACTTTTTTTTTAACAAAAATGTATTTGTGTAAAATATTCATTTTTTTGGCACAGATTCTATTAATTATGGTGGGGTTTTTTTTGACACATCACAAATCTTTGGTTCGTGGAAACACCTCAGTGGGCCAGAACATTGTGGGCTGCTATGTGGCCTCGGATGTTCAATCTAGAATGGCCAGGTGTGAGTGTGAATTCATCAGTAAAAGTAAGTAGGTTTGTGGGTAATGTTCGGTTTTTATTCTGGCTCTGCTGAATCCTGCAGTGTCCTCATTTTTGGGGTCATGGGGATGTCCTCCCTTTACTGTACCATTCTCAATCCATTCTAGCCTACTTCCAGCATGCAAACTGACACACATCCGCAAAGTCAAACATTTGCAACTCTCACACAGGGCGCAATCACACATTCTTAAGAGAGATTATCGCCCTCTCATCCCTCTTTCTCTCTTTGTGATCTGTGCGATCCTCCATGTGCTCTCATTCAAGTTGCTCCAATAGCGGCTAAATATCCTCTGGACTGATCTCATGGAAAATTTTTCTGCACAAAATGATTAATGAAGAGTTGAGCTGGGAGTCTGGACTGGAGCAACATCTGACCACACACCCCCAACACATATAGGCAGGCACCCACACTTATACAGTATATACATGCCTACTTTTCCACAGCTTGACCCTGTTTTGGACTGCTCTGGGCTCCTGCGAGGTGTAAGTGACATACATACGGAAATCTAATGACAAGCAGCATCCTTAGTTAATCACATGCATGTGAGATGAAGGTAATCACCAAGAGATAAAAATGCCAATTACGGAAATAGCTTTTAATTAGACGGAAGTATTTCAGATATTACACACACACAATCACACACACACACACACACACACACACACACACACACACACACACACACACACACACACACACACACACACACACACACACACACACACACACACACACACACACACACACACACACACAGACAACATTCACACGCACAAGGTACAAAGCTTTTGAACTAGCATATACTGCAGAGAATTTGGCTGTTTTGTTGCTAAGTACACCATGCAATTTTATATGTTGGTGCATGTGGTGGCATTTTTTAACTTGTGTGTATGTGTGTGTGTATGTATGTGTGTGTGTGTGTGTGTGTGTGTGTGTGTGTGTGTGTGTGTGTGTGTGTGTGTGTGTGTGTGTGTGTGTGTGTGTGTGTGCGCGCGTGCGTTTGCGTGTGCGTGTGCTTGCGCGTGCGTGCGTGCGTGTGTGTGTGTCATTGAGGGAGCTTGTCACTTACCGACTTTGAGTAAACTTGAGGAAACATTCTTTCTTTTACACTGTTTGGTCTGTATGCAGCTTTTTTTTGTCTTTGCTGTCACGTGTCTAATGACACCTTATGAGTGGAATTGTAATGATTTAGGTATTTTTAATGTCTACACAAGGACCACCTGTCCACACGTAGGCATTACAGCTGGACATACCGTCTAGTTTGCTCCTTGGTCTTTACATCTCTTCATTACTTTGCATATTTATTGGTGTGATACCAAACCCAGTGTGTGTGTGTGTGTGTCTGTGTCTGTGTCTGTGTCTGTGTGTGTGTGTGTGTGTGTGTGTGTGTGTGTGTGTGTGTGTGTGTGTGTGTGTGTGTGTGTGTGTGTGTGTGTGTGTGTGTGTGTGTGTGTGATCTAGGATTTGCGTTCACGTTCAAGTACAGTATCATATCTCCTCGTCATGTCACTCGGTAGATTCTTATCTCTGTTCTCATGTTTGTGTTGGATCTGTGCATGTGTCTATCGCTTCTCAGAGAGTTTGGCCAGCTGGCGGTGGAGCTTCTGGACCAGTCCTATAAACAGGACGAACAGATGGCCATGAAGCTGCTCACATACGAGCTGAAGAACTGGAGCAATGCCACCTGCCTGCAGCTGGCGGTAGCGGCCAAACACAGGGACTTCATCGCACACACCTGCAGTCAGATGCTGCTGACCGATATGTGGATGGGACGCCTGCGCATGCGCAAGAATTCGGGCTTGAAGGTACGGGGAGGGCAGAGTCCTCTGCCGGGGTCCGTCGGAAAGGCAATGTGGGAAAAGTTTGTTTACGCAAGATCGCAAGCGTTTGACCCCACATTGGAACTGACTTCGGACAATAGATATATATAGTATTGTTCTATATATATAAAAGAACAGCTAGAGATTTAGGATTCGAAGAACTATTGGCATATGAGAATGAGACAGTCAGGCACCTCCATCCACAAAATTCTGCACAGGGAAGTTGGCATGGGCTCCATATATTCAGAAGTTATGGGAAGTTATATATCCTGAAGTTATTTATTTTGGATAAGCTTGTAGTAAAGACAGCTTGCTGGCTTGCAGCTTGCTTGTGATTAAACCCGACAGCTCAGGTAAGGAAGGTTAGGGAGTTATTATTAAGAGCAAAACCTGGGTCGCTGCCAGAGCTGGGTCACACACACAGACACACACACACACACACACACACAGAGACACATACAAACTTTCATGCACCCACCAGCCAATACGCCAGGCGGGTTCGATGACCTCACCAACCCCCAAGAGCCATGGAAACCACGGGTGTTCTGAATGTGTCTGGCGAGGGGCGGCAGTCAGCAGAGCGAAAAGACATAAGGAAAAGCAAAAGTGGAACAAACACAACCGGTGCCCTCCAGGAGTTAATGATGGATGGCAAATACACTCAACTCCACACACACACAAACACACACACACGCACGCACACACGCACACACACACACACACACACACACAAACTCCTGTTACACTTGCTAATGTATTACTCGGATGATGAATAAAAGAGATTTTTCTTACATAATGACTGTGAAGAGGCTTCAGTACACCGTCAAAATGAGCTCTTTTTACCATTTGAAACTGCTCCCATTTCCTCGATTAAACTTTCCCTTTCATGCAGTGAGACATTAATAGCGCCCAATAATGAAGATTCACACTGAGTTAACCTGCATGACTAAACCAGCATTGATAACCTGGCTCACAAATCTTATCGACATCATCAAAATGAAATGAAACATCAGCAAAAAGAGATACTCAAAGTTCAAAAAGAATCCAAAACAGCTGCATTCATCTCTTCTTTCTTTGAGCACTGCATCCCATCCAGCTGCCTCTGAAGATAAAGAGTAAAACGCAACCAAATTCCTCCACAACAGTCCTCGACCCCGCCCCCCCTCCGTTCCTGAACTTCCCACGGGGGGTCACACGTTCATTCCTTTGACTATTATGTATCTAAAGTGTTTATCCCCACCTGCCTGCTTCATCTGCTGAGCTTGCGTCCCCCTCTCATCCCTCCTCGCCGCCCACCTGTCTAGACTAATGCCTTTGTAATTGAGTCGACGACGAGCCAACACTCACCACAGCTGTTTGACACAGCGGAGCGGCTTTTTCCACACTTTTCACACGGGCGGTGTTCGCGGCGTTTCCTCAAGGCGCGCCGAATTTGAAACCGGATCCGACTGTCGGACTGCCTGCAACGGTAGATGTGTCGGATCAGAAATGTATCGCAGGGCTTGACGTACACGACACATCCGAACCCTCGGTGGGATACAGAAACCTTCGCGCCGCAGGGGGTCGGAGCTGTTCTCAGGCGCTTTCCAAATCTCCATAAGAAACGAACGGGACTCGCGGTCGGTTGCGTCAGTCGGATTCAGTGTAAAGGCGGCTTACGGCTTCTTGTCTCTCACCCCCGGCGTGTTCCAAAATGCGCGTGTCAAAGATTTCTTCATCTGCTACTTGGTCGTCCAATCGGCCCTGTTCTAAGTTTCCAGTCATCCAACCCCACCTCCACCTCCACCTTCACGTCACCAGGTGATCCTCGGCCTGCTACTGCCGCCGTCAATCCTCAGCCTGGAGTTCAAGAACAAGGACGAGATGTCCTACATGCCCCAGGACCAGGAGGCCTACCTGCAGGAGAAGGAGGAGGAGGAGCCAGAGAAGCCCGTCAAGGAGAAGGAAGAGGAGGACATGGAGTTCACAGTAAGGTCCTACTGTGAGGCGCAGTACAACTCCGTGGTGAGAGACCCCGACTCAGCCCCACATCACAGAAACCTATACACATCCTCAACACGCACTGATTTAGCCCCGATCGCATTAACAAGTTCACATAGCACAGATCTAATTCTGGGCACATGGTGTCGTGCCGTGTTGTGATATATGCTGTAAGGTTATGTTTAAGTGACACACACACACACACACACACACACACACACACACACACACGCACACACACACGCACACACACACACACACACACACACACACACACGCACACACACACACACACACACACACACCCACACACACACACACACACACACACACACAAATACACAAACACCAACACACTCGCTCCTCTATTTCGGCCATCTGGAGCCTTCCAGCCAAAGCAGCCTTCCCTGTTTCTTGTCGTCTCAGAGAAGACGTGGTCGTGGAGTTGTAGCGTCTCAGTCTGTCGCCTCTGGCGGCGCCTTGTGTATGTTTCTTCCTCTGTCTCTCCTCCCCCCCCCCCTTTCTCTCCGTCTTTCCCTATTGTCGCTCCTTCCCCCGCCACTCTGCTTCCTTGTTTGTCTTTGTTTCTTCCTGCTTTCTTGTTTTTACCTTGTTTGCCTCCCCTCCCCCCTTCTATTGTTGTCGTGCTCTTCTCTCCCTCTCTCCCAGCTATGTTCTGATAGAGGTACAGTACTGAATGCTGACCGACTGCTGCCCCTGACTCTCTCCCGTCGGTGCTAGCTTGCTGCAGCGCACCACTCAGCATCCCGGCTGTAGGGAGAGGGAGGCTCAGGCTCGTGCATTACATAACATGCCTGCCCGCTGCTGCAGAGCTTAAATCATGCAGTGCCTGGGCATCTCCTCCCCGTTTCCGAGCAGAAGACTTGGTGCTCGTCCGTCTGCATAGACACGGATGTGCAGCAGGATTGGGCCACGTTCCATTTCAATCCAATCAATTCTGGAGATGATGTTGCCATTCTGTTTGTGTATGAAACACCGACACACCGGGACCGGGGGAATCCGAGGGCAATGTTTTTTTTTTTTTTCTTTCAATACACAAGCTGAATCACAGGTCGTCTCATACGCTGATTGAGCTGAAGTGGAACTGACGTCGGCGTCGCTGTACATACTTTGCATCTACATCATGTTCAGCCAGCTAGCCAGCGCAATCTTCACCAAACCGCCCACATTACACTTCCTTGAGGCACTTAGATCTTCAAAGAACATTGCAGTACATTCAAGTCAAGCAATACGTTTCCGATAAGCTTTTTTTTTTTAATTGCACTGGCTTCTGACTGTTGGAATGCACTTCAGGTAACCAGACAGTATATGAATCACACGTTGATTCATGCTGATAAACACACCCTGCCACAACACAGGGGGAATAGGGGACCGACCCTCAGATGCATTCCCAAAAATGTAACTGCGACAAGCTCTTTATCCAGTCAAGTTGGTTGCATGCCAGTCCAGTGAAGGCATGGCAGGAGATTTTACAAGCATCTGACTTAATTGGTTCACCCCAAAGGGGCGGGTCTGTAGCTGTTGCAAGCGTGGGCAAAAGTGCTGTCAAATGCGTTTCACATATTTGAAATGGAAAAGTCGCCCATACCATAGCTGGCATCGGCTGCTTGTTGAGTATTTCCAATATCGGGGACCATTTTCACTCTGTCTTTTGCCCACGTCTGGTTCGACACCCGAGCGTGCAACACAAACCATGATCCGACTCCCTCCCCCCTCGAGGCTCGGTGTTGCTTTGACATGAGACCATGACCCATGAAAACACAGGGAACCGACCCCTCTCTCATGGATAAGGAAATGTGTCCCAGCCGGAGATGAGATATGTCTCTTATTCCTTTTCTCTCTGTCTCTCCCTTCCCTCTGTCTTGTCTGTTCCCCGTTGTTGGAGACACTATCCATGAGTGTGTGTGTGTGTGTGTGTCTGTGTGTATGTGTGTGTGTGTGTGTGTGTGTGTGAATGTGTGTGTGTGTGTGTGTCCCGTGTCATTACTTGTCATCAGCCTTCACCCCGACATCCAACCCCTCACACACACACACACATACACACATCAAAAAAATGGAATGACGGCATTGCCTGTGCTTGCTTCTTGAAACTATCATGGTGAATGTTGGAGTGCATCCTTTAATGTCTTCCCATTTTGCCTTGTCTCTCTCCTCTGTTCTGCCCCTCACCCGCCTCTCCATCCCTCACGTCACACCCCCTACCCGCCTTTATATCAACACTTCCATCTTTCACTACTTTCTCCATGCCTCCGTTTTCTCCCCTCCATCCCCTCTGCTCCATGCTCCATGCCCGCGTGGTGCTCGCGCCGTGCCCCAGGCCATGCTGGGTAAGGTTGCCACGGAAACGTCTCGGAAGAAAGACGTGGAGGAGGTTCAGCATCGCCACCGTCTCATCCCCATGGGACGCAAGATCTACGAGTTCTATAACGCGCCCATCGTGAAGTTCTGGTTCCACACGGTCAGTCCGCTTTGAGCGCTCGGTCCAGGTTTTTTTTGGGAAACACCTTCTCCACAGACTTCCACACGCTGAGGTGGATAATAGACACAGCCAGTCCAGCGGGTTCCGGTTACAAGGGTTGAAGCCAGTTCGATGCTAACCTGTGCTTCTCTCTGTCACTTTTTGCTGTGACGTGTGTTGCTGCTAGAAAAGTTTTTAGTGAAGTGATTCTAAAAATTTGATTTTCCCATTTTTTTGAGCAGGTCTACTTCTACCCTGGTGCAAAATATCTTAATTTCATTTCAAAGTAGCTATCTGGTGCCGTAATTGTCCTTTTCAATTAAATTCTCCAATTCTGCAAGAAGTTTTTAAATTTGCATTTTTTTTTCCATGCAACACCCACCACCACTGTACTGTCTGTACAGTCAGACAAAGTAAAAAAATTAAATCTCACCGGTTAAAGTGGTATTTATTAATTATTATACGCTTTATACAGCCCTGATTCAGAAGCCTGAAGTCCTTCCCCCTTTCTGGGCACTTTCAGAGAGAACATTTTGGATCCAGACCAGGGAAGTAAGTGTGATCCAGAGGAGACTAATGAAATAAACTCGCTGGGACACAAGAGTAGGGAAGTGTTCCAACGCTGTGCAAAAGGCTGTGAGCACACACACACACACACACACAAACCGTCTTGTAGGTGACACATTATCATTGAAGAGGAGAGGTCGAGATTGACAGTGTGTGTGTGTGTGTGCGTGTGTCTGTGTGTGTGTGTGTGCGTGTGCATGGTTACACCCCGGGGATTATATAAGCTGATCTCTCATCTTCCAAAGCTTTCGACAATTTGCTCGCCCGATGGTAAAAAAAAAAGAAAACCATGCGCGTATTTCCAGCGCCATGCTCATTGTTTATTTATGCAGATCAAATTATTTTTCTCCCTCCTCTTCCATTCCCATTTACCTTTCCGACCACTCGTTTTCTCTGCCCTCCCTTCACTCCACGGGGGGTAGGATGTCAATTTTATGATTTTACTTACAAGAACAGATGCGGTTGCCTGTCAGGGTCAAAATGTCATCATTAGCAGCATCCGCGGCCGCCATGCTCCACGAAGTGCTGCCCCTGGTGCAGTAATATTTGTCAATGCTGTAACGCAGAGCGGCCGGGCACGGGCGACTTAATGAATCCTCCCTCGGTCACACCCCATTACGATCACTTTGTCGGCTCACCAAACGTCCGCAAATTCCACCATAATAGCCCCAGTCGATAATTCTTAAGTGCTCTCAATGTTTTATAGGTTGTTATATTTTTACCGGGTATTTATTCAGAACTTCTGAATTTAATTTTTTTATGCATTTTTTTGGAGAGGGGGGGGGAATTCCGTCAAGTCCATCATCATACGCTGTGACCTGAGCATGTACCTTTCTACTTGGCTTGGATCAGTGAATGTTTCAATCCGCTCCTTCATTAAGGGGAGCAACTTGATACCCATGATCATGTTCCTTATTCTTCAACATTTCTTTGATTCTTTTTTCGTTTTCGCTGGCTCATTACATCCAAGGTTGTATTCCAACAGTCAACAGAGCCAATATCTCCACAAAGAACAGCTTCTTTTGACATCAGTTCATTTCAAGGAACATTCCAATTGTGCTGAGATGTAAAATAAAAAATACAAAGTTAAAGTGAATTTCTATTATGTCTTTAGAAAGAACTGCTTGCTGTCAGCATTTAATCGTTGAGTTATTATGTTGTATTTTATTATTACTAACATGATTTGGAGATAGCCATGCATTTGCTCTAAAGTCTGCATAGTCTGATTTTCACACCCCAACACTTTCTTTAATAGAGGCATCTACAGGGATTTATTTATCTAAAGAATTGCGTCAGAATAAAGTTTCATTTTGGCCAATCATTTGGAAGAGCATCATTTCATATGGCAGTGTTTAATCCTCAGTGGGCCATTGTGTTTTCAGGGAGAGAAGTTCTCTTTAATGGTTTCTATGAGGTGGACACACACCCACACACGTACACAAAAACACATGGCTTCAAACAACCAGCCAATTCACACAACCCTACACATACATCTATTAATAATCTCGTACTTTGTTGATGATTGTTTTGTTTTTCCCAGATGGCATATGTGGGCTACCTGATGCTGTTCAATTACATTGTTTTGGTGAAGATGGACCTGTGGCCTTCCCCACAAGAATGGATCGTCATTGCGTACATCTTTACGAACGGTATCGAGAAGATGAGAGAGGTAGGGGGGCGGGCTGCAGAAAAACTGAAATCTGTAATTGCCCCAATCTGTTCATCTAATTCGAGCATCATAATCAAGCTTTATTGAAGATTTATTGGCCAAGTATACTTACATATACAAGGAATTTGACTCCAGTTGTCTGTGACTCGTACAGAACATACAGTGAATAGTAAATTTAAAAAAAGGAATATTTTCGGAAAATATAGACACTACCTAGGATCTATAATCAACAGTATTTAAAATGAGGGCTTGGTATGAAAATATGCGTTGTAAAATTTGCTTCATTTAAAATAGACCAACACAAACAAAAAGCAAACGTGTCTATCCACATCTGTGAACAGGTAGGAAATAAAACAAATCTGTGCATAGGTAGTTATCCTTTTTAAATTTTTTTTTTTTGGACCAGCCTAAAGAGAGAGCAGAGCACACATGTGCCTGCACTGAAAAACAAAGACAGCTTTTAGTTTTTGCCTTTGCATCCTCACACTCAACACGCGGACCACCTGCTCCAGAGCCTAACTAAACGAAAAATCAACAGTGTTGAACAGCAGAACAGGATTTGGCTCACCTGCAGATGTGCCCCCCAAATTGGGCACGGAATCCACTGACGCTGACTGTAATTTCACCTCCAGTGGGGCCACACTTTGCACGACACTTTTCACGTTGGCAACCAAAATCTTGTTGCATTTCCGCCGCCAGTAAGTGCACGTCGATTGGAGAAAACAAGTTCTCCAGCCGCCTCCCTCTTACATTTTACATTGGAATAAAAATTGATAAAAGCTTCGAGGGCTTCAAAGCTTTAACAGAGAGGCAGGGAAAAAGATAAACAGAGATTGCTGATGTAAAGAGATGTTGGGGCCGGGTGGGACAATCAGGTTGTTCATTCTCTTGTCAAACCCACTCAGTGTCACTGTCATTTTGTTTAGACTCCAGCTTGGACGGTTTTTATTTGGTGAACTCATACTGCCCCCTAAAGGCACTGTTGATTAATTACATGTGCGCTCCTCTGGTCTCTTCTGAATGTTTGTAGGTGCCCCATGATTATTCCACCACACAGTATGCCCTCTTTTACCCCCTACCCCCAATTCTCATTTAGGTCTCCCATTTTCCCCTCCCCTTCCCTTCCCCCGTCAGATCCTGATGTCGGAGCCGGGGAAGCTGCTGCAGAAAGTCAAGGTTTGGCTCCAGGAGTACTGGAACATCACCGACCTTATGGCCATTCTCATCTTCTCCGTGGGCATGGTGCTCCGCCTCCAGGAGCCGCCGCTCATGAGCTACGGCCGGGTCATCTACTGCGTCAACATCATCTACTGGTACATCCGGCTGCTGGACATCTTCGGGGTCAACAAGTACCTCGGCCCCTACGTCATGATGATCGGCAAGATGGTGAGAGATGCCAGAGAAGACCCCTCATTTTTCTTCATTAATTTGCAGACTGCAGACTGAGTGCATATGTAAAACTACCTCTGCATATAAATTGAGTTGGGTTCAGATCCAAATCCAATATGTTGTTGCGACAGAAAGCCGCGGGTCCATCTCTTTTTTTCTGATCTCAAAAATAGTACGACGGAGGGCCCTGACGCATGCGTAGCAACGTGGCGGCAGAATCACAGCGCGGATCAAAGGCCCCGAGTCTTGTATGGGCGCTGGCGTCGAGCTGTCGGAAAGATATCCGAGCCCTGTATCGCCAGACGTGAACGCAACCTTTGATATGAAAATCAGCAATTAGCGGCAGAGGGAATCCCTTTCCGCCTGCGGCGATGTGGGCAGCATTGCTTTGCACGGTGTCGTTTTGTAAGCGTACCGGTTTGAGGTCCAATAAGAGGACCCGTGAATTTGATTTTAACACTTCGACACTTGTCCCTGTTCCCTGTCTGTCGTGTTTTTAACCCTTCGCCCGCCAGATGATCGACATGATGTACTTCGTCATCATCATGCTGGTTGTGCTGATGAGCTTTGGGGTGGCGCGCCAGGCCATCCTCCACCCCAACGAGGACCCGTCCTGGATGCTGGCCAGGAATATCTTCTTCATGCCCTACTGGATGATCTACGGAGAGGTGTTTGCCGATCAGATTGACCGTAAGTTTCGGGCGGTGGATTCTGAGTTTCAGAGCTTCGTAACAAGCTTCAACTTGTTGTTGTTGTTGTTGTTGTTGTTGTTGTTGTTGTTGTTGTTGTTGCTCTTTTTGTTTCATTTAAGAAGAAACAATTCCCGCTCGGGGGTCTACACATGTAACTTTAATCTCAATTAATACATTTATTTATTTTGTGTTATTTATTTAGCTGAACACAAACCTTCTAAGTCTTTAATGTTTGCTGGAGGATGTTTTTCTGTGTTAATACACTTCATTACACACACAGAGACGCTGCAAAACAGCATGATCCACGCGCCGAAAAAATACAGCATTTATTACTGTACTGCAGCTCCTCTTTCAATGCAGAGCATTTCAGATTTTTACAACTGTTTTGAACTGCAGAATGTTGTTGTTTCGTCAATTGTAAACTGTGTGAATGGTCTTCGTGAGTGACAACGTGTGAGATATCTTCTGCGTGTGCTGTTGTGTCTCGCTGTGTGGGAGTCTCTCTGAGTGTGTGCAGAGAATGAGAGAGGTGGCCCAAAGAGAAGAGATCTGAAATAATGCTTTCGTTCTTTGTTTCAGATATGCATAGTAGGAAGTTACAGCACAGGCTGAATGAAAAACTCTGGCTGGTCGAAAATTACTTTCGAACTCACGGAACCTGGCGTAGCAATGGTCCATTCCAGATTGCCCAGTGCAGTCAAAATCCCAGTAAATCCATAGATAAAGACATTTATATAATTTTGATATACTTTACCTACCTACCCCATCTCTTCCCCCTCCATCCCAACCTCACTGCCATGCTATTCTCACTTCCACCACGAGAGGCCACTCCGGATAAATGCGTGCATGCGGCTCTACAAGCTCTTGGGTTAAAGTTGCCCTTACTGTACAGGCTTTGATTGACGGGACATGTCAATGATTATCTTAAAAATCCAAAACAAAAGGAAAGGGACGCTCTGATTCTTTAAGGTCGGGTCCCTGTCCCAAATGATCGGTTGGTACAAATCGCAGTTTCAACTCCAGGGCAACTTTACCCCAAACAATTCGAGCACTGGCTGACCAACAATGTTGTTTCATGGCAGAAGCACTCCCCCATACTTTTAAGCTCCCTTTTTTTTTTACAGTCATAGTATGTTTTTTTGTTTTTTTTGTTGTGATTTTTCGGAAACCTTAACCGAACATCCGAGGGGGATTATTAAAGTTTCGCTCCTGAAGTTTGATGCTCCCCGGATGTCCTGAAGCTGCCATGTAAACGCTGTGTCACCAAAGCCATTAAATCACCCTCCCTCTAAGCCAGCTCGGCTGCCGACCGGAGCAATCGCAACATTGCCAAAAACACGGCTCCCATTTGCAGAGCATGGCATTATTGCATAACTGATTTGACGACACAAAGGGCAGACATTCATAGACACGCACACACACACACACACACACACACAACATATGCGCACACACGCACACACGACAGTAACTTAAACCAAATCACCAGCTTTCATCATTTGTAATCTGTTTTTTCACGTGGTTCAGTTGTCAGAGTTTTTTAAAAATCCAAATTGTTTTGAGTGTAATATTTTTCCAAAATAGAAATATTACTTCAGTTCTCTATCTTTGGGCTGCATTGTGTGGACAATTTAAAAAATCAAGCAACGACGAGCATGGCCAGAATGAATCCCGTAGGCAAACAAACCAGGACAAAATGCTGACTGTTTCCCCGAAAAGCCACAGCAACTGAACCATCACAGATGGAAAAAACGTTTTATGTATCCTAAATACATCCTAAACGATACAAGGCAATAAACCATCGCTGTCCGGAGCTATGGCACACATGCTTCGATATATTTTAAACATTGTGCACATGTTTAAATATATTGGGAGGTTGTGACAATACATGACGAAATGTATTACTTGAATTTATCTGCGTTTCTTTTCAGATGCACATTTCAGTGCCGATTCCATTCGAGCTTTCAACGTCCCTCCCTGACCCCACTGCAAAGAAGCATAACAGAAAATTATGCTTCTTGTTTGTTTGCACAAAAAATGCCACATATATAGATCTGCCTTTTGTTTGTTATTTATTGGTCTTGGACGGTCTGTTCTTGTGTCCCAGCTCAATGTGTATGCTTTTTTTTTTCTCATTCATGTACCTCTCTCTGTTTACCATTTCTAACCATGGCTCTGTTTTTTGGTTCAATTTCCCCTTTTTTTTTTTTCCTTTTATTTGATTATGTTCTCTCCTTACGCTGTCAACGTGCATGTCCCCGCTGTCTGTGCATCTTAAACCCCACTTTGCAACGACATTCATTGTCTTTTTTTACCGGTTCAGCTCGAGTTCCAAGTCTTTTAACGTGCGTGTGTGTGTGTGTATGTGTGTGTGTGCGTCTGCGTGTTTTGTATGCCGTGGTGTCGTGCAGCACCGTGTGGACAGAACACCACGACGGAGGACGGGGTGGTGGTGGCGCTGCCTCCCTGCAAGACGGGGGCCTGGATCGTCCCGGCCATCATGGCGTGCTACCTGCTGGTGGCCAACATCCTGCTGGTCAACCTGCTCATCGCCGTGTTCAAGTGCGTAACATCTCATTGTCATTCTTTATTTCTAATATTTTGTTATGGATTGTAAACACCTTTATAACCACCTCTTTAAAACACATCCATGCGGCCAATACAATTACAGCTATACAGTAATTGTCTCGTCTACCACAATAACACCCGCTTGGCAGCGGCCTTGTCAGGCGCTGCAGTTCACAGGCATTCGCCAGTGAATTCTCAGCGTTCCCCAGTTAATGATTTTTACACAACCACACGTCACTGACTGACTTTTAGACTTCTATGTTTTAAGTTGACTCCATAGACGCGGGAAGGTTATGTCATAATTTATCTTCGGCTCTCAACCTCCGAACCGCCATTATTGTCAAGCTGTGATTTATTGTGATTTAGCCATACCGATTTTTTTTCCTATTACACTGCTAGCGTAAGGATAAAAAAAACAAAAAAAACAATGAAAAATCTTAGGCCATAACGCGTACTTTAACTCTCACACAAAACCAAACTCTCGATATACAGTATATGAGACATCAACGCACATCAACTTTGGTCGAACCAAATGATATGTTCTCTATTGCTGCTATGGAAATAAGCTGTAGGCCAATCGCCTTAAAAGAAAGGGAAATATATATACTTTTTTTTCCATTTGCAATTACAGTAGTTAAACCTCTGATGAGGTTTAGTCGACCATGTGAGTATCTTATTTTCTGAATATGAATAAATTACAAATCAGTTGGAAAATAGCACACCTGGGCGAGGTGTAGCCCTGCCTATTATAGGTATAGCCATACATATTTTAACTGAAATGCCTTCTGAAATAAAGAGGCAATGTGTGTGTGTTTTCGTGAGTGTATGCGAGAGTTTGACATCTCTGTTTCTGTCACACTACAGCAACACTTTCTTCGAGGTGAAGTCCATCTCCAACCAGGTTTGGAAGTTCCAGCGCTACCAGTTGATCATGACCTTCCACGAGCGTCCCGTCCTCCCGCCGCCGCTCATCATCTTCAGTCACATGACCATGGTCCTCAAGCACCTGTGCTGTCGCTGGCGAAAGCATGACGACGACGAGAGAGACTACGGGCTGAGTGAGTAATAGTCGGAAAATCATTTTCTGAGAGACGGTTTGGGGGAAATCCCTCTTCTCAACCCCAACCTTTCTACTCGCAGAGCTTTTCATCACCGAGGACGAGCTGAAGAAGGTCCATGATTTCGAGGAGCAGTGTATAGAAGAGTACTTCAGAGAGAAGGACGATCGATTCAACTCCTCCAACGACGAGAGGATCAGAGTCACTTCTGAGAGGTCGGCCATGGCAGCAGGGAGAAAGAAATCCTAGTCTCAGCTACGATAACTATGTTCAAAGTCATATAATTCTATTTATACACATTACTATACATCGTTGGTCTCCTCGCTCCCTTTCTGAGGTCTTGAAGTCTTGGCTTTCTTTCGAAGCATCTATCAATCTCTTCCCTCAGGGTGGAGAACATGGCCATGCGCCTGGAGGAGGTCAACGAGAGGGAGCACTTCATGAAAGCCTCACTGCAGACCGTCGACATCCGCCTCGCCCAGATGGAGGAGCTCATCGGGCGGATCGCTGTGGCGCTGGAGCGCGTCACGGGCGTGGAGCGTGGGGAGGTGAACAAGGTCCGCTCCCGCACCTCCTCCGACTGCACGGACTCGGCCTACGTCCTCCGGCAGGGCGAGTGCCCCGACGCCGCCTACATCCTCCGCCAGAGCAGTTTCAACAGCACGGAAGGGAACGCCTACCGCCTGCAGGAGGCGCTGGAGGGAGGAGCGGAGGGTTCCATGTCCCCGCCCTCGCCGACGGGCATGGCCACACGGACCAGGAGCCAGTCCTTCTATGTCGGGGGAGGAGTCCGTGGCGGCGAGAGGGCCAGTGGGCCGGAGCGTGCCGAGAGCTTCTTCAAGGAGCGCTCGTTCAGCCTCCATCGGGCCAACAGCTCCCAGTCGGTGGCCTCGGCCGCCGCCCCCAAGGAGTCTAAGCCCCTACCCTTGGCGACACTGTCGGTCTCCCAGCAGCACCGCCCGTCTTCGTGCATCGACATCTACGTCTCTGCTTCAGAAGAGGTGGGGCCCGCCGAGGTCTTCTTGGACCCTCTCCGCGTGGCCCCGCCCCTCCGGAGAGACTCCTCCCTCCATTCGGAGATAATGGAGGCGGTGCTGTCGGGAGGCCGGGACTTCAGCTGCGCCACCACCAGCGGTTTGGGCGACAGGCACTCGGAGGGCGGCGCCGGCAGCAGCGGGACAGCCGGTGCCATGTTTGAAGACAGCGCGGCGGCAGATTTGTCTTTGTGCTCGGCCCACCTCCTACCAGACTCCAGCCTACCTCCCTGGGACATGGAGCCCTCCCCACCGCCCTCGGCAGGGCTGCTGGAGCGCTCCAAGAGCAGCCGCTACCTCTCCACGACAGGAACCAGCTTCCTGGACGAGCCTCCGCTGGTCAAGTCCCATAGCCTTATGTTCACCCCCCGAGGCTGCTACAGCGGACTGGGGGCAGGGGTCCAGGTGAAAGCAGCCGAGTACACCAGCATCACAGACTGCATCGACACGCGCTACGTCTCCGCCCCCTACACTCCCGCCGAGCGCTCCCACTCCCCTGGGGTGTCTACCTCCTTCCCCTTCGACAAGCCCCCGGACATGGGCTCCTCTCACCCGGAAAGGGAGGCCGAGCTGAGCCACACCGAGTCTGACCCGGAGGACCCCGAGGACCTGGTCCCGGCCCCGGACACGCCTCGTCTCGGGGGTCTCGAAGGGTCAAGTCGGGCCGCTCTCTGCCCCCGTTTCTCCAAGCTGGAGCGAGCAAACAGCTGCTCCTCGGACGACTCGCATCCTTCCCTCACCTTGGCCCCTCCTCACCGGAAGAGCCTATCAGTGAGCGAGAGGATGGAAAGGGGATCGGGTCCCGGGGCAGATAGGGGGACCGGGCCAGGGGGTCGGGGTTTGGGGGGCACCAGAAACCCCTTCCTCAGGAGCAAGTCCGGGGCGCGCCCCGAAACAGCAAAGACTGACAACCTCTCCATGAGAAAGCTGGCTACCCCGTCAGCGTTCCGCAGCTTTGACAGACAAAACTATACGTGACAGCGAAGACATCGCTCGGCAAACAAACACGCCACACATCCATAGGACCAGGGGGGAAGAAGTCAACGGGCTTGCTGAGAAGAGGGTGAGGGATGAGATGGTTAAGGTCAAGAAAACGAGAGATCCTTGATTTGTGTTCGACGCTGGCTGGCATCTTCACCCTGAGGGAGGAAGCCCGGGAGAAAGGGGTTGGGAGACAAGGGTCCTATTGTACACCAGTCAAAAACAAAGAGCTATTTAACGTAGGGTAGTTTTTACCTCCCCTTGTAGCTGAATGACTCTCAATGGGGTGTTATGGCTGTGGAAGGTGTATGTGTATGTCTTCCACCCACCACCTTTTTCGTCCAGTAAACATTTGTCACTGTGTTGCATCACATGTCTTATCACTATGCTAGACAGAAAATCATATACTATAACCACCGTAGCTGCTTTATCAAATAGTAACTGCCTGGGTTAGTGATAAAGATAGATAAATATAATGAGAGAGCGAGACCTATCAAACGAAAAAGGGGGACGTGGCCATCTTTAAAGTCCCAAAACAAGAGGTCAGTATTGTCACACATGAAACTTAGCTTTCTTAGTTTAACTGTCTTTATATTTCTCAAACCGATCATTTAGAATCCAGTTAAGAATCAAAAGCAATGAGCAATATTTGTTTTAATATGGGAAATGATGTATGGAAGGAATTAGTGATATGGAATTTTAGTAATTTGAAGTTATCTTCTTGGTTGAGCCAAGGGGAAAAGCTATATTTTGGTAATGATTTATCTCTGGATTCAGCGCACACACACACACACATACACACACACACACACACACACACACACACACACACACACACACACACACACACACACACACACACACACACAGACACGCGCACATTTGGATAATGTGATTTGTAAAGTGTGTGATGTGTATTTCCTTTGTTAACGTGAAGAACATCAGATTTGTCTGTATCACTTTAGTTTGTTTATTAATTTATTATAAAACAAGCTTTTTTTTTTTTCAGTACACAACATCCAACATGAATGCTGAGTGCTATTAGTACATTTGAGTCGGTCGACTATCAAATCAGGTACAAAAATGGAAATAATGAGAGGAAGCAGATTATATTTTATGATAGTTATGTGATTGTAATGACATAATACCGTCATCATTTGTCTCCATTCAGGACGGCGAGGTGACTCTTCGCAGGGATCGAAGCAGTCAGTGCAAACACTTAATCAGCATAGAGAATGTGAGGTGGCGTCCCCCAGTCACTATGTTTAGTCTCACATATTTCAGGAACCCCAAAATAAGGACATTCAAATCTTTTGAGTGCCAATATATATGATAGGGAATGGTTTCCTATCAAAGACAAAGAAACACACACTTGCATACACTGTGATACTGTACTAGCATTGAACTGTTACCTAATTTAATCCTGGAAAACTTTGTTCTGCTTTTCATTTCATAGTCACCCATGACCATATTGAACCTGAATGGGATCGGTCTGGTGTTTGAGCCACTGAATGCAAATCATATCTAGTTCCACTGTAGGTCACATTTGCAGGGAAATTCAATCTCCTCTGATTCTTAAATGTTATTGGTTGTGGCATTACGTTGCACGGCTATAATAACAGCCTGAGACCCATGGATCCGTCCAGTTTTGGCTCTGATTCATAATTGCCATTTATTTGCTTTTGCATTTTATTTTTATCTGGAGTCAGTGGCTGCAAAATAAGACCCTCTAATGAATCAAATGAGTTAGAAAAAAATATGGAAATGTTGTAAAAGAAAATGCTGACATTCATTTGCCACTGAAAACCGTGCGGTGGAGTGGAAGCATTGACGTTGGGGCCTGTATGAAAGGCCGTTTGACGGAAGGACATTTTTGAGATGCTTCTATCAAAATCAGATCAGACATTTGTCTTCAAATCTCTTCATTAATTTATTAATCCAATCCAAACCTTAAGGTCTGAGAATAGGGATTTCCCCCATTCTGCGAAAGCTTTGTGAAGAAAGAAATGACAGAAAAAGACAAATTAGTATGAAAGATTCTTAAATCGATATTTTCTATGTTTGAGATTTATATTGCATCGATTAATACAACTCAATCACACACGACATTTATTTTGCAACAGATTCTATTTACTGACATTTTTCTCGCTTATTACGGATTATTAAATGCCTGTTTGAATTACTAAATGAATATTTATATCTTCTCAGTGCTATTTTTGTCTAATTTTAACTATTTTCTAAGTAAGCTTTATTATTAAATTTAATAATAATAAAAAAAGAGAGACACACACACACACACACAAGAAGTAAATACTAATGTATTAAGATTTATTAAATCTGTTAAATAAATTATAAATATATTGTAAATTTCAATCATATTTAAAATATTTAATCATTTTTAATGTCGATGTTTAATATTTGAATTCAGCAGCTGTCATAAGAATCTTCTAATGTAAAGGGGACGAGGCAATAGACAGCTGCCAGCGTTACCAAACTTAGGGTGCCTTCCCGGCATGGATGAAGAGCATACAGAGGTCTGCGGCGGCGAAAAGATCTGTGAATTTCTACCCTAACACAGAGCACAAATTCCAGCATTTTTTTCCTCTAAAATTGTTATTGTAGCATACACACGTCAAGCATTGTCTTTTTATGGGGGGGGGGCAAAACATAAATAAAAATAAACAAATTGAACGTACAGAGTGGGAGAGAGCAGGGCTCCATGAATGTGGTCGTGGTTATAGCTTTGTGACTTCCCCTGTCGAATTTGAGATTCCTCTGAATCCATGTACGTTTGCGCACCAAACAAAAAAACAAAAGAAAACTCTAGCGGAGATCTCATCAACAGAAAAATGGTTTAAATCTGAGAGAAAAAATAATAATAATAATTAAAAAAAAACAAAAAAAAAACACTTTGCACAAGTCACGCCCAGTGACTACAATTTGGGAAGCCAAGACTCCATGATGGTGATGCTATATTATTCTCTATTCTGGTGATGCTATCGGCTGGTTTTCCTTCTCCCCCACACATTGACGGAGGTGGAAAGCCGAAGGTGAAGTGCTTCCCTCTGCGAGGCCGTGCAAATCAATTGGACGCCTGTTGTAACCTGTTGATGCTGATTATAGACTTAGCTGATTTTTGTTCTGAAGAAAGAAACAAAGAAAGAGGAATGGATTTTGAATCTCTCTCTCTCTCTACTAGAAGCCTTCCACTACAACTGTCACTGTGCTTTAGGGGGGAACTTGCCGTGTTGTAATCGTTTCCATGACGTTCTGGAGTCTCCACGTTTGCCAGTGCACTATCTACGAACTTCACCTTGCGGGAAACAAGGTTCCTAACAAACCCAAATTACACACACAAGGTGGTTGTTGTTTTTATTCTGAAGCCTCGTGCAGGATGATTGACATGTCTGACGAAAGAGGGTCTGGGTACTCGACCAAACCAAACTAACCTGAACCAAACCAATCTTAACTAACCAAACCGCATGGCTCAGTAGAACGGCGACAGGTGCTTGTTTGAGGCATTTCCATGTGTCCGATTTGGGGCTCCCCATGTTGCCAATTTATTGGAATTCAAAAATAAAATACTGTTGATATTGGAGGGTTTCTTTATCCATTCATCCAGATCCTTTAAAGAAAGGAATAAAGATCCTGAAAGTGTTCATGGAGCTTTCTGAACCCGTGTGTACAGTATGTGCATTGTTTTTGTATATGATGACATGGCTGTCAAGCAAGGTATAAACAAGTGTGTGTGTGTGTGTGTGTGTGTGTGTGTGTGTGTGTGTGTGTGTGTGTGTGTGTGTGTGTGTGTGTGTGTGTGTGTGTGTGTGTGTGTGTGTGTGTGCGTGCGTGTGTGTTAGAGATAGAGAGAGGGAGCCATGACACATCGATGACAACAGCCTAACAAATGAGAGAAGCGTGCCAATGCCACATAACCCACCAAAATTCCCAATGTACAGTATTTTTAAAATATTTTCCTACACTGTTACTTTTTTTGTGAAACCATAACAATATGAGTATAATGAAGAAATTGTCCCCCCAACGCCCCCATTGAAGACTTGTAGGTACATGTCAGCTACTAAGTCCAATGCACATGTTTTTCTGCAATAAATGCTGATATTGTGCTTTTACAAGCAAAAGGGATTTACCTTCCACCTCCGGAACTCACTTTATTAAATGTCCTTTAAAATGCATGCAGTTCTTCCACTGAGGGTGTACAGCAACGACCTCCTGTCCGGACGACACAGAGAGAGATTGAGGGATTATATTATGAAATCACAGTAGTGAGTATTTGGATGCAAATACCAAAATCTGTATTCTTCAATGTGAATAGGAACCATGTCTGGCATGCATTGTTAAATAAATACATTAAATAGATTGGTACACGTGTCTACCCTGATTTCACCTCCCTTAGGTTTTTTGGGTTTGTCTTTTTTTGTGTTGTGACCACGGTTAAAAGCAACTAATTGAAGGAGAAACGCAAATCACACACTTGCAAACTAACGGCGTAGACGAAGGAAAAACATTTACCGCTTTAAAATGTGATGACGTCGGTTTTCTCGATTTGATCGATTTTGACGTCAAAATGCAACGCCTCTGTCTTGAAAGCATTGAGGCCGTCTCATAAGGAAACCCAGCGGTGCAAAAGAGGGGGTAGATGTGGAAGCTTCCAGGGTATTTACCGCTATGCTGCAGTTGCGTTATTATCATATGATGATAGGGATACAGTACTGTGCGCTACTCAAGCATTAATGGCTTCAATGTGGAACTTTCGCTTTTACTCCACAGTCATTTTGGAGGGAGGTTATTTGTGCTTTTACTTAAGTAGAAGAGCTGAGTACTATTGGATAATGAAGGGTTTTAATGCGACGCCTCTGCGCTGGATGTGATGTGCAGCCTAAAGACCGGGGTGTTTTGCTGTGTTTTTAGTTTTTTTTGCCCCTAAAATTCAGGAGAAACATTTCCATTTTGAAAAAAAAAAAGAAAGAGGGAAAAGGGGGGGGGGGGGGTGCACGGCCTCAACCCAACCCCCAAATGTTCACCCCCCAAGAGCTCCACCCACGGGCAGCGAGCCACGACGCAGCTGCAGCGGGGCGTCGCGACGCCACACGCGGACTGGAATGCGACAGGTGAACGACTGCCCGCTCCCCGGAAGATACGCAAAATAAGCAGGGCGCTGGCAGAGAGCGGTCGGAGAGAAAAAGCACTTCTGGAACCTTCTTGTCTCTCACAGAACGGGGCAGGCAGGCGGCCGCTCGCCACCGGGTCAGCCGTGGCGCGGGTTCACATTCAGTACACACACAGGAAAGGAACATTCTGTTCTCTTGACACTGATCACATGTCGACGTGCTCCGAATGCGCCGTGCACTTTTGCACTCTGGGTGAAAACGGGGCTGGGGCAACCGTAAAGACCCCGCCGCCGCCTCCCTTCCTCTCCCTTCCTCCCCCTCCCCTCTCCTCCCCTTCCAGGAAAGTGTTTACAGCCGGAGGAGACAGGCTTCAAGCCCAAAATGTTCTTGGAAAGTCAAGGCGTTAGGAAAACAACACAAAAGGGTGGGGCGGCGGAACAACTGGGAGGGGGGGGGGGGGTTAAAAAAACAACTGTTCAACCGCTTGAATTGTTTGTTCCGCTGAAAAATAAAACGCGGCTTTGCTTTTTTTTTTTTTTTTTTTTTTTTTTCGAAGTTAAACATTTATTCAGTTATGAGGAGCTGGCGTGGGATCTTCCCAACACTGACTTTACGTTTTTCAGTGATGGAAGAAGTAAAAAATACCCTGACACAACGTGACTCTAGTATGAAGGGAAAGTGCCACGTTCACATTTGTGCTGAAGTACTTGCTCATGAATGTACTTAAAGTATTCAGAGAAAAAGTACTCGTCATATCCAGTGCCCTGATATAAGATGTCATAAAGTGCTACTGTACCTTTTTTTTCCTGCAGATCAGTGTCCATAACTATTTTACTAGTAAAACAGTATCGGTGGTGTCATAGTAATTTGTAGATATATATATATATATATATATATATAAAAATACAAATCCGGATTTGAAAAAAAGGAAAGTAATGTGAATAAGTATGGATATTTGCCTTGCACCGTATGAAGTGAAAGTCGAAAGTCTCCAAAAGTGTTGTAGTGTAAACACTTATGTAAGTACAGACACTTAACTGTCAACGTATCTCCAGGCTTTTGGACTGACTGAGCATGTTGAGTTGTTTTCTTCTTGCCTGGAAAAAGAAACATGTCCAAACCATTTCTAATGCGTTGCTCAATATTTGCTCCTGGAGTTTTACACTCCATAAGGATTTGAAATTATGAAAGAACAGTCGACTGTTGCTCCATGGCTGTGGGCATTGGAAATAGTTTGCTATTTGGACACAGGTAAGATAAGACTTAAGTATCTAAACAAAGCACATCACAAACGTTTCTTTACATTTACATCAGACAGTATCCGCCTGTCTTTATAAGTGCAAAATAATTATCGCTCAATAAAACCTCTTAGAATTTCTGAGATATTCAACATCTCACAAAGTCCAAAAAAATAAGCAAATTGTGCTTATTTGGATTTACAGTTGCAACGTATGTACATCCGGACGTACCTTATTATGTACTTGTGTTGCTCTGCCTGAGTCTAAACAAATGGCATGTTTACAGCAAGCAGAAGTCACCTGATCAGTTATGCAGAAGAATATAGTCCATGAGTGGGTGCGTCAGAAAAAAATACATCAGTAAACGGATATCCCCTGACCTGTCAAGTCACTTTAAAAGCTCAGCACACTTCTTAACTGCTGCGAAGCGGGCCACGGTATTTCTTACAATATAGTAGGTCACCACGGAAGCACAAATAGGTAAAATGTACATTTCTAAATCAATATTGGCTTCTATATTCATCCTGTGTGCATAAATGATATGCATCCACTTAAATGTATGTACTATACAGCACTACATGTACTATAAGTAGCAGGACATGTTCTATATGTAGCACTTTATGAAGCACTAAAGGTTTTATATGTAACTATAACAGATTCGGTCTGGTGCACCCAAATGCAGGACACAACAAAGTCTCAGGAGTAGGTGCAAGGTTTAATGTAGAACAGGCAGGGTCAAAACCAGGGGAACAGTCAACAGGAAAACTTATCGGCAGGGAACCAGGGTCCAGGCGAACAGGTGGAGGATCAGGGTCCAGGGACAGACAGGGAACCAGGGAACAGGCGGGGAATCAGGATCAGGGAACAGGCCGGGAACTAGGGTCCAAGAACAGGCCGGGAATCAGGGTCCAAGAACAGGCCGGGAATCAGGGTCCAAGAACAGGAAGGGAATCAGGGTTCAGGAACAGGCAGGAAATCAGGATCAGGGAACAGGCTGGGAATCAGAGTCTAGGAACAGGCAGGGAATCGGAATCGTAGACAGGACCGAGAATTCAATACGCACTCAGACACACAGACACATAAGGAGACCAGGAGACAGAAAGGCACAGCTGGGGCTGTGACAGTAACACTATATGTACTATACATAACACCATATGGACTATACATTACACTATACAGTATGTACTATACGTAACACTATATGTACTGAAAAATAATCTCTTGAACTTGAACTAGAACTTGAACTATATGTAGCACTATATGTATTAACACTATATGTACTATACGTAACACTATAACACTATATGTACTATACGTAACACTATAACACTATATGTACTATATGTAGCACTATATATACTATTTCAAGATTCAAGATTTGTAACACTATATGTACTATACGTAACACTATATGTACTATACGTAACACTATATGTACAATATGTAACACTTTATGTACTATATGTCCACTATATGTACTATACACAACACGATAACACTATATATGCTGACAGTAATGCTGCATTTACATGGAACACGGTAGTCAGGAGTCGGCAAACTGGAAGTCATGTTAGTGGATGAGAGCATGACAGAAGACCGGCAAGGAAGACCGGCGATAGTAGTACTGGAGATGAGTTTTGGTCTCCAGACCGGTCATGAGATGACTTTTTGAAGGTCTCGGTCTCGTCTCGTAATCGACCGCATTTTTACTCTGTCTTATCTCGGTCTCAGACAAAGAGGACTCTGCATTTTATTTCAAGACCTACATTGCCTGTGCACTGCCTGATTTATTTGTTAACATCATTACTGTGATTGGATGTAAAACGTTTTGCTTTAAATTCAAGGAATAACTTGACTAATTTCGAATTTGAAATTTCTGTTACTCTAGCTGTCAGCTTCTTAGTGTTTGTTTGTATTTGTTTAGCTCATGGATGTGGGTGTTTTTTTTATGGGAATGTGGATCTTTCAGATCAATTTTAGGAGTGTCTATGGATTGCACATTCCAAATGTTATCGTAAGCGTGTCCTGCAGTGTGGGACTCACACTGGTCTGGTCCTGGTCTTGACTCACTCTTGCCCTGCCTTGGTCTTGGTCTCGACTTGGTCTCAACCCTCAAAGTCTTGTGTTTGTCTCTGTCTCAATACACTCTGGTCCTGGTCATGACTTGGTCTCAGTTTAGGTGGTCTTGACTACAAAATTAAATGGCAAACAGCAACGGTACACGGCATTTGCCGTCCAAGTTAAAATATTTTAACTTTTTGCCGTACGCCGCACCGGAATTACAGCTGGATGTTGTGTAGGCAAGGAGCCGGCTCTACTGCCCATATCTGCTGCGGCTGCCGGAGTTTTGGAGTCGGACCCGGTAGATGCCCTTTTCTCTGGAATACAGCACTTAAATGGCTTAAGTAAAAACCGTGGATTGATATAAAAGTTGTTTTTTTTATTTATTAATTGCATGGAAGCTGGTTGGTGCTTGTAGTGAGGAAGCAGATGGAGGATTTGGACGTGGTGGTGTCGCGTGTCGGTACCTCCCTCATGCTCCCCATGTGCCATTCAGAAAGTGCCGTTATGCCATCTCCTGTCTATCGTGTTCCATTCGAATGCAGCATATCATTATACACTATATCTTCTATATGTTCAATACGTAACACTATATGTACTATATGTACTATATGTTCAATATGTAACACTATATGTACTATATGTAACACTAGTGTTACATATTGTGTTACATATAGTACATATAGTACTTATAGTACATATTATGTACTATATGTTCAATATGTAACACTATATGTACTATATGTAGTGTAGAATGTGTTATGTTTAGAAAAAGTGATAATCAGCTATAATGAAGGGGACAAGTGGCCTTTCAATGTAACCATAAGAGTTGACCTTCATAGATTTCTGCTGGTATCTGGTGCTGCCGATGTGGGCGGGGCAAAACACACATTACAAGCACACACACAGACGCACACAGACGCGCACACACACACACACACACACACACACACACACACACACACACACACACATACACACACAGGAACCAGTATGAACCTATGCAAGAGGAATTTTTCACAGACGTATATAATAAGCCTGCTATGTAGCCTGCTATATTGTGGCTGCTTGTTTGTAGGCTTCCTTGTGATTTTTGGCGATCTTTATATTTTTCTTGTGTGTTTTTGAAATATATAAAATCACAGCATTTCCCTGTCCCCATAGAAGGCGTAGATTTAGATGAACAAGAAACGCAGTTAATTAAACATGACGCTATCTCCCCACGCTGTTTATATAATGTTATTTTAAATTTTTCAAATTTAATTTAAAATATATACTGTTTATACAATATTTTATCTCATATATATACATATGAGATTTGAAAAAAAGAAAAAAATATATATTTTTTCCCCTTCTCGCATACTTTTGTGCAGCATGCATAGTGCACACAATTCCATTTGTGACGCCAGTGGTTGCACGGAAAGCCATTTGTCCAACGCATGCACTGGTGTCGTGCGTTTGCACAAGAAACCGCAGGCTCTGCCAGCCCACAACTGGCCAGACGCCCCGTCCGTCACACGGTGAATGGGTGTTACCGATTCCGTGGGTGTAATGCTGCATTCCATACACATCGAAACTCGGGAAATCCAAGCATCGTACTTGGAAGAGCGCGAAGGAACGTCCATCGAGTCGGAACTTCGGGGCGGACAACTGTGGCCCGGGTTTACCGACACAACGCACCGAAAGTCGTGGCAATATGGCGGCACACAACGTCAACGGCGAACAAACTCCCCGTGGCATTGTTTTTATTTGAAAACACGTCTGACCTGCATTTTAAACGTCTCTGTAGCGTCATATTACGTTAACACACAGTTTGTATCTTTCGTAACTCACAAGTTTGCCGCCCCCCGCCGCCCCCCCCCCCCCCCCCGAACAGAAGCAACGTAATCTCGGATGTGGGAGGCTGCCGACTCCTAATGTGCACTTTCCGAGTTTGAAATGAACGCAGCGTTAGTCAGAAGCGAGTGACGTCACAGCGCTTGTTCCATTATGACGCGGTGGGATTCCGCGAAAATTGTTTCTCGGAGTTGCGGCTTCAGTATAGGACACGTTGCGCGAGGACCACGGAGAGACGGGGACGCGCGCAGACGCGACAAGCTTCGGTAATCGATCCTCCAGGCGGCGTGTTGTTGATCGGCAGGATAGTGTGTCTAAATGTAATCGGGCGACAAAGGAAAACATCAGTGATAACAGATCATATCTGTCCCCGGTGGGTGTCGATCCGCCCCGCGTCCCCGGTGAGAAACGCACCCTTTGCGGAACGGTCACATTGAGGACGACACGTGTGGGCGGTTAACCGCATGTCTCCCGGGACGAGCGAGGAAGGGACACCCACCGTCGATGTTTATTAGGATTACTTGGTTTTGAAAGTGCGGAGACACTCGCCCGGCGCTCAAGCCCCCTTCCCCTTAACCGAACCGGGTCGTTTAGAGCGACATGTCGGAGGTGGATCTCGCCAAACGCCCCGCGGGCGGTGGTCCCGGCGCTTTGCCCGAGGACGTGCTGAAAGAGAGCCAGGAGAACAGGGCTTTACTGATGGTGGCGATGATTCTGCTGGATCTGAACCCCGCGACCGCCGCCGCGACCAGCAGCGGCGGCGGAGGAGGGACCAGATGTCTGGGGCTGACCGACACCGGCGCCCGGGATCGGATCTCTGTGACGACTCGGGGTCCGAGTAACACAAAGGCGCGGATCGGACTCGACGCCCCGGAGAAGAAGCACTGCTGCCCCTTCTCCGGGTGCGGGAAGACCTACGGCAAGTCGTCCCACCTCAAAGCCCACCTGAGGGTCCACACCGGTGAGTGGTCCAATGCAATCACTAATTAATGGAGATGAGAAAACTCATTTTGGGGTTATTTTATCACCCAATCAAATATGTAACTGGGATACGAATAAAGAATCAGTCATATACTCTCCATCTGTGTGTGTGACCTTCGGGGTGTGTGTGTGGGGGGCGGTGTGGTGCATTGTAAATAGTTCGTCATAAATTGACATTTACATTTAACAGACCGAAAACATCAACATAATGAAGTTAGAAAAACGTTTAATACATTTAGACGAATATTCGGCTTGTTTCAGAGGCATTCAGATAAATAGATATTGAGGTCGATCGATCGATAGATCAGCAGCTCACGTCACAACAATACGCAGTAATAATAAAAGTAACCGTAAAAAACGAATCCCACTAAGCAATAAGCCCCAAAATTAACTACAGTAAAAAAAAACCCCTGCAATACAGTATACAATGAACCTAAAACATTAGGCATTGCCGAGAAAATAAAAAAATATTTTGGGGAATGTTCATGGGTTTTGAGTGTTGAATTACACGGGTCGGTTCATGTGAACAGTGCGTAAACTGTGGATGAAAGTCCGCTCCTCGGGGTCACTGCGACGTTCCTGTCCTGTCCCCACACGTTCTGCTCCGGCGAGAACAACCCCTGCGTCCGCATACGTCATCACCCGACCACGCCCCCTTTCCTCGGGTTGTAAACAAGTGCGGACACGTGGTTAGAGGAGCTTGGTACAGGCCGAGTAGCTGGGTCGTGTTATTTTAGCTTGAGCTTTTGAGTGATTTTCACGTGCCGCAGGATGTTTTTTTTTTATGATCAGAATCTATTTATTGGGCCATGTATTATATACGAGAAATATATATATATATATATATATATATACACACACACAGTTACTCCTCACTTAACGACCCAGTTTCGTTCCTACAACCGGGTCGTTAAGCAAATTAGTCGATAAGCTTGGACCCGTGTTTTTTCAGGGTAAGGGGGCGTGGCTGGTATATAAAGTGTGTGTATATATATATAATGTATATAGTCTATATAGTATATATAGTGTTATTTCACGGTAAGGGGGCGTGGCGATCGCGAACGCTAGTGTAGTGAATACTGACAGACTGCGGGAACGAGACTTGAGAACGGTGATGAGATGTATACAGTGTATATGGTATATATAGTGTATATAGTATATAAAGGGCGGTGCGATGAGATGCTTGACGCTGAGACGCCGCGGTATTGAACGCAGCGCACAATACAAAATGGTCGGAGAGCTGGTCAAACGGTCGTTAAACAGGTGGGTCGCTAAGTGAGGAGAACCTGTATTTGGTAAGGTCATTGTTGTACAGACAAGTAGTGTAAAAAGCTTAACAACAAGATTAAAAAAAAATGCAAAATGTGTGGCAGGATCAATTAAATTAAAGTGGCTAAGTGGCAGTATGGTTATATTTGTACCATGGGTACAAATATTAGATAGGATAAAACTTTATTTATCTGGGTGGGAAATTCAGCAGCAAATAATACTGCGAGTCAATAAAGGGATAAGAAGTAAGATTGAGATAAAAAATAACACGTGCACTATGCTAACTAGTAGTATAACTGGTATAACTCACTAGTATAAATAGAGGTGGGATATTCTACACAGGATGAATTAATAATACAGTAACAGGCATGGATAACAAAGGATGAGTTAGGTCTAAATTATTACGATGTTTACGATGGTTCATGCATTGTAAAAAAATATTTACAATGCATGAAGTCTACGTTATTACAACACCATTACAATGCAATTATTCCAAGAAATTCATGTCTGTCTGCTAAAATTGTGTTTTTGTCAGAGGAAAAAATATATTTTTAGTAGTAATAAAGCTTGTATTCTAAAGGCCTATTATATCCCTCTAATGTTTACCTCATTCGGCGTGTGTGTGTGTGCGCGCGCGCGTTTTCACAGGCGAGCGCCCATTCGAGTGCACGTGGCCCGACTGCAGCAAGAAGTTCTCGCGGTCGGACGAGCTGACGCGCCACTACCGCACGCACACGGGTGAGAAGCGATTCCACTGCCCGCTGTGCGACAAGTGCTTCATGAGGAGCGACCATCTGACCAAACACGCCCGCCGGCACGCCGCCTTCCATCCCAGCATGCTGCAGTGCTCCGGCGCGGCCAAGAGGCGCCGCTGCTCCGTGTCCGCCTCCTCCTCGGACTCGGGAGAGCTGAGCCCCGCCAGGGTTTGAGCGGCACGCACGCGCGCACACACGCACACACACACACACACACACACACACACACACACACACACACACACACACACACATACACACACACGCCCAGATAACACAGGGAACACACACTCAAATGTTGGCATTGAACACACACACACACAGCACAGCACTGTTTGTGCTGGGACGCCATAACCTCAGAGTGCTGACTAGTGACTACGAGGCCTCTGTTCTCCACGCTACCGGCGAAAATTAACATTCTGAACATTCTGGGATTGCTCAACCGCAGAACTTGTTGACAGAACCGTGATAAAGGTAGAGCCGCGCCCCCTCTCTATAGGTCAACGTACGGTCCTGTAAGGAATGTGAAAACGAACCAGGTTACACATTTTGCCTATTAAAACAAAATCATCACTCCTGTGTATACCCCATTGTCCACCATGATTGTATTATATGATAGTATAATATGCTTGTTTCGGGCCATTTTCTCTGGTACTACACTTATAGAGGATAGGAGGTAAAAATGCAGACGTGCTTGATTTGCCATATCAGACTGTTTGGCAGCTCAGATCTATATCTCTAACCACTGCAACTTATTTTACAGATGTAATTGCTAGAGAAATGTCATTAACATAATATATCTGCACTTTCCGGTGCCTTTGCGATCCACAGACGGCAATATCCCAATTCTTTGTGACCCAAGTGTGCGTTGCAGAGCGCCGTCGTTGTTGCAAGGCCGCCAAAGTCGAGTGTGTTTTCATCTGAATGCCCTGGAATTTGTGAATGATGGAAACACTTGATACCGACCTTTTTTTAAAGTGCTTGTATCAGAGCAAAGTGGCCTGATGGACGTTGATGGACGAGAAGGCACCTCCCATTTGTGACTGGGGTGTCACTTGTCCATTCAAACAAAGCTCTTTTTTTTTACAATTTGCCTTACTACCTTAAATATGTTTGTTGCATCAAAAGGCAATTCACAGAGATGACCCACAGTATGATCCAAACTAGAATCTTTGGTATTTTTTGCAGGTTTGCATTCGTTTTCAAGACAAGGGCACATTTGTGAACTTATATTATTTAAATGGACTACTCTTAATAGTTGACAATCAACAAGTCAGTGTCATCTTATGATTCTGATTTTTTTTATACTTGAATAATATGAAAATGTCTTGAACAAATCATTAATCAAAATGCATATGTCCATGCATGTGTGAAGTCATATGTAGATAAACACATGCAGTATTCGCTGTTTTTAATTCAGCTTCACTTCACTACAGGACAGAGTGAATGTACAGCGGTGGCGTAACTAAACACAAACTACCTTTTCAGACGGATGATTTATTCTGTAGTGAAGTAGAATTGATGAGAAACACAAGCCATGTTCTTCTGCAGAACATTCCAGGGCTTGGTATTTAGCTAGAACTATTTAGCTGTGTATCTTATAAATGCGGTTACATCCCAAAATACATACATTTTGGTAGTAAAACCCTGTGGAATTATTTTAAACATGTGGCTTATTTCAGGAGGGAATTTGCATATTGCATTTAACTTTATTGCTTTAGCGAGATTTAATATTCTTAAATTGAAAATATACATCTTATTTTAAAGCATAGGATTAACAATTTTATTACTTTACTTACAATTAAATCACTCTTTGGTCTTAAGACCAGGGTTTTCAGTGTTTTGAATCAAAACACATTGGACAGTGTGCATTTTCAGCCGTTGCTGCATAAATAAACTTTGCAAATCTGGTTTAATTAGCATTACCAAAAAAAAAAAAAAAGATTTCAAGTATTGAATTTCCAACACAATTGTCTCTTGGCACCAATCAATGAGTGCAAAGAAGGTAAAAAGTATTTTATTACATATGAACGGATTCTGCATGGTCACATGTACAACCCCTGGTGGTGATTTAGAAGCATAGCATTTTAAGTTTAGCGATAATGTTTATTTTATTTTTTGTTTGTTTTTTTACTTTTTCCATTGTACCATTATTCTCATATGTTTGGAAACCTTTTGCATTATGTAGCACGCATGTCATTTATTTTGTCCTTAAACCTTTTAGAACACTGCTCGTGGAAAGAATAATTTGCATAAAAACACATGGTGGGTTTTAGAGGATTTATCGTCATGGTACTTGTCAGTACCTGTCAGTTAATGCAAAGAAAGAAATTTCCTGGTAGAAAGGTTAACCTTTTCCTGCTGCGAACAACGTGCGGAAAGTTAAATGCTGCTTTCACCTCTTTTAAAGCATGATGTGATAAAACTGTGATCAAATGTTGGTGCCTTTCAGCTGATGCTACTGCACTGTAATCAGGTAATTAAAGTGTACATAGAGGGGAAATTACTGCTCTGCAAGAGTTAACATTAAAAGTACTTATCTTTCTAAACATGCTTCTCAGTTGTTCTTGAAACTGCACAAATGCACTATTCACAATTCATACCCATTTATTTTACGGTATATAGTAGAGTAGTAGTATACGTAATTTATAGCATATGATCTTAAGTGCGTACAAACTGTATAAACATTATGAACCCTACTTTAAAGTGAATGTACAAATGTTGAGCACAGAAGACAGAAGTGTTCCACTAGCTTTGTGTTCATTTATTGATTTCATTCACTACACATACCAATAACATTGTTAAATATTGGAATGAAAGTGTTTCATAGTACAACAAAATAGTTAAAAACAAAAGAAAACCGTTGTTTAAATGTAAAAAAAAAAAAATCGGACAGCAAATGCTCTTTCAAAATAAATATAAGTCGTCAGGAGGGCGCTAAATATACACAATATATTTTTTAATATCTCAGTACTTAAGGCATACTCTATTTGCAAATGATCACCGGCTATGGAGAGTGAGAAACATTACGGATTTGTTCATGAAGGAGCCTAAACAAAAAACAAATCCCACCTATAAGTAGAAAAGAAGAAAAAATGACCCATTGTTTTTTGTTGCCGGTTTGTGTGTGTGTGTGTGTGTGTGTGTGTGTGTGTGTGTGTGTGTGTGTGTGTGTGTGTGTGTGTGTGTGTGTGTGTGTGTGTGTGTGTGTGTGTGTGTGTGTGAGAGAAGCGACAAAGAGTGGAGAGCAACTTACTCGTGTGCTCGTTTTACCTTCTGTGGCGTACGCGAGATGAGTGTCCGGCCACATCTAATGTAATGCTGTAATGATACGGTTTGGTAATGGGTCCCACCAGCTGACAGGATTAAAACATTTTTTTTGTCCTTTTAGGATCCCCACAAGTCAGACTAGAAGTCTCGACAGGGCTTTGCCGCCAAGTTTGGCCACGATTTCAAGGGGTTGGGAAGGAGGAAATAGTGGATTGGACTGTTGGGGAGGTGGGGAAGGAAGTCAGTGTCACCGAACTAAAATAATTCTGACTGACTTTGAGGGTGGGGGGCTGCCATAAAACCACGTTGGAGAAATGGCAACTGAAGCTGAGAAACAGAGCTATAGACAGCCTGGAGTATCAGTGCAATAAACAGCGAACGCTCTTCCCTTTTAGCACAGTTCATACCAGATAAGGACACCGTCACTGTCTTTTGTAAATAGGGAAGAGTATGAACAACAGCCCGAACGCAAAAAAAGAAAAACCTCAAAATGTTCAGCAATAAGGACATTTGAAATGATGGGAAGCAAATTTCCAAAACAGTAGAGCGTCATTACACAGTAGAAATGGGGTCAAACCAAGCCAACGCAGGACTCCCGGCCGTTTTCCCATTGATGGACCGGTTGGACCTGGTGCTCCTCAAAGCTGGTACCTTGGTCTCCTTCCATTTTCGTTCATACATTCATTCATTCTCTGGACGATTTAACCCGCGCAGCCCCTCAAGCCAGCCAAAAAGAAGGTGAATGAGTGCAACGACATGGCCTGCGCTAGTTAAAAAGTCGCGTGCACTAATCATTGATTCAACAGCTTCAGATTTGGGGGGTGGGGGTTACACCGAGACAAGAGTCCTCTTTTCGATCACACTGATCCCTTCGTATTTGTTTATCGCACGCAACAAAAAACAAATTCAAATAAAACGCAAAGAAATACAGCAAATCAAATATCGGGTAAAAATACAAAAAATACTGCCTAGAATTGGTCGAAGCAGAGAAGGTGATCAGCAGCAGCTATGGTAGGGGTTCTTCCGATGGGAGACAAGTGTTTTTTTCTACTCAAAAGCATCAGCTCAGGCTTGCTTCGTCTCTGCGCTCATCACAGCCTGTCGTCCAGGAAAGTTTTAATGTGGGGAGTGAAGTCAACAATGCCAAAACCAAACCCAAAAAGCGCACGTCCTACCATAGGAGGAAACCATCATCACCGTTTGTCGCACCTTAAACGTATTATATATATATTTTTTAATTATCTGTTTAATGAATTGGATTAATTAATCGTTATTATTCTTACCATCGTCATATTACACAACAGTCGTAACAATATTCTATCAGTGCCTCTCTGTAGCCGCCCGGTGACAGAGATGGCGAAGTATAGTTAAGGAGGGTGAGGTTTTGGCGGGGGTTGTGTTGTGCAGAAAAGGGAAGAGGGGGCGAAGTTAGCGGATCTAGGGGTCAGGGTTACTGTATTTGACAGGCGGTGGAGGAGGTGGCCTGGCAGCACATGCAGGTGGGGTTGACGGATTTGGGCGGGATCAGATCCAGGTCCTCGTCGTCCGGGATCTCGTCCAGACGGTAACCGTCCTTCAGCAGCTGGATGTTCAGGTCCTGGTTGATTTGCTGCGGAAAAAAAAGGAAACTTTTATTTTTCTGCTTGCACTTCTCTTCCGGCAGGTCACCCATTTGACTGTAACACCGGTAACAACACTGCGGCACAGGGGTGAATGTCATGCTCGTAAACAGGGAATGAAGCGATAAACGAAAACATTTTTCCCTTAAATAACTCCTCAAATTGACAAAGTCAGACTGCTGTGGCGCATGAGCTTCATCTGAAATGTGGAGGGAGCATCTGCACGAAATGCAGATTGTGGATCGTCCCCCATCGCTTGCATTGAACTCCTGATGCAGGGATGGAGCTGCACATCCAGTTTGGAGAAAAGGCTGGAAACCGCCTATGTACTACACGAGGGGGGTGAGTATAAAACAGGGATAAACTTCAAGAAATCCAAGCTATTCCTTTGAGGAAACATTTCCACCCTTACAACCCCTTATCTAGCTGAGATTTTCACACATTCCACTCTTTAATAAACCACATCCCACATCTCACCTCAGCTGAAGAGTATCCCGATGAAGAGTATCTAGACATGTCAAAGTCATCATCACTGAAACGGAAACACATAGTTAGATAAGAGCCGGTCTTTTTATTCTATGCAGTTTTTAGATTTTACCATCATACATTTTATAGAGATTAAAAGCTCTGCATTGAAACAGTACGTAGAAGCAACTACTCTGACTTTTGCAGTTGCGTCAAATTAACCTTGCTGCTTGGTCACCCAGCACGTCCGCTTCTATGAACTGTGGTGTTGTGCCTCGGATTGCTCCCCTACCACAGAATGGATCCAGGCTATCAAACCACTTTGCTTCCTTAATATTTCAGCGTGACATGAAGTTAGGTCTGGAGGGATGTAGTTAATAAATGAAATAACAGTTGGTTCAAATTGCCTCAACTTAATTTCTCCCTGCATATGTCTGCAGACGACAACCCCGTTTTACCTGCTCTCCTACTGCAGCTGTTGGAGGAGTGCCGCAGTGGAGACAGCGTTTCCGCTGCTCATTTAATTTGAGGGTAGGACGGATGCTACATTAAGAGTGGTTTCAAACGTCGTGAACGCTGCCAGCCATGCTATCATTTTCCAGCTCGTGAAAGTTACGGCACCTTGCGCCGTAACTTCTCATGGCGCCAGTTAATGCAGTGAAGAAAAATTATGTTCGACATAAGGTCACCTCAAAACGAAGAGTGGTGTTAAATACCCGCACAGACTTGTTTTTCCCATGTTAAAAATAGCAAGAAACACATCTTGGTATTTTTAAAGTATTTTGAGTATTTATAGAGCTTATTGTGCATAATCACCAGGTGTCATAACATTTCACTGCATGTATGTGCAACCGTATGTATATGTATGTGACAAATAACCTCTTGGATCTTGGATAAGAAAAAAATTGTGAATGATATTTAAATATGTATATAATGTGTGTATTTACCTGTCTGTGTCTAGGGCGACCAGGGGCTTCTCATCTGGACTCTGGTCTAAGGAGGAATAGCCTTTGTTAGGAACTACCAACCTGGTAAGAAAAGAAAGAAAGACAAAGAAAGAAAGAAAGAAAGAAAGAAAGAAAGGAAGGAGGGGGTTAAGATGAAAACAGCTGACCAGTCAGTCAGAGCAGTGTGGAGGCGGGTGAGTGGGCAGTAATTGGGGGAACAATATAAAAAGAGAAATATTGAAAGAAAAGACAGTTGGAGCTGGAAAGAACAAAACGACAACGACCGACGCAGGTGATCTTTCCTAACGCGCCTCCATCTGTGTTTCCGAAACCAATTTTTCAATGGTATAAAGACAGCTCAGAAACGATTGGTTATGCGCATTCTCATCAACGGTCCAGTCTGCTTTCATTTAGAACTCTTTTACAGCTAAAAAATTCATTCATCAATGAATTTAAATCACCGTTAACCAGGGCCGGCTCCAAATCAGACCCGTTATCAATCAACCCGCCACAGGCGAACAAAATGACTTCAAGGCACTTTTCACAATTTACCCATAAAGAAGTGGATTCCTCTGAAAATGAGATTCATCGATACAACATATATATGTTCTATGGCAGGCCATTTATTTTAAATAACTGCTATAAAAGAAAACGCACCGCAGTTTTTGAGGTAGCTCTTTGTGATTGGACTCCTACAAAATGCAGTCTTTATTCTGGGAAACGCTTCTTTATGCCTCCGATGTCACTGAAAATCACCCCAAAATGCGCAAAGCGTGGACTCATGTTCCACCTCTCACGCTGCCTGTTCAGTGTGTCCATCTTGAAACCCGGAAGCTTACGGACAAACAGGGAAAAAACTGTATCCTAGACCGGACCAGACGTCCGGCTCTGCGTCGTGAAAATGTTCCGGCGCTTCCTCCGCTACGTCTAGGCTTTTTCGGAGCGGAGGAGGCCGCTCTCACCGCGTTCGGGCCATCACGTTGTTCTTCTTGGGCTGCTGGTTCACCGGACTCCCCGCGGTGTTGCCGTTCTTCAGCGAGCCCTTCCTGGCCAGCTCTCTCTGTTTCTCTGCAAAAAGACAAGACACATGCTGGCGTTTTAGGAAATACGAGGAAAGAAGTTCCAAAGAAGTTCTACAAAAGCGCGTGTCCTATGCCCCGCCCAGCCACGGCGGCGGGCGGCTAGGTGGGGACTCGGCCAGATCGCGATGCACCTGGAGTCGCCGTTCCCCAGATTGGATCATAACAAGACCATCAACGCCGGCCTGAACCATTAAAAAAGCTGGCGACATCAAACACAGAAGCTCAGCAAGGCGGCATCACGACTCTCATATCTTGAGTAACCTCTGTCAACAGCGGGGGATAAAATGAAAGCACCGTCATCAAAAACATATATATATATATATTTTTTTTAAGTACCTTTCTCGTCGCAATTTGATTATTGGTTAGAGCAGTGTCGTGTAGCTTTATAAGAGGCAGCATTGATTTGTCCCGAGATGTCAGTTTGTTCCGGTGGAAGTCAGTCCGATTTAATGTCGACGTTGATTTGATTCAATGGGTGTTAGTTGCAGCTGTGCCACGGCATTTATGTCATTTAAAACGTCGAAAGATCGGTCAGCGTTTGTGGCACCAGAGAGACCTGCAGAGAGACCTGCACTGGACACCAGTCTGGTGTAAGTCACTATTGTACCAAATGCCACACGGCACTCTGGAAAACAAAATTGTTTTGTCACAAGTGACAGCACATCGTTTTTTTTAGTTTTTTTTTTATGGTTGTTGTTTTTTTTCATCCTGAAATTTCTGACCACCGTAGATAAGGTCGGCTGAAAGGACAGAATGTACAGAATGAACTGAACGTGCAGAGATGGAGATGTATCAGCCTAGTGCGAGGGCTAGAGATGTAATGCTGCTGTTTCACGTGCTTTGGACAAACATTTAAGGGCTGATTACATTGTACAGGGCATTTTGGGTTCGGGATTTGGCCCGTCACAGAGGTTTTCTATTTTCAAGTATTTGCCTGTTTTCTGCAGTACTGTTAAATGTTTTTGTTTTTTTTACTATAAGCTTAGATCATAGGACGGGCTCGGTTAAATGCGGAGCTCACAGCATTCGTATAAATGCTGTGAGAATATGTTCTGCCTTGGCTGACATGGCACACGTGGGAGTGGTTGTTTTACGGGTTCAAAATGAGCCTAAATAACATTTCTCTAGTTTAGCAATATTTCAAGTATTTCAATATATGAATACTGCTTTTAGAGTGCCTTGGTTCCAAAAGGCTTGGACAAAGAGGTTAAATAAAAAGATGCCCTCTGCCTCCCTTTGACAGACCTCTCTCCAAGGTGCTGAAATGAGTCTTCAACGGTTATATTTTGAGACACAGGACAAGTTCAAGTTCAAGTTCAAGTTCAAGAGATTATTTGTCACATACATATACATACGGTCATACATATAGGCAGTGAACATTGAACTTAAACTATTAAAACCATTAATAATAAACCAGAATACAGCTGCCCATACCTGGTGTCAAAGATTTACAAAAGTAGTCTGTGGCTAAAGGCCAAAAAAATTCTATTTGCAATTAAAAACCCAGATTAGTAATATAGATTTATTTAAATCACACTTGAAAGTATAATCCATCAATGTGCCTTGTAGTGGGAAAGTTATCTCATAATTGGTCCTCACCTTACAGGAGCCATTGGACAGTGTTAATAAAAAACCCTGTCGCAAAATTGGTCAATTCATTCCATTCCAGCCTCTAATAGGCCTTTTAACATCCTTTGTGGAACAGCACACACACACACACACACACATACTTATATCCAACAATACACCAAAACGATCAACTTCCCTAACGCCTGCTCCAGGAAGGTTATATCACCTCAACCGCCCTGAGAGATTTAGGCCGGATTGATTTGTTCTCAAGAACCTCAAAAAGCACAACAACAGTATGACGTGTAGAAGGCGGGGAATATCCAAATCCAGCAAACGGCTCTGACGCACCTATTTTCATCTGCAAGGGGGAGGGTTTGTAGTTGAGGGTGACGGGCTCTCCTTCTCTGGTGTCCGAGTCCGCCTCCGAGGCCGTGGAGGAGGCCGGGTCCTGCAAACAGAAAGATGTGCATGTCAGTCTCAATAACCTATGAATGAGGAATGTGTTTTCATAATGCATAAGACACTCAATATCCAAAATAGGTTTCAACTTACAACAAAGGCTCTCTCTCCTTCAAACAACCCAACGGCATTACAACAAATTTTCCAAAGAAAAAAAACTTGCAACAACAAAAGAACAACAGTTGCCATTTAGACGTGGGTAGCTGTATGCCTAGTATACACTACAGGACTTCTGCTGGGATTTCCGAGTCTCTGACAAATTTTCAAGATGTTAAGAGAATCATAAGGAAAGCTCTTGTCTTCATGGTGAGTATATCAGGTTGGTCTGACATTATTTTAAAGTCTTCAGTCTCGGCTCCTGTCGGGTGTGCTAGAATCCCGAGATGTGTGATCCCCTGTGATCACCGTCCCTGCTAAATCCTATAGTGTGTGCACTACGCAGATGGCAGGGGGGGGAAGTCTCTAAATATGCGATGCTGTTTTTTGAAAGTCTTTACGAAGTCTTTCGGCGTAGTCCTGCCAGTCAAAGCGCAGGTTCCGTACCATACTGTACCTTTACGAGGGACCAGGCATGCATAGATGGCACAGGGCGGAGGGATGAATGAAATCTCGGGTGGGCGAGACAATAGGGGGGTTTAGGGGCCAGTCTGGCTTGTGATTCCAGTGATAGTGGGATTGACTGTAGTGGCGCCAGGAGGCTCCCACCGCAGGATGGAGTGATCACTCACCAGACCAGACTGTATAACCTCCCCTCAGTGTTCAAGAAGCCATGGGGTGGTATCACGCCACCACACCATTGCCTTGAAAACAGGAGCGTCTTGGTGCTGATGCTGAGGATGGATGCGATAGGAGTGACGTGGACGCTGTTCACTACGCAGCATCCAATCTTGCCTTAAACAACATCATTTCCAGCCTCATCAGCAAAACACCAATTATATAGTTCTTTACGTGTTTTGTGGACTAAAAATAAACTAAAATAGGCTCATCGCATTATTATCATTGATGATATTATTATTATTATTATTATTATTATTATTATTATTATTATTATTATTATTGTTATTATACATCAGATATGGCAAGTGATGAGTTTTTACCTAAACGCATCATATTGTAGGCCTCTGTTCTAGCCCTGTAGCCCACGAGAGGAGGGTGCTTTGGGGGTTCAAAATACATCATTTTAACGCAATGATTTATCATTTTATAAACACTCACAAGCGGCTGCATCTCGGCGCTCATCTCCGCCTCCTGCACGGCGCTCGGCACCTGGAATCTGTCCATCTCTTCCATCATGGTGGAGACGCTTCTCTTCGAACCGTCTTCCTCTCAAATCGGAAGATCTGAAAACCTCAAGTATTACGATAAATCCTGGCTGAGGTGTGGTCCGCTTTTCGGTCGTCGTCAGATTTCCAGGCTACATCGGCCCCAGCGATCCCCGTGTTCCCAGCCTCATCCCAGCAGCAGCCAGTGTGGCGGGGCTCGCCAATAGTGGTGGAAGACTGGCGAACGATTCGTTCGTATTGAACGAGTGTTTGAAACGACTCGGGCGTCGGGAGTGTCTCCGGCAGAAGCGTGAATCTTCAACTCACAAACGGAAAATCATTATGAGGTACAATTTAAGGTGGAAGGGGGCCAAGCCAAGCCACATATCTCTTTGGCTCAAGTAAATCATTTTTGTGATTCACACTTTGCATTTCTGTGCCAAAATAAATATATTTTGAGAGAATGAGGCTGAAAGATGTTCTGGCATCCTTCCGCTTAAATAAATAGATTTGGCAGAGTGAAATGATTCTTGTGAGAATCCCATTTGCGACTCACAGCCGACCAGACATGTGGCCAAGTGCCTCTTATCAAGTCACAGTATCTTTTTTGTATAGTATAGTATAATATATTATAGTATAGTATAGTATAGTATAGTTTCTTTATAAAGAGAAAAGACAAGGTATTAGTACCTGTCTAATAATTATATTATTGGCCATACTATCTAACCTGGTCAAAAGGTATGACAATGAATTTAATTTTTATTATAATTATTGATATTCAGTCAAATAAATGTAATCAAACGAAAAACAAATAACTTCATAAAAGCTTATTTATTTCTTCTCAGTCTAACAAAAATATTTCCTCTTAAACAGTGAAATACTGACAGCCAGACTACAACATCAACCGTTGTTACAATACCTGCCCTGCCTGTCTCTCTGCCTGTTTGCAGAATATCTCAAAAGCTTATGAACAGATTTGCACAAACTGATTTGACTGAATGACACTTTTGAATCTGGACGTGGATGAGTCTTGGCACAGTCGCGGCTGCTTGACCATGTGATCTGATCATACTGTGTGTGTGTGTGTGTGTGTGTGTGTGTGTGTGTGTGTGTGTGTGTGTGTGTGTGTGTGTGTGTGTGTGTAACCAGGGTAACGACTGCTTCTCGTTGAAAAAGACGTCAGGTAGCCTGCAGCTTAACTGACAGGGTCGTCATGTATATTTAATATTAGGGCTGTGCGATATGACGATATATATCGTAAGACGATAGAAAAAAAATGTATCGTCTATACATATTTTTAGAGCCCGACCGATGCCAGATTTTTGGGGTGCGATGCCAATCCCTGTTTTGGAGAGTGCTGGCCCACCGATAACTGTTTCAGCGGGTGTTTTGTCAAAAAGCGCAAAAATGTTGAATACGTTTGATAAACTTTTATTTTATTACCGTTTCTGTATTGAGAACATTTAACGTACAACCAAAGAAATACACAAAAATAAACACAAAAAAAAATAAAAATTCTGATGGATAAAAAAATGTAAAAGATTATATTAAATTTAAAAAAAAATTACGAGTTCCGGTGATCGCATCACCCGAGTTTCCCATGAACGCGGCATGGCGTAAAGCTTGGAAGGCCATGTCCGCGTCAAAATGCGAGCGTAAACAAACGGACATCTGCGCTTATTGTGGTGAGTAACTTCAAAGTAACACAAAACAGACAAGTACAGGAGGAATAATGAATCTATTTTTTGTTTATTATACTTGGGGGTAAAAAAAAAAAAAAAAAAAGAGTCAAATAATGATTCAAGATTCAAGATTCAAGATTCAAGATTTTTATTTGTCACATACATATACATACTTCCATACATATATGCAGTGAAATGTAATGCAACGCACCCGGTGATAGCACACAATAAGTCCTAGGAAAAAGTACAAAAATAAAATAAAATAAAAAGTAGAAAATTCCTTTCTAATAGACCGACTAACTGACTCCTAAAACGTAATACAGTAAGTGGAATACTTATAGAATAAGATAAAAATATATGGAATATATTGACTCATTGAATTGACTCATTTCGGTCGGGCTTTTACACAGTTTCGATCAACATGCCGCAAATTAGCGGCAGAACTGCTTTACGGCAATGCCCGCAGGGGGCGGGAACGTTAACACACTGGAGGAGGAGCGTGGCGCTTCGCGGACCAATCGCGGCGCACGGAGCTTATAACGCGGAAGGGGACAAAAAAAAACCACCGTTCCTGGTTTACGACGGACAACTTGTTCAGCGCCAGTTGGTGTTCGAGCAGGAAATGACTCCCGAGATCTGTCCGTCTGCTGCCGAGTCGAGGGGGGGGGGGAAACACACACACACACACACACACACACACACACACACACACACACACACACACACACACACACACACACACACACACACACACACACACATACCACGCTGAACCAAAGTCGATTTTCTTTTTTGTTTGTCGATCGCGCCTCCATTCCGGTTTCGGTGAAGGAGAGCGGACGCAAAACAGGTCAGTCGAGTCACCCCGTTGCGAGTCGAGCTCTCGTGTTGGTTTGTTTCCGGTCCAGTCAGGTTGCGACTCGAGTCCGAGTCACAGTGACTCGACCGACTCTGCTGGGCGCGCGGTTCCTCGCTCGCAACCGAATCAGAGGAAGTCGAACGACTCTCTATACCGCGCGGCTCGTCGAGGAGCGAATCCCAAAGAATCGGTCGAACCTCCCGTCGCTTAATCGGCCCCTTGACCGGGCGGTGACGTCGCTCGAACGCCCACTTCCGGGTGCGGAGCCCCTGCGAGCCCGCTGCCATGGGGGGGACTCAACAGTCCAAAAACTTCTTGAACGGTCATTAAAATGCTGCCGTCGTGGGGCGGTGCGTGGTGCTGCCCAGTGGCGAGGAGATGAAGGAAATCGAGCAGTTCGGGAAACATGGAAAATAATGATAGAGTTTAGTGTGCGGCAGGATGACGTCAAATCTAAACACAATAAGAAATTTGGTTCTAGTCATGGGGCGATATGTGCTAACACCCTGTTACACATTTGAACTCAATTCACAATCTTAAACGTGACAAAACATAGTCCAAAAATAGTCTGTGTCTATATATATGTAGTATATATGTACACACACACACACACACACATATATACTGTATATATGTGTGTATATATAATCTTATTGTTTTATTATTCATTCATTTCTTCATTTTATGAATTTAATTTATTTATATATTGTTTTTCAACGATCAAGGCCCGTCAGTCTGCTTAAAAAACAAAAAACGAACTGTAGGCAGTCAAACTTTGCTCGTGATGCCAATGAATAATGACGCGGAGAAGCAAGCGAATGAACGCTTCTTGGGCGTGAACAAGGAAAGAACACTGTGCTGCGTCAGTCTCAAAGACACCCAAGCTGATCCAAGCCGCTCACAGGGAACATCCTTAAAAACATGGGCGTTTGTTTTACATGACAATTTTTTTTTGCATTAAAAATGTAATATATTATCAGGCATTCCAACCAACTTCTTTGATGGACCAATTAATGGTTTCCAGCAATATGTAATCTGGCTGTAGGGTAGACATTAAGCATTGGTTTGGGAAGCGAAAGTAGAGATCTAGATGTTGATCAGAGGGAGATCTAATTATCGCCGACATTTTTAATCACTCCACCGTGGAGCGTGTAATTGAAACTCGTTGTTTGGGCTGATTACCGTCTGTCCTTACGTGGGAACGCCAGCAGGGGGCGGCAGACCACGGTCACGGTGGGCTTTCTTTGTTTTTCTTAACTTGTGCCAACTCGGCCAAATGTGTTTAATTGATTTGATATTTCTGACGGGAAAATATTCAAAGCTTGATTAAAAAAAAAATACTAAGATATTTATGCATTTATTGTAACTATTCTCCCAACAAAAAGGCGATGCAACGGATTTCCATTTGTATACAAATGATCTTTCTGTAATATTGGACCCCATCCTTTCATTGATAAAACAATGAATAAATCAATAAAAAATAATCAAAATAAATATTATAATAACGAATGAAATAACCTCACACATACTATATATTTTTACTTTATATATATATATATATTTTTCTTTTGCTAAACGTTTTTATCATGGTACACGTCGTGCTCCAAGCAACTGTAGTGTGAACCAGCAGGGGGCAGTGTTGCACTGGCCTTTCAACGGGAACGGAGACGTTGTGTTTAAAGGTCAGCTGGGTATGTATGGCTTTACTCGGGGGATTAGACTTTCAAATTGGATGAAATTAATTTGCATTTGGAGATAATGCTAACCCGCTCCCTTTAAATCTCTCACGGCCGCCCCCTCCCTCCTCACACAAACACACACACACACACACACGCATACACACACAGACCGCACACTTGTTTCCTCCAGTGTCATGATGCATACCATTGATTTTCTTATCACTGACATTATTTCTGCTTGCTTCATTCCATAATAAGACCTTGTAGAGTACTACTTTCATTCAGCCTAAATTAAAGTGAATTATAACGATTTGGATATCACAACTGTCTTGTCAAAGCAGATTTGCTACGGGGAGTCCATGTGCATCCGTGCGTGTATGTGTGAGAGTAAGAGAGAGAGAGAGAGAGAGTGTGTGTGTGTGTGCGCGTCCGTGTGTGTGTTTGTGTGTGTCTTTCCGCAATAGAGGGCAGTACTGCATTTACCATAGCACATTGCATGGGACGCAAAGAAGGACACCATCGCTGTTTTTTAATGTTTGAATAGGGCTCATATATCCATGGTTCAGTGACGTGTTATCACCATTTTGTTCATTTTTGTTTTGTGTGTGTGTGCGCCATTTTGTTCTTTTTTTTTTTGCGTGTGCGCGTGCACATGGCGGCGTTTTGGTGCTTTTTGCAGTCTTGACTATGAAGATGTGATTAAGGCTGTATATAATGACTCGTTTATGATTCACATGCTGTGGCTGCGCTGAGCGCTCATAGTACTCAGAGACATTAGCACCCACACACACACACACACACACACACTGACACACAAACACACACACACACACAGGGGGTTTCAGGGCCTGAAATCCTTGGCTACAAAGCCCCCCCACGCACTTGACCTTTACGCTGTCCCTCCGCCACCAGAGACGTATTTGGTTTCGCCCAAATGAGACCTCAGTTCAAACCTGCTGCGCTTGAACAAAACATGCAGCGGAGTGGAGCGGACAAGTCTATTAAGGAGTCTGAGAGATTCCCGGGGTACGCACTGACCCCCCACCTCCGCCGGTTTGAGAGGCATACACACAGCTCACGCACAGACACGCGCGTACGCATACACACATAAAATCCCTTATTTTGGAGGTTATTTGGGAGTCAACCTGAATGAGTAAAAACATACAGGAGTTTCCTTTAAGTTAAGGCTTTCGTAAAGTATATTCCTTTATGACAAGAGAAGACAAAACTTTATTAATCCCTATTGCATGCAATGATAATAGCAGTCCATAATAATTTTCACAAGGGTTAATATAGTAGTAGTGATTCTAATATAACAGCAGTCCCAATAAGTAACAACAGTCCTATAGTGTAGCAGAACCCAGCTGCCGTGTTCGGCATACTAGTCACAAATCAGCATTCCTTCTACTTCTTTTTATTATGATTCTTGTTGGTAATTTGCCACGTAATATGCAGGATAATGCGGAACCAACCGGTCATTATCGCAAAAGAACTCCCGCGGGGTGATCTTTGACCATCCCTTACTTCTATTATATCTGGCGGTGCAAAAGTATTTTTAATCAATGAAGAAACGACAGATCCCCTGAAAAATGCTGAACATCAGTAAACTGTATCAAAGTTTCTTAATTTTTTTTTTTTTTTAATTATAATGGCATATAATATCTGCCGTATATGCATCATGGGCAGATCCCTGTGCCTTTACTCGAGGTGACAGCGACGCCATCGATCCACACCGATCAAGGATTCAGACTTTCTTCTCCCAGTTCGCCTCCTGCTCCATCCATATCCATCCATCCCTATCCATGCATCCATATCCATCCATCCATATCCATGCATCCATATCCATCCATATCCATCCATCCATATCCATGCATCCATATCCATCCATCCATATCCATGCATCCATATCCATCCATATCCATCCATCCATATCCATGCATCCATATCCATCCATATCCATCCATCCATATCCATGCATCCATATCCATATCCATCCATCCATATCCATGCATCCATATCCATGCATCCATATTCATATCCATCCATCCATATCCATCCATCCATATCCATCCATATCCATCCATCCATATCCATCTGTCCATATCCATCCATCCATTCTTGTGCGGCAGAACAACAATCGGCAATTTCACCTCAGGATATACGTTCAAGGCAAAGTCCAGAATCACCTGGAAATGGAGAGGAAAAAAAAAAAATGTATATATATATATATATATAAAACTTTGCATCAATCTCATTTTTAACCGTCTCTCTCTCCTCTCACCTTCAGCCTGGGCTCCATCTGGGTGACGGAGCAGTTCAAGATGGAGGGGGTCAGGTCTCTGGGAACGCTGATCACCCGGGTCGCAGTCTGTCTGCCGCGGGACGCCACGCCCTCGCCCTTCTCCTTCACCATATTGCGTGTGTTGACCTTCCCGCGACCCCGCCGCCAGGAAGCTCTTTTTCCACGCACGGGAAAAAAGTTTGGGCTTCGTCGAGGGCGTCGAGCGGCTGTTGATTTCCGCCGTGACTTTCAGCGCCTGGCCTTGAACGTGGGAGGAAGGGAGCGAGGAGTCCGATTTGAAGTCGTGACGCAAGACGCAAACGATTCGTCCGTAGTGAACCGATAGTTGAAATGGCTCGGGAGGCCTGAGTAGCTCCGGCAAAAGAGTCGTTCGTTCACGTTCAAAAGCGTCCGCTGAGAGTAGTTTGTATGTGAATCGTTCCAACTGAGGGGACACTGCATCCCCACTGCTGCCGATCCATTTGATCCAGTTGCGAGTGCGATCCCCATTAGGTGGGGTGTACTGTACTTAATTTTATTATTATTATTTTGTGGAGTTGTTAAATAACTTTCTCCTTTTCTTTTTCTTCTTGGGTATAAATGGGTGTCAACATGCCACCGTTGCACCACCTGGAGTAATAATATTACTCCAATATTACTCCACTTAACACCATAATATTGTGTCAAGTTGTTTTGTTTTTTTAGAAAATGCTCAAAATGAGCAGTTTCCTTATTCTAAATAAATGAAATATACTGTAATAGAATGCACTTTACCAAAGGCAATCAAACAAAGGCTGCGTGTGTGTGCATCTTCATATAAGTGTATATGACCACGCACACACACGCAGCCTCTCTATCTGTTGGCAGTGACTCAGTGCGGATGTGGGTTATGCAATCCCTCCAGCGGTGCAGATGGAGCATCAGATTACTGGGCCGTGTTGTGTGTCTATTAGTAATCTCTGTGCTTTTAATATTTGTCCATCTTCTTGCGTAACGTCAACATGAGACCAGTGTCCGCCAGCGGAGGCCCTCCAGTGCAGCGCAGTTAGCCGGATAGTGGGATGGATGGATACATGGATGCGGTATGGAAGTCATGTTTTGAGCATTAGTTCTTCCTGCTATGAAGGTCACTTTTCATAGCCAGATGAGGGCAACTTTCATTCAGAGACGGCTTCAAACCACCCAGAGAGTGGGTCCACCGTCCAACAGGTGTGGCCTTGTGTGGGTGCTGCTTGCGGAAGACTATCACTGGGTCTCTGATGTGTTTTCAAAACTAAAGCCCTGCCTGGATCTCAGCCCGATCTTTCCCACCTCTCACCCCGACACTTTCACTTAAAGTATACAGTAGGTCCTCCATTTTTCACCTCATCCTCATTTGACCTCGCCGAACGCCTTAGTGTCCCATTGGGTTAAACGTTTACACCTTAAAGAACATGTGTTACATCTCCTTTTCGAAAAATGTGAAACTAATTACTTACTTACGACTCTCCATTCGAGAGTCATTACGCCACTGCCATTTGGCCGCGCAGTTACCACCAGCTCTCTGCAGACGGTAATCATTTTCACTCTAACCGTGTGTGGCTAGTAGTGTTTGTGAATTGGAAGCTCTATTGCAACGAGGCTCATTTGCGCAGAAAGGGGACAATTTCTGCACCAAATGTATGAATAATACCTAATTTAAATACATGCAAATTGCACCGACGCAGACGCAATTTGCGTGGCAGCACAGTCGGTGGTGCATTTACCCTTTGCGGCTGCTTTGTGAATTCGACGCCGCCTTTTTCACTTATCTGCACAGGTTTAGCGGCCGCAAAAGCCGCACAATCCTTTCGTGAATTACTCAAGTCAGTTATTCGGTCATAATCATCCAGTGTCTTATTCACCTGCGTAATGGCCTAGTGCTAATAGAATTAATACAAGCCTCTTAGAGAGAGAGACATGAAGGAATAGATCTGTGTACTTTGCTGTTTACCTCCCGTGTCATGTCTCCTCTTAAGTGACCTGGTATTGTCACACAAAGATAGATAGATTGATAGATCGATAGATAGATCATAAATCTGGGAAGTGAAGTAAGACATAGTCCACATTGTATTTTTACAAAAAACAACAACACTGCCATTTGGTCCTTGTATCCGAAAGGTAATTGTCCTTTATTACGTTTAACTACCACAACCGTGTCTTCACAATCATCCAAAAAAATTGAGTATGAGGTAGAGCACAAAGTGCTGCATCAGAAGCAGAGTTAAGAGAGAATTGCATAGATATGTTTAAGCGGAAACGTCAATCACTTTTGTATTAACCATCTTTCCGTGTTGCACTTTTTCCTCCTAAGGCCGTGACACAAATAACATTTTGATTGGCATGTGACACTATCGGTCAATCCAGTGTCTCCAATTTGAGGCGATCCCTCCGCCGAGAGACGGTCGTTCGGTCTTCGGAGGAACACAAGAGAGAGGCCGCGCTCGGAGTAGCTGCCGCTGTCGTTGTTCGCGATTCATTTTTCTCATCAAACACATCGGCTCTCCTTCACATTTCCCCCCCTCAAGACCCCGCTCCCATCCCGCCTTATCTCTCTCTCTCTCTCTCTCTCTCTAACACGTCCTGCCTCTTGCGCTCCCTTTCTCCCTCACCTTTTTCCTCCCTCCCTCCCTCCCTCTCTCTCTACCCCTCTCCCTCTCTCTCTCCCTTATCTTCCTTTTCGCCTCTACACCTGTTCCGCTGTTTGTCGCTCCACCCTTTGCACCATCTGGGTGGAAAAGGTATCAAAGCTGACGCCGTTGTAACAAGCTTTCCCCCGGTTTCACCCCCATCCTCTCACGTCGGCGCTGTTCTCTCCCGGCCGCCGCTCTCTCCCGGCCGCCGCTCCTTTCGTACGCGCTTGTCCTCGCTCTTCCCCACCCACCGCTGGGAGAGGCGGAGAAGGGGGGGGGGGTGCTGGAGAGCGGTGTCGGCGGACAGACAGATGGAGCGTCCCGACGCAGCGGTGTCACTGAGATAAGAGGATTGGGAGCGCTTGTTGTTGCTGACGTCATCCTTAACGCGCGATAGCCGGTCAGATTGGTTTGCCCTGAGCTCTGCTAAATGTCCAGGGAAAAGGGTCACGGAGGAGGTGGGGAGGGGGTTCAAAAATTTGAAGAAGAATCACTGATTGATCATTGATCAGTGATTGGACCTCTGCGTTTGACCCATCCTAGCCGTCTAGTCCAATTGCAGAGCCACCACCTTGTTCCAGGGTGTTGGCAGGAGTGTCTCACCCTCACATGCACGTCTTACGGGGTACCAGGAAACCTGCGCGAACATGGGGAGGACACACAAACTCCACACGGAGAAGATCCGGTCGGGTTCGAGTCCACAACCTTCTTGCCGTGAGGCGACAGCACCAACCACCGAGCCGCCGTCCCACCAATGGAAGATCTAGAAGAACCAGGCTGAGAACGACGGAAAGAGTCGACTCCGTACTTTCCAGGGGGAAGACAGAGACGGTGACGGAGGGAAAGTATAGAGGCCACGCGATCCTTTAAAGTCCTGTGGTTCTGAGCCTTCGGTCCCGTCTCCACCTCCACCTCCGCGTCCGCCAACCCCGCCTCTCCTCCTCGCCGCCTCCGTCAAGCCGCAGTCAGCAGGTATTTCTGCTCCCCTCTCTTCAGCTCCAGCTGCGGGGGGTTGAAGGCGAGCTCCGTGGGGGGCTGCGAGGGCACCTTGCAGGCCTTGCAAAGGACGACGAAGAGGATGAGGACCAGGACCCCCGCCGCGGAGTTGCAGACGATGGCCGCCACGGCCCACACGGACAGGCCCGTCCTCGGATCGGCTTCCATAGCGGCAGTGGTAATGGACGTCTCATGTGGGAATGCCCAAATCTCCGAAGTGCGATCCAGCGGCTCCATCAACATGTATGAGGTCGACAACGAGCCCCTATGAGAGAAAATACACATTTAGTGAATGTCCTGCGTGAGGCTCTGACACACCCCATGTACCCAAGCACAACCAGGTTTGGCTTTGTATTGATTCATCTGGAAAATGAGTCTTATCGGTGCCAACTCCACTGTTCAGGTCTGTTCAGCACATATGCAGCACCTTGATGGGTTTTGTTTTATCCCCCTGTGGATAAACTTGACAACGATCTCTTCAAAACGAGTCACGCTGCTCACAGTCAGTGACCTCCAAGAGCACTGCAGTGGGCATTAACCGAATAGGATAAGAGCACTTGATAAATCCCCGTGTAATAGTAACAGAATACATATAGAAAAGATGTATTTCATTTTAAGCAGCAATTTTGTGTTTAGCCTCCGTAATAACGCCCGGATCCCAGCAGAGCATTACGTCTGTGCTTTCCAATACAGGCACGTCCGTTTGTTGAGTGACTGGAGATAAGTAGGCGCCAATCGGTTCTTCCACCCTTTGGCGCCAGTCAGTACTTCCACCCTTTGAAATATTTTGAGCGTTTCAGAGCAATTCAACTTCCCGTCTCTTCCCTTCGAATGCATTCTGAAGGGAAGAAATAGGTATAATAATAGCTCTTGCCGCTTCTGTGGCTGAAGTGTCGCTGTGATGTGTGTGTTTTGCATTTGTGTGAGGAAGAGAGAGTTGAATCGAGCGGACGCCGTGGATCCACAGCATTACCTTCCACATAAACACAACACTCTGGCTCGTGCGTTTCCCCCCAATGCCTCTCCGCCTTAATGCATTATAAAAGCCTTAATGCTTTTCTAATGGCTACAGCTTATTTCTTCCCGTCTCCCACTAACACCGATAGCACAGACCGACATCCGAAATGTACAGGTTGGTCGGGGAGAAAGAGAACTGAATCACTCCCTCCGATTTTGAGCCAAAGAAGTTCTGTACTGCTCTGTTCTGTAGTGCCCTACATGTACAACCCCGAACTGAAACGCTGGCCACAGTTCAGATCCTCCCCCATATTATTGATTTCCCTCCTCGATTTCACTATCTGTTGACACACTTTGCTATACCAAGCACAGGACGGCCTGGCGGGGACGTTGATTTTGAATTTAAAGTCCATAGTGTCGCAACACTCATTTGCGAGAGACTGAATGTCAGACCATGCAACTGAATCAGTTCTATGAGACGAGACAGGAAAAGAGAGAGAGAGAGAGAGCATACTTCATATAAAATCCAAATTGTTCTCAGCAATGTTATCAAATGTGAACTCGTCGGTGTATTTATATTATATTGGCTGCGGAAAATCAACTGTGCGTGTAACAAGAAAGGACACAGAAGCAGTTCTCATAATTAATTAACCATAAATCAAAGTACCCACACGCACGCACACACACAACCAGACCTCCCATGATTTCGAGTCAGTTCTAAATCACTGCAAGGGACATTTGTTTGCGTTTGAAATATGATTCCTCAGGATAAGAAGCGGCTTTGTCTCAAGGGCGTGAGGGTTGACTTCTTTGGACTCAATAATCCGGGCCCCATAACAACCACCAAATAAGCAAAAGTAGGCTAGTTTGAGGCCATATGGATTTCAGTTTTAATATTTACGCTTCTTAATTGGGATAAGCCGCGGGTCTTAAGGTGGAGGTACGCTAAAAAAAAGACATCTTCAGAACAAGATCAGAACAAACTCACGCGGTGATCTGGGTTCTTGCTGTGTTCTCAAGTTTATTATAGATGTATTTATTTTGAGGAGCACGGCACACAGTCGGCAGTTGAGGTAAATAAAAGCCCCCGGTCACTTTTTGAGGAAATATGGGTACCGTCAATAAATGACATCTATTTTTCGTCTTTATGTAAAGCAAAGCCCCTCCCGACTCCTCTCGCTGTCGAGTTTGTGTTTCTTTCAGCGCCGAGTTCTTATTGAGAGTCCCGCTGATGGTGTTCTGGGACATGTACTCCGGTGGTTCTTACGTCTTTTGTTCTCACCTCTTTTTAAGTGCACCTCCCGCTTTAAGCAGAAACTATGCTGAGGTGGAATTCGGTTCGGAGGCCGGCTTGGCGCGATGCTGGATGGCTCGGCGCCCGGCGGGGAACAATGGGGTTCTCCAGGGCGCGCACGGAGCGGTCGGAGCGGTCGGAGCGGTCCCTCCCACACTCAAAACCTTTCATGGTCCATAACTTCTGATCTTAACTGATTTTGGATTCTAAATCGGATGTGATATGAGGGATATTCCTGTCTATTTACACGGCAGTGTCCAGAACATCAACGTGCATCATAGAATCGCGCCGGAAAACAGGTGAAAAAATGAAGACTGTCAAACCGGGGGTCATGTTTCCATCACTGCCTATCGGATTAATTCCCATGACTACTTGTTACGACCCAGCTCCTTAGGGCAAAGGGAAGCAACATGAAACCTGTTTTAATAGCAAAATAAAGTTGTTTATTAACAATGAACTTGTTAACTTGATTGTTCAATACAAAAACACAAGAGGCAGACTACAAAGGAATGGGGCCGGTGAGTGCTGTTCAAATCAATACCAAAATATAACAAAAAGAGAACAATTTAAAACTAGAGCTGGAATTATCTTGATCTCGGTAGAAACAAAATAAAAATATAAGAAAGTAAAGGCTTGCCGAAGCCGGTCAAAACACCACTCCTGCACCTAGTGTGTCTCAAAGAAAAACTAAGTGTGTGTTTGTGTTTTCAGTGCTGAGCAGGAAACCTGGCCCAGTCCCCAGGGAGTGAAACTCGTGGCTCATCAAAGGCAGAGCGGGAGACACGGTGCCGAGCCGCTCACGTCAAATCGCAGCCGCCCCGACTGTCAGGCTGGCCAAACTGTGGTTCAATTCCCCGATCGAACCGTCCGGATTGGACGCGCTGAGCGGTGCAGCGTCAAAGGGGCCTTAAATACTGTACACACGAATCAAGCCAACTGAACTGGTGGAATGTTTCCTTGTTTGTTGTCTCCGGTAAGTCCAAAAGAGCAGAAGGCACAAACAAACATCCAAATACTGCTGGCGCACGCAAACACACACACCACACACACTCTTTGCATACAATATGCAAACAGAATACATCAAGGCCGATGTCAATACACTGACGAAACCAGTTGTGTTTTTATCATGCAGCGGCTGTGTGTCTGCATGTCTTCCAGGGTTAGGAGTCGGGACTAATGTAAGATCAGTGCGTGTGCATGTGTTTCGAAGTGCTCATCGTTGACACACGCGCGGCCTTTTGTCCGGGTGCGACGGCCAAGACGCGTGCATGCAAGGAAAAAACAAACAAACAACAACTCACACCAAGGGATGCTTACAGGGCAGACACGGGAGCTAGATGCGCAGAATGCAGACATGAGCGCACAGGGAGTATATTACTAAATGGAAAAAAAAACCATTCTAATCAGTATGACATGCTTTGTATAATGCATGTCTTTGAACTCGTTTTTCTTCCCCCCCCCCCCCCCCCTAGAATCATCTTCGGTCTATCTGGCGAGAATCGGTATGACACCCAAGTGTGAAAACTCAAAGCTGTGTCGTTCGAAAAAAAAAAAAATAATAATAATAATAAATAGATGCTAGTGCGAGCATGGTTAATACGGTTCAACGCAGCCTCTATTATTTCATGCCGTTTTAATTATTTAAAGCCTTCAGTTTCGAAGCAGGCGCACATTAGCTATTCATTCAGAGAAAGTTGATCTCCTCCTCCTCCTCCTCCTCCTCCTCCTCCTCCTCCTACCAGGTCTGTGCTGTCCCGGCCAGTGGATTAACACGGACCCGTTTTAAAACGCATCTTGTTGCACGTCCGGCAGCTCGGCAGAAGTTATCCACACTTGTGCGAATCCATTTATTCGGCTGGAACTGTCGGCCAAGTAGGTCACCCGGGCTCCGGCTCCACTCACCACGCACGGACCCGTCGGAGCTCCGACCGGTTCCCGCTGACTGGTGACGGGAGGGAGGCGACGGAGCGGAGACGCTCGCGTCGCGTCGCTCCCGCCACCGCTTGTGGGCGTTCCCGGTCGACTCGTCGCCGAGTGGTTGCCATAGCAACGTATACACGCGTCAACGCGTGCACCGCACAAGTGTATTTATGTTTAAGTGAAACTATTATTGCTACCGCATATAATATTGCGTATTCATATGTTGATATTTGCGCATGCAAATATCAATATACAAGCGTCTCCCCGCTGCCCCTGCTCCTCTCTCTCCCTTCCCTCTGTGTCCCTCTATTTTCTCTTGCACTCCTCAACCAATGATTAAAATGCAATAACAAAACATTGCGATCCCCTGTCTCGTTGTGGATGCGTGTGAGTGTGTAGATGCTGTTGGAGAACATTATCCTCGAGGATCACCAAGTTGTTCCGTTGTAATTAATTCAAGTATGATAACTACTACAACCTGTTTCAATCAATTACCCAACTCCTGTTAACCAATTCAAGTATAACAATTACCTCCGAGGTTCAGTTGGTCGTATTTATTGTCCGGCAGAATCGAAAAGTACAGCATACAGAGTCTCTGGGTCCGCACCTTGTATCCCTGACAGAGCTATGGAGCAGGGTCAGTTCGCAAAGTATCCGCCTCGTTCCTTCTTGTCCGGACCCTTATATAGTTTCATGTACGCAAGTGGTCACAAAAGGACATACGGATCACAAAGAACTGCAGAACGTGCAGAACAACATGAACAACACGCACGCAAGCGGAAAAGTACAGGAACAACATGTGCGCGACTGGTCACAAAAGGACATTTCCAACCCGAGGCGCCATATTATTTCTAACGACGCACATACAGGAGTCTAACTTATAGAAGTTGTTTTCTATACCTGTCAGATTAACTTCTCAATCATTATTCCCACCTGTTCTGACCATGTGATGTGTGCTGTATGACGTCATGCTGCAATCAAACTGTTTGGGAGTATAGGGACAGTCTTGACGAGAACTTACCCTCAACAGAGATCCAACTTGGGCGTTCACATTTTATACTTCAGTGCATCGTGGAATAAACCAGGGATCCCAGCTACCTCCCAAAATCGTCTACCATCGTTTCTCTGAGACATCCCATAGTTAGTTCACTGTAGGGAGCCTCCAGCCGAGGACTAATGATCAATGGTGGAGAATGTAGGGTTAATATCAATGCTTTAGTATTTGGAAGATAAATAACATCTATATATTTATTTATCTATTTATATATCTATTTACTTATTTATTTATTTTTGTTTGTTTGTTTGTTTGTTTATTTATGTGTTTATTATTATTATTATTATTATTTTTATTATTATTGTTGTTGTTGTTGTTATTATTGTTATTGTTAGTATTATTAGTATTATTATTAGTAGTAGTAGTATAATACGATACGTTTTTTCAATCCCTGGGGCATTGAAATTCAGGTGTTACAGCAGAAAAACATTCCAAGAAAGAGATAAAAAACAAATAAAAAAACATAAAATAAAATAACCATGTCAACAAGCCATGCTTGTTCACTGACTTGTGTTTTTTATGATGCTGAGTGTAATAGTGAAATTCATATACAGTATACGTGTATATATATATATATATTGGGGTATTTTTCCTTTCTTATTGTAGAGTGTAGTGGAGAGAGAAGTAGAAGAGAGGCACTCCAAAAACACATGCATGCTCGGATTCCAACCTGCGTCACTGCAAGGTATTTGCATGTACACAAATGCTTGTGGTTGAGCCACAAGGACATGACATTATAATGATAACAGTAACCCTAATAATGACAGCAATAATTAGCATAATAAAACTAATGGTACAGTAGTACCACTAATAGTAATCATAATGTAGTTTTAATAATTTTATTTAATAATTATAATGGAAAAGAAAAATACTCTTTATTGCATGTGGGGCGCAAAAGAGAATGTTTCGTAGTTGTAGCAATAGTAGTATTAGTAGTACAATTCTGTATAATAATAATAATAATAACTGTTTTTATTAATGTATTATTTACTTTATTCAGAAACATCCATTAACATGTCAAAGTGGTCGTCTGCCTTAAAATGTGACTAATTAGACGATGAGGGGCGGTTTAGTAGCTCAGGGTTTTTAATTTCTGACAAATTTAAACAGGGTCAAATTAAAAAGCCCACTTCTCAATCTTCTAAGCAGGCAGTGCAAGTAACCCAGACTCTTGCAGCTGCACAAACTTTGGGCTGAAGTTCTCCGCCTCATTGCTATTCAGCAGAACAGCGTGATGTCCCTAAAGCCCTTTGTGCTCTGGCGCCGTGTGTGTGTGTGTGTGTGCGTGTGTGTGTGTGTGTGTGTGTGTGCGTGTGCGTGTGTGTGTGTGTGTGCGTGTGTGTGTGTGTGTGTGTGTGTGTGTGTGTGTGTGTGTGTGTGTGTGTGTGTGTGTGTGTGTGTGTGGACTACCCTGACCCGGAGAGCTCAGGCTGAGACAAAGCATGCTTTTCAGACCGGGCCCCCTCACTCCTCGCTCCTCGCTCTTTTGGACAGCTTCTCCGAAAACACGTCCACCGTGGAGTTTTGAGGGAGAGCAGAGCTGCGATTCGAACAGACAACAGCTTCTCCAGCAGGAAAGTGTATAAATGTAGGTTGAGGCCATCAAATGAAGGCGGCAGTCGCCGACCCATCAGTCCTGTTTGAAGCTTAGAGGCTGACAAACCCACCACAGGCTCCCCCGAGTGGCTGGGTGAGGTAGCCATCAGTAGTCGCAGGCTGACATTAGATTTGAGAAGCGCCGCCACACACCGTGTCCTTCCTCAGATTGGGAGAACTTCACTCGAGTGTAGGCATCACCCGAGAGGGCCGCCCGCAGGAACGTGCCTTTTAGTTTTCAGTTTCCTGCATCGCCGGGGATTGACGCCGTGCGCGTTTTCCTTTTAGGGATCTGAGTGTTGGGTCTCTCCTCCTGTCTGCTATGTTTTCTCTCTCTCTCTCTCTCTCTCTCTCTCTGTTGTAGCCTGTGTGTGAAATGGCGTACCGCAGTACCACACCGTTTAGTACGTCAAGTTCATGGGTGAACGTGTTTAGTATGACTCAACCCACAGTATGCATCAAATAGTATGCGAGGGCTACCAGGATGACGCGCGACAGCCGGTGAAATATGGCGCCGTGCAAGCACTGTGCACCAGTCGAGCCGAGCGTATCCCGCGTTTGCGTCGTGAGGGCGAGACGACGGAAAAACGCTGCGTTCTGTTGAAAAGTCGCAACGTCAGTTATGCTTCCAAAGATAAATGTGTTCCGTTCCCCCGGCCCAGGAAAACGTGGAGGATCAAGTTTTACCGGGTTCCATTTTCAGTGGATTGCAGCAGAAAAGTTTCATTCCCTCGAGGAGGGGACGTGGAGGGGCTTTGTGACAAATTGGTACGAGCCATCGTTCTTTTTTACTCACATACTGAGGTACACGGGACGAAAAATGCCATAAATGTGTAGCACGCAGGGTGGGTTTGGACGCAGGGTGTGTAATTATCTTCGTCACCCATAGGTGGCGGAAGAGAGGCACGGTGATTAGGCCAATATTATATTGACTCAATTTCAACTGTTTACGCAGTAGGGAGTATCGACCACAAGGGGGGGCTCTCTCACCACTAACCCCCATCTCGGCGTCCTCCTTTTCCGTCTCCCTCTCTGTCGGTGTGTCTCTCTGTCGGTGTGTGTGTGTGTGTGTACACACACACACACACACACACACACACACACACATAACTGCACATTTCATATCTAATGTCCATCATGTCATCAAAGCAGGTCTGATTCCATGTCAAAACCAATCTCAGAGTTAGAGAGAGACGAGAGAGAGCGAGAGAGAGAGAGAGAGTTGAAGTACATTTCTATAATTTCACCTCCTTTGATCACTGTAACTGATATCCTCATAATAATAATAATAATAATAATAATAATAATAAAAAAACCCTGAAAGGAGTGAGGAAGGAGTTAATCTGGTGTCAGATGAGTATAATGGCTCTCTATACGGCGCTCTCCCATTAGAGTAGGGGGTGGGGTCGCCCGGGTCAGAGACACGCAGGAATATTAGATTCATATTTCACATAAAGACTCCATTTCATAGATGAATAGACTTCATTTGGAAGAGGCCGCTGCTTCGACCGCCGAGATTAATCTTCATCTCCACACACACGTGGTTATTTTACTCTTCTCATTTTACTTCGTTTTTTTTTCCGTTGTCAAACTGCACATAGCATTCACTGGGATCATATCCCACACACGTCTGGATGCTGGGTGGACGGACGATGCCTTTTCCGGAAGCCCTGTCCGTTCTTTCCCTTCCTTTTTGGTAAATAACTTCAAATTTGTGAGTTGTTTTTTGTTTTGTTTTTCCCCCCGCTTTTTGGCCGGAAGCACTGACCATCCTGCACAGAGGCCCGCTTCATTAGAGCGCTGTCACCATGCATCGCTTATCACGAGTGTGCAGGGACACCTTGTGGACATGCGCTGACATTGTTTATTTTGGCTCAGCCCTTCAGATGACAGGACAGAGGCCTTGTAAATTTAGGGGGGGGGAAACAAAAATTAGGGTCACCGGTCAGAACCGTTCCTGCCGATGGGATATAATTAAATAAATGAAGTCGGTGTCTTTTGACGGTTGCACCAAATACACACGCACACACGCACACACACGCACGCACGCACGCACGCACACGCACACACACACACACGCACGCACACACACAGACACACGCAAAGAGAGAGCCGGGGTTTTGTCTGCGCAAATTTATTTATTGACTCCAGTTTAGTTGTTCATCATGGTCTGGAAAGAGAAAGGGAGCAGGCGAGGTTTAGTCAACCTGTTATAAGCGACACATTATACCACACTGTGCGGTAACGACCTGTGATGATATGTTTGAACCGCGAGGTGTGCAGCGTTACCTGGTCGATCCAGTCGTTGAAGGCGGACACGCGGGTGAAGACCGTGGGCTTCCTCACGTAGTTGCAGCCCAGGCCGGACACGAAGCTGGCGATGCCGTGGACCTCCCACACTCCCTGGGCGTTCTTACAGTTCAGGGGCCCGCCAGAGTCCCCCTGCACAAAGAGAGAGGGTATAGATGCAGGTGTGTACTAACATAGGCAGGCAAAACGCTCATTAAAACATAAAATTCAAATCTAAACACAAGTATAAAAACATGATTCAGTCATTTTCGTTAGGAAACCATAACTGGTGCAGCACGTATTTGACATTATTGATTAATTATTATTTATTTTACTATATTTATTTTACATTTATATAAAATAAATACATATATTTTTAATATTGTATATTAATATTTTTATTTTAATTATATTATTATTATTATTATTATTATTATTATTATTATTATTATTATTATTATTATTATTATTATTATATATTATTATTATTTTTTTCAGTTTCCAATAATGGAAAGAACATTTAAAGTTCTTAAGTACATTTTTCAAGTACCTGTACTTACTTGAGTAACTGAGTTGAGTTTCTTTAAAACAAATCAGGATTAATATGTATAAATATCAAAATCATGGGCTGGATTAATCAAACTGCTCATCAATGATCCATTAGATCTATATCTTTGTAAAGGATATACTGACCTATACTGTCTTTTTTGTAAATTGTAATCAGATTATGCATGAGAACTGAGCTGCAGAAAACTAAGGTATAGTAGTATTTTATGAAGCATTATTGGCTCTGTTCTACATATATATATATTGAGTCAGGTTTATTTGTACTTTTAGTGAAGCAAAGTATCTCAGAACCTTTTCCACCACTGGAGTGACACACTGAAAGACTCATACGGTTGAAAATGAAATTCAAGGTCAGCATAAAACTAGGAAATCTCATATCCAGATGCAGAAAAAGTTTCCCGTGCGGTAGTGAAACTAATCGCGCATCGACATTCTGAGCTGGGGGAAAAGTTCCGGCTCTACTCAGCTCAAGTTTGATTCGGAATGAAGTGGTTATGAAACAGGGATTTTCCTCAGAACTTACGTTGCATCCAGCCACGATCCCATCCCCTCCGGCGCACACCATGGTGGTCCTGACAGCGAAGCCCCACCAGTCAGGCTGGGAGCAGGTGGCGTGGTCCGCCACAGGCATCAGTGCCTGCTGCAGCATATCAGCGATGGGGCCTCCAGCTACAACAAACCCAGATGGAATCTTTTACCATGCTCCACGTGCTCCAGCCAGCCAGCAAGCAAGCATGATTTGTAGCATTGCTGGGGGTGCAAAATTAAAAAAAAAAAACATGATGTACAACTTTGTGGAAGATCTACACTATAAGCCCATAAGAAGAAGGTCCATGCTTCGCTAAAACATTTGATTCCAAGATTTTAGTGTAGAGCTCCCCCCACCCCCCATTTCCACCTTATATGGGCCTGAGCTCATACTCCGAGGTCCAGGCTCAGAACCAGAGGCTATGGGAAGTCTTCGGCAGCGGGGTTCCCTGGAATTTGCAAATGACTTGCTGGAGGAGCTCAGACACGACCATTCACTGTCCTATTTCAAATTTTGTAAATCTTAAAATGCATTATTTTTTTTTGCTTTTACCTCTTTATCGAGAAGTGCAATAACCTGGATTCTCCTATTTTATTCTTATTTATACTGTATCTGTTTGTTATGTGTTTTTTTTATTGTTTCTATCTTCTGTTATTTGTATTTATTACTTTCTTTATATGAATATTAAAAGTATAATAATAATAATAATAATAATAATAATAATAATAATAAAGTTATAGTAGTAATAGTAGTTTTAGTAGTTGTCATAGTTGATATAGTAGTCATAGTAGCAGTGGTAATAGTAGTACTGTAGTAGTATTTTTATCATCATTATGATGATGATGATGATATTATTATTATTATTATTATTATTATTATTATTATTACTAATAATTAATTAATTAATTAATTATTATTATTATTATTATTATTATTAATAATAATAATAATAATAATAATAATAATAATAATAATAATATGTCATTACAACATCACATCCTATTAATACATACTGCTGATTCTTCCCCAGCCAGTGATGTAACAGGGGTACAGGTTGGGCAGCAAGTTTCCAGCAGGGGGAATACAACCTAACTGGATATGGTCGCTCAGAACCGCAGGCTCAGCCAGCTTGATGAGGGCAATGTCGTTCCTGAGAAAGGCAGACAGACAGACAGACAGACAGAAATGTGTTCAGTGAGGCGACATCTCTTATCTATATGTAACAGTTAAAAGCCTTTTGATGTGAACAGTTTTCAAAATACCCTTAAAATTTTTTTTGAGGACTTTCTCATTTTTCTTCCATATTTTTCTTTTACATCTTGTTTCTTTGTTTAATTACTTTAATGTCCGTGAATGGAAAAACTTCATACTTTAATTTCCAGCTTTGTCAATCATTCAAAAAATACCACTGCAGCAAATTAAAGAATGTTTTTTTTTTTGTCTCGCCCTTAATTTATTTAAATTTTCACAGACTTTTGTTTATCCTCCTCAAGCTCGTCCTGCAGATAGACCTCCGGGAGGCCAGGATCGAGGAAGCAAAATAGAATTAATCAATCTTTTTTGATAAGGAATTTGAGTCCTTCAGTTCATTGGTGTATGACACAACCTCCCTCAACACACAACCTCTTATGTTGTGCACGTGCCCCCTAGCCTCCTAAAATCTGAATGAGTCAAATAATTGTCCACACAGTTCCACTGTCTGTCACGGCGGGGAGCTGGCACGCCTTTTCGCAGGTTTTAATACAGAAGGACCCGCCTTACCCCAGGGCCACAAAAATGGGATTCCACTTCTCGTGAACGATAATCTTCTCGGGCAGGATGGCCTTGGAGCCCGCCTCCTCCTCCACCAGGTTGTTTTTTCCCACATAGACCCTGTAAGAGAGCTTGGTGCTGGAGACAAGGAGAGACACGTTAGCGGTTCGCCACACCGAGCCATTAGATGAGCTATTAGATTTGGTTGTATCACCGACGTGTGGGGTGGCGGAGGTGGGGTTTCCTTTGGTAGCGGAGCTATTGAAGCTATCTGCGGTGCACTTATGTTTTGTGTGTATTACGCGTGGATTTGTTACAAAACAAATTGAAACGTACCTATGAATGAGTTTTTGATGCTTGTCTGTGTGTGTGTGTGTGTGTGTGTGTGTGTGTGTGTGTGTGTGTGTGTGTGTGTGTGTGTGTGTGTTTTGACTGTGCTGGTGCATGTGTTTACTTGATACAATGAGCAGCAGTCATGACCCAGTTGGCAGCGATCAGAGATCCTCCACAAGTGTGTCTCCACTGGCCGGCCCTCTCGTACTGGAGAGAGATCTGGAGACGGAGAAGAACAATGTCAGACAGATGGACGGACAGATGGACAGAGTCAGAAGGCAACTAAAGTTGCCACACTGCCAATAATGGCTTGGCCGTCTCCTTCCCAAAAACCCTTCCCCCCAAAAAAACATTTTCCAAAGTTTAATCTGATTATACAGCGCTGGATGGCCACTGGCGGTTCATTGTTTGAAACTATAGAAGCAGATGCAGGACCCGGGAGGTCCGCTGTGAAGTCAAGAAAACAAACAGATGTATGGGAACCAGCGTACCTGCCAGGGCCAGCTATGGGGCCTGGCATCCACTCCATTGACCACACGAGACGTGAGTGGCTCGATGGGAGGGGTGCCGCACCCGAGGGCTGGGGGGAAGCAGACGTACGAGTGAGACAGAATATTTATAAGGGTTCTAGCAAAGTTAAATAATAAGAGTTGCTTTCGATCGTGCCAAAGATTCGGTGTGAAAGGCATAGGCGGCGGAGAGGGGAACAAACAAACACAGAGTCTAGAGAATGCCAGATGTTCTTACCGCTAGCAATGAGCACTGAAGCCAGCACGATGGGGATCATGGTGATTGATGCTTCTGCAAATGGACGGCGGATCACGCGCCCCTTTATACCGTCCTCCACAAAGCGACACCCCTGCGGCGCACCCGCTTATTGGTCTGCGCTGGCCTTCAGGGCGGAAAGACAGACCAATGACAAAAAGGTTGGCACCGAGTGGCTTGGACGTCTAAACAGATGTGTTCTCTGGTACAATTCACACAACCTTTGCATGAGCATGGAGCTGATCACGTGTGGTTCACCAGCCTCGGCGATAGGGAGTCTTTCAAAAACCGCCTTAGTCAGATGCATGTAGCCTCATGAAGGTTGGTCATGTCTGCATTTGAAAATACTAGTGCATGCCCGTTTAAAATGTAAGACTTTCTAAGGCTAATGGCACAATTTAACAAAATGTCAGTGATTCAGTCCTGTGATCCACAATGGAAGACGAAACTGCTGGTTAAAGTCATACACCGGCGAAAGACACTCTTTGTGACTCCGAAAATTAGACGAATTAGAATTAGATTAGAAAATCTCAACACTGCACGTCCTTGGGTTCCCAGCAATACACCCACCAAGTGCAAAGGTGATCGGATGAACGGTTGTCGAGATAATCGAAGGACATACTAACATACATACTGTACATACAAACATACATACATACATACATACATACATACATACATACATACATACATACATCACTTGTTTTGAAAAGCTCTTAAACTTTAAATGAAATTATAACTTTGTACCCTGGAACTCCCCCACTGTTACCAAGCTGTACATAACATCTGGTTCAGTGAAAACTGACCATATTAGTTAGTAAGTTAGTTCATTAACAGTTTTCACCAACAGCTCACCAACCATTATTTCCAGTTTCATGAGTAACAACCAATTTAGAATGGATCATTTAAACACATAATTGACCATTGCCTTGGTGTCATTTGTGCAGACCCTACGGCTGTAATGGTGAGTTATATATGACCCTTTTTTCACTGCACCAAAGACCGGTAACATCTGGCCTTTCTCTTTCGTGGGAAAGGCTACACCTGACATTGTGTCCCCGGACAAATGACTCTGCAGTACTCATGCCTTCTTATCGGCTCCGGCTACGATTGGCAGTGATGGAAACAGGACACCCGGGTGGACACACTGGACCTTGGCGCCTAAATAGACAGGAATATCCACGTATCATTCGATCATTTCATTCCTGATTTAGAATCCGAAATAAAAACGTATTGACTTTTTTTTTTTTTTTTTCCTGCATGCAGGACCATGAAAGGTTTTGGGGGGAGTGGAGAGGCCCCACGGTCCGCCGGCACCACCTGAGCCACTCCAGCACCGCCCCGAGCCGGCCTCATGACACGCCGCTTTTCCAGCGCGATCGTAATGTCGAACGTGGCACACCAGGAAAAAAAGAAAAGAAAGCCATACTCGTTTACTGGCAATGGGAATGGCGTAGTGGCTTGTTTTTGGCGGCTTTACCCGTGTTTAAAAAAATCTGTGTATACACGCTAATTTTGGTTTTAGTCAATAAGCAGTATATGTCTGACAATTAACACTCAGGTGTGAGTTTTCAAAACAGTATGAGCAAGCTGGCAAGGTTCCGAAGAGGTCAAATAGTCCCGACGAAAGGGGAACAGTCGCAAAAAACATGACTGTATACTCAACATGGATGAACTGCATCAGCAAAGAGGTTCATTGTTTGCAAGTCGCAGATCACTGTCAGGGTCAGGTGACGGAAAATTAGAACAGGGTGGTGGACAACTGCTACGAAAGTAAAGCTTCACCGATTACCACGGAATTGAATAAGCACCTCTGTCACCCAGTCCCAACAAAAAGTACACGTCGTGAGGTTCAGAAACCTGGACCTTGAGCAATGGAAAAAAAAGTAATATGGGATGAAGAGTCCCTTTCCCTCTTGTCTGGAGAAAGCCAATGGATGCCTCCAACCCACAATGTCTATTGCCATTGTTTAACGGTGGTGGATCTTTACTGGTATGGCCAACCCTCATGTGGGGAGTCATTGTGTGCCGCAGTCATCATTGCTCTGCGTGGCTACGTAACAGCCAGAGTACCACCATTTAAGACAACATACCCAGAGTGTGAACTCATGTAAGACCAATGAATATTGATGTATATTGACATATTGATGACGATGGTCCCATACACACTGCTCGGCAGATTCAAGAGTACTTTCATGAGCACCAGGATCCTGTCAACCTCCTACCAAGAATTGCAACCTTTAGGGGAAGTTCTGGAGGGAAGCTCGAGTGTGAGCTAGACGTCCACCTTCTCCCTCCCTCAAAGAACTGGAGGTTTTTCTTCTTCGAGAGCGGTTCAGCATGTCACAATACACTCTTTAGAACTTGAATGACGGACATCCTACAAGGGCCGCAGCGGTTCTGAAGGTGAAGCGCTGCACTGTTTAGTAGGTCCTTGCTATGAATTCATCGCTTGGTGTTTCTACAGTAGGTGTCTGTTATTTTGTCCGCCCGCTGCACTTATATATACATACACAAAGAGTATCTGAATCATCATGAACCGATATGCTGAACTTAGGGGAGTTGCAGGAACCTTGGCCGTTGCCACGGAAAAGTATGCCAGTGCCTAAGGTGACACGGGTTCCGACAGATGTTGAAAATCCGTGCCAAGATTGCGCAAATGCCGTTGAGGTAGGACAAAAAATAATAATAATAATAATAATAAACATAAAATTGAGATAGCATGTATGTGTTACAAGTGGTGGGGAATATTTGATGTATTGACGATGCAAAGATTGAATAGGACAATGGTGTTGTTATTGCAGATAAGGGAATGTAAGAGGAAGAGCGAGTTGTTAAAGGAGAGACAGCGTCCTACCGTCCTATATGCCAATCCCGTGGCTCCTTTCAAAAGCGCGGCTTTTACTATCAAAAAACACAGTAGGTTTTAATTAAATGATACAATCTCATGTTTAGTTTGTAAAGCCTACTAGACTTAAATGTCTCTGTTTGTTCATGAATAAGTCTGTTTTCCTGCTCACCACTAGATGGGACAATTTATCTATATGAACAGAAGTGAATACAATTATTCCATGAAAGGAATATATGTATCAATAAATCTTTTTCATGTGTGCGGAAGCCAGTCATTTCTGTGGGAGTTCATAAATTGAGACTGCGTAAAGCGGGACAATTACGATGCAAGCCTGGAACCGAGCTGGGTGACACCATTATATGAAGACATTTTGGGGGGGAAAACTGCCATTTGCAATGATTACAAGAACTATACTCCTGACCTACAGAGGACGCAGGGGCATCGAAATAAGCAGCCATGACAGCAGAGGCAGGTCAGCCTTTGAAGATAAATCTAAACCCAGGAGTCCCTCGCTTTAATGTTTGATTTTCTCCTTACGTTGGAGAAGAAGTGTCCTTTTCGAATCTATAGGTCATTGTTAGGCTTATAAAATGACAACACTGAAACCTCTTTATTTTCCCATTTGTCTCTTTTTTTTCTCTCCACAAAAAATAGGACACCTGATGCTATAAATAAGAACTGAGTGCATTTTGGGTTGAATTGATTATGCTATACTTGATTAAAAATGAGCTGAGAGCGGAGAAAGCAATATTATATATCTATGTTTATAATATACATAGATAATAGACCTTTTGAAGCATCACATTCAACTGCAAACAGCGTCAGGATTTTGTTCTGTATCCTATGATCCAGAAGCTTTGATCATTATGCTGAAGTCATTGTGATGCCATTAAATCAAGAGATGCCATTAAATCAGATGTATCCTTGATTTAAAAGGAGGCTGGAGGATGGAGACTTCCAACTCGTATACATTTTCCATAGGATGGCTTTGGTTTGCAAAAGGCAGTTGAAATGCTTTATCCATTTGAACTACGGCTGAACTCTGTTCTGGGTGACCCCTCTAAACCTTTTTATGGCGGGTTTATGTCACAGTCGTCCCCGCCGTCCCGGCTCCAGTAAACACTTCAGTCGTGTCTCCACTCGAGCAGAGCTATTATCACAAGCGACGGAGGGCAAAGGCTCCGGCGCTAAAAGAAAGACTGGCAAAGATCGTAGGATGATGATGCAGAATGTGCGATGCATGGTGCATCTCAGAAATGATTATAATGACACATATCCTTCAGCATGGTGTTCTCTGTCATCGAAAACACTTAACCCCAAACCACTCCCGAGGAGCTGACTCTAAACAAAAAAGGGGGAATAACAACATGAATTCATTTACATTTCAAGTCTTTTGAGTAGCCATACGGGATATAAACCATATATACATCATATATACTATTCAATTTAGCATTTCATTGAAAATAACCACATTGTATATTCTTGAACTGTTTATTATTGATCTAATATTTGGAATGTATTTATTTGTGAATTATGTGTGTATATGATTCTGTACTTCACGTTTCCTGCTGAGCAGCCGCAACACCCAAGTTTCCCCCACAGAGGATAAATAAAATGCTATCTTATCTTATCTAATCTTATCTTATCTTATCTTATCTTATCTTATCGTATCTTATCTTATACCAATTATTGACATTATTATTATTAAAGGGTTATTGAATAAGCCTTTATTATTATTATTATTATTATTATTATTATCATTATTATTATTATTATTGTTGTTGTTGTTGTTGTTGTTGTCATAATTATTAATATTATGATTATTGATAATAATAATAATAATAATAATAATAATAATAATAATAATAATAATAATTATAGGGAAAAGGGACTTGTTGCCTAGACAGAGGGACCGAGCTGGGGATCACGTGCACCAGGTAAGGGCGGTGAAGGATTGAGATGGAAATGTGCTGGCAAGCGAGGAGAGTGTGTGGAGAAGGAGTACTTGGAGAGTCTGATGGATGAAGAAAATGAGAGAGAGAGAGAAGGTTGGATGATGTGGGGATAGCCGATCAGGATTAGTGGGTGGATTAGCTAGAATGAAGTGAGGGCAGCTGTCAAGAGGATGAAGAGTCTGTCATCTACAATCTTGGAAAGTGAGAGGATGCCTGAGGAGCAGGAGAAGGAGTGTTCTGGTACCGGTTTTGAAGAATAAGGGTTGATGGGCAGAGCTGTAGTAACCACAGAGGTGTAAAGTTGAGCGACAGCATGAAGTAATGGGAAAAGAGTAGGGGAAGCGAGGTTAAGAGGAGAGCAGATGTTAAGTGAGCAGCAGTGTGGTTTCACGCCAGGGAAGAGCGCTACAGGTGCAATGTTTGCTTTGAGAGCGGTGATGGAGGAGTATGGAGAAGGTCAGAAAGAGTGGCATTGTGTCTTTGTGGATTTGGAGAAAGCATCTGACATACTGTGCCAAGAGAGGAGGCGTGGTATTGTATGAGAAAGTCGGGAGTAGCGGAGAAGTATGTAAGAGTGGTGCAGGATATGTATGAGGGCAGTGTGACAGTGGGGAGATGTGCAGTAGGAGTGACGGATAGGTTCAAGGTGGAGGTGGGATTATAACTAGGTTTGGCCCTGAGCCCTTTTCTTGTTTGCAATGGTAATGGACAGGTCGATGGACAAGATCAGGCAGGAGTCTCGGCGGACTATGATATTCGCGGATGATGTCGTGATCTGTGGCGAGATCAGGGAGCAGGTTGAGGAGAGCCTGGAGAGGTGGAGGTAGAGGCGTAGCTGTATGCACCGGAGAAAAGAGGAATGAAAGTCAGTCGGCGCAAAATGGAATACGTGTGTGAATGGAGAGGATGCAAGGAGTAGAGTTGGCAAAGGTGGATGAGTTTAAATACTTGGGGTCAACCGTCCAAAGCAACGGGGAGTGCGGAAGAGAGGTGAAGAAGAGAGCGCAGGCAGGGTGGAGCGGGTGGAGGAGACTGTCAGGAGTGATTTGCAACAGAAGGTTTACCAGCAAGAGTGAAAGGGAAGGTTTACAAGATGGTAGTGAGACCAGCTTGTTGTGTGGTTTGGAGGCGGAGAAGAAGAAGAAGAAGAAGAAGAAGAAGAAGAAGAAGAAGAAGAAGAAGAAGATCACCCTTATTCTCGAAAATCACCATCACTTCTTCTCCGCTCCTGAGGCATCCTCTCACTGTCTAAGAGTGTGTTAAACAATCTAGTTAAAAGCTCCACTGCCATCTCTCCTAAACATCTCCATGCCTCCATAGGTCATCCTCGTCACAGCTGCAATCACTTCATCCTGGCTAATCCATCGCACTTTCTGAATCACTATCCCCACATCATCCAACCTTCTCTCTCTCTCTCATTTTATTCATTCATCAGCCCCTCAAATAATAATAGTTATAATAATAATAATAATAAATAATAATAACAATAATAATAATAATATTATTATTATTATTATTATTATTATTGTTGTTGTAATAATAAATTATTATTATTATTGTTATTATTATTATTATTATTAGTAGTAGTAGTAATAATAATAATAATAATAATAATAATAATAATAAGGCAAATATTAATATAATAATAACAAATAATTTTATGAATCCCCAAGGGTCTGTTTTGAAAATAAACTGGAACTGGCAATGATTTTTTATTTTTTTACCCTTTGCTGCTTTGATGTGGCCGACATAACAGTGATATTGGGTGTAACTGAAACGAGGAATGTACTGAATGCCTGAATCCATCGGCCTTGCTTTCCACAAACCAAGGCCGATGGCGGTAAAGTGGTTTCCACGGGGAAAAGAATGCACAGATTCATTATTCAAATATAAAATATTCGAAATTGTCCTCGCCGTTACGCAACGCTAATAGTCACAGTAGAGTCGTGAAATTGCTTTATGGGAAAAAATGTAAAAGGTTGTCTGCTACAGTACATGAAAAGCCACAGCTGTGGAAAGCTCAATTATACATACTATGAAATTATTAGATACTGCTAAGTGTGCATCGACAAGAGAGGACGTCAGGAGAGATCTTTGGTCAATTATGGCTGAAACACGATCTCAAGTTTTTCCGCAGAAATATGTAATAGAAAATGAGAGCTCAGTTGAGGTTGATATTTTAACTTAAGAAGAAGATTAATTTCCTTTTCAAAATAGACTAACTGTGGTTCCTTTCAGCATATGGATTATTGGTAAGGGCCACTTTTGGGAACTCACTGTGGGAGTAGTTTTATTGAAAGGTAACTGACGCTGAGATGGTGTAACTCGGCAGTTTTTCTCAGAGTTTTATGTTTGGCGAATAATTTCACAAAAGCAAATTGTTTTTTTTCAAGACACACACCATGAAAACAATGAAAGGAAAAAGAGAGAAAAAAAAGAAATTATTATTGTGAATGCCTAAAAGATCTCTTTTCACGTATTATTTTCTTTTAATGGGTTTATTTATGTGCTATCTTTCCTCAGATTCATGTGACAGATAGGACCCCTGATAGAAAATGATGCTTGATTTCATTTGAATTTACTGTCACCACTGTATTGTTTTTGTGCAACTGTTTTGTACCACTTTTGTGTCTGCAGGAACTCCCCGCCTGTGTTTGCCATCGAGCCGAGCGTCCAAAGGTCTGATTTCTCACTCCGCAGCGTTTAATTCCCACTCTGTCAGAGGCTGATCCCATTCACAGATCAGTGGCACCAGCACCAGCACCAGCACCAGCACCGGCACCAGCACCAGCACCAGCACCAGCACCAGCATGCCCAAGACAGCAGCGGAACAACATACTCCAAGTGGTGAGTATGTAGAAATAATGTAAAACTGCTGATGGGTCATGGACAGGCTACCAACCAAAGTGTATACTGAGGTAAAGGTATACTGGCGGTAAGGATTTTAAAAGTACTCAAAGCTTTTTTTTTATGTAATCTGTTTTAAGAAATACTATTTGGCTGATATAGTCTCAAAACTAATGTTTTCACATTCTACATGCACCTCCATGATCATGTCATTTTCTTGTGTGTAGCTTACATAGATTCATGTACAATTTGTAAACGTGCATATGTTAATACATTTGTGAAAATACAGTATACATGTACTGTATTTATGCAAACACAACAGTTCATAGTTCACAACACAATCATACATGGCTGCAACAGTTTGGGAACATGTATATAATAGTAATAGCAAACAATCACAATACAAAAGCAAATGTCTAAATACTACATCTGTGATTTTGTAGATTGTTTTAGAAAAGAATGTGAAAATCAATCTCCAAATTAACAAATTGAACCTAAATAGAAAATGTATCGATTTAATTACATTTACAAATATTCTTACACTCGCTTGCATGTTTGAGTTTTACGCTCACTGACTCAGAACAGATGTGAACCCATAAGTACAAGCCAAAAACAATCAGGTAAGAAGTCAAAGTGCACAAGGTTTATTCCAAAAAACAGGCAGGGGTCAAAACCAGGAGATCAGTCAGAGAAGGCAAACTTGTCCGGCAGGGAAACAGGTGAAAAATCAGGGTTTAGGGACACAGGCAGAGGTTTGGAATGCAAGAGACAATCTGGCAGAGAACAAAGGGAAGTGGGCGGGTATTTAGACCGATCGGCCACAACATTAAAACCGCTGACAGGTGAAGTGAATATATTAGGGATATATTAGGCAGCAAGTGAGCAGTCAGTTCTTGAAGTTGATGTGTTTGAAGCCGGAAAAATGGGCAAGCGTAAGGATCTGAACTACTGGCTAGACGACTGGGTCAGAGTATCTCCAAAACTGATGGTCTTGTGGGATGTTCCCGGTATGTAGTGGTTAGTGCCTACCAAAAGTGGTCCAGGGAAGAACAACTGGTGAATTGGCAACAGGGTCATGGATGTCCATGGCCTCATTGATGCACGTGGAGAGAGAAGATTAGTCCATCTGGTCCAATCCCACAGAAGAGCTATTGTGGCACAAATTACTGAAAAAGTTAACGCTGCTATGATAGAAAGGTGTCAGAACACACAGTGCATCACAGCTTGCTGCGTATGGGGCTGCGTAGCCACAGACCAGAGTGTCCGTGCTGAGCCCTGTCCACCGCTGAAAGCTCCTACAGTGGTCACGTGAACCTCAGAACTGGACCATGGAGCAATGAACAAGGTGGTCTGGTCTGATGAATGACGATTTCTTCGACATCATGCGGATGGGTGGGGTTACGGTCTGATCCGATGGAGCATCTGTGGAATGTGCTTGAACTACAAGCTGGATCCTTAGGGGGCCCCACATCGCAACTTCCAGGACTTAAAGGATCTGCTGCTAACGCCTTGGTGCCAGATACCACAGGACACCTTCAGAGGTCTTGGAGTCCATGCCTCGACTGGTCAGAGCTGTTCTTGCGGCATGAAGGGGAGCTACACAATATTAGTGGTTATAAGTGGTGGTTGTGGGTGATCGGTGTATACTGAGGGACTAAGGAGGGAATGAGCTGCAGACGAGGAAGGGCAGGTGAAGTGACAAAAAGTAAAAGGGAGCGGGAGGATCTGAAACGACATGGAGGTTAGTGACATTTCATCTGAGGAGATGACCAGATGATACTGGGAGATCAGGGAGGCATTCATGACATTTAAGACTCTCCTGCTGTCCTTGGGCTTTATACGTTTACTGCCTCACCAGTTGATAGAATGCAATGACCCTTCAGAGCCAATCAGAGCCAAACGATCACCAACCTTCAAGACTCCAGAACTGGTCCTGCTCAAATGTTTGTTGACCTGCAAGGCCTCAGCTGATCAAAAAAAAAAAATCCCACATGTGTTCCTATTTGAATCAGAAAGTGCATAGTATGAAAGGATGAATAGTAATAGTAATGTCATTGCATAAAAATAGGTTGGAGAAATGAGAAATGGCAAGATTCTTTTTAAACCTTAATTAAAAAACACCTGGTTACGGATATAATTCATGGAATACCAAACATGACTAAAAATATGTACTCGGGAGAGAATTTATCATCAGTTTAAATTATTTTTTATATAAAAGATGTCTTATTTAAGTCAAAACTCATCTAATTTATCAGATTTATTACCTAAGAATTTACTTCTTGAGATACTTTACTGGGGAACATGGTGAACACAGTTATGAGTAATTCTGTATTTTTTTTCTTCACCATTTATCTAAGATGCAAAAGAAAATCTTGTCTATAACATTGAATTATGGTATGATTAATGCATGTTACGATGCATGTTATGATGAATTATCAACGAACATAATTAGGTTTCCTTTTTTACATTATATTAATACATTTTTCTTTTTTTAGCACACAGGCAAACTAAGGCTTGGTAAGGCCAACTCAAACGCCAATAAGTTCATATTTTCGATAGAAAAGTCATTTGATCGTGCTGTTAGGAGCCATGGCAGACTTAATAAAAGCATGACACTTTGACAATCATTTAATATATTTCTGTTCACATCACTTTATTTGCGGCTATAGGTTAATGACGGTTAAAACCTAAATCAGTCAATACTTCTCTCCGAGGTTCTCTCTGGAGCCCGAAAAAACAGCTTTGTGGAGTTTAATTTAAAGTTTTTAATTAAAAGCATTGTTCTGTTTTTGACAATGAAGTGACTCTCCCAGTAGAAATCTGTCTGCTTTTCTGCTGAATGACGACTGAATCTCATGCTGGCGTTCATTTGTTGCATTCCACCGACGGTGTCGAGACGCAGACTTTGTGTCGTTGCACTGCGAGGTGCGGGGCTTTTTTCGGCTTCTCTTCAACATCTCTCTCTCTCTCTCTCTCTCGTTGTTTTAATGAATTCAATTATATTTAAAATGAGCATAATTCAGATTAACCAGATACTGTAGTTCAATCAGGAGGGACTAGATTGAAAAAAAATAATAATAATAAATGTTCGGCGTTAAGACCCCATCAAATGTTTTTTATAAGGAATATACATTCATGAGAAGAACCCTCCAAGGTTGGCATTAGGACACCTTTAAAAGTTGCAATAAAGTCCCATATGAAATACATCTTTGGGAGAAGCGTGAAAAAAGAATTCCAACATAATTTTTACAGATTCGACAAATATTGAGGCAGGTTGAAGATGCGTGAAATGATGAAATGGCTGATGGAGGCCCAACAGATGCATGTAGAATTAATAAATGTTGATAGTGATACATGGTACATAAACACGTTAATCGACCTGAATTTACCAGCGCAGGACCATAAAGTGTAATCTCATTTTATCTTACATATTAGAGAGTCAATCTGGCTGATGGAGGGCCAGACAAATGCATACAGAAATAATATGTACTGATAAATACATAAGTTATGAATACATAACTGAAAAGATGATGTATTGTTTCAATTAAATCTGACTTATTCAAGAGTATTTATATCAGCGCCAGGTATGCGCATGGCCTGCCTTTAAATGTCAGAATAAATGAACGATGCGAGGGAATGACAACAGCTGGAACTCTTGCACTTGGTGAGAAGCAATGAGAAAACAGCAGAAATTTGGATTTGGAGTATCTGTCTGAAAACGACACCTCTCTAATAGGTCAAGCATTTAATCGAGAGCGCTCAAAAACGCCCAGACCACAGTGAGTTTCCATCATTCCTTTCCAAACCTCATCAAAACTGTTTTGATTGCACCTGAATGAGACGACAATACAATAAGAACTGTAAATCGCTGTTCCCGTCAGGATGGAACAGAGGGGTCCAGCCTTATGTAAGTTGATCTGGCTTCACGAGCGCAGTATCGGTGCCAATGATTGAAAGGTGCATTTGTTGGAGGACAGATTATACCAGCATCCCAAAATAAGCTGTTAATGGTCATTAAACACAAGCTCAGGACAGCGGAAAGTTTTTAAAGGAGAGGCCGCAATGTTTACAGGACGTTGTGTTAACTTCCACTTCAAGAAAACCCTTCAGAGCGATACAAGACCCTCGTCATCCTGTCGGGGGCCGTTATTTTGCGATAATGACCTGTCTAGCTGCGCATTACCCCTTTCTAAATTCTTTGGGGTGGGCCACAGGGCAGGGAACGTTCCTTGAAGTGGAGAAGTGTTTACGCACTCTGGAAATGATCTGAGCTGTCAGTCGGGTGGAGCCAATTCCTTAAGGAGGGTCTAGGTCCCCTGGGAACGGCGTGCCGCTTGTTCTTTTAGCCAAGTTACGCTCGGGTCATGCCGCCGGCTACGGGGCTTCTGTGCCCCTGGCGTTTGTGGGCGTGTCGTCTAAAAATCCACCGGCTGTTGTGGGTGCGCCAGACATTTCAAACCTCTCTCCCTTTCCATATTTAATATATATTATATAGATGGTGTGTGTGGGTGTGTGTGCGCATATTTTTTTTTTACTGAAATGGTGGAGCTGTTTACCTCACAAAATAAATTACCTCTCAAAAAAATGATGTTGATAATCCTGTCCCTTAAAATAAAGATGTGTCCTTATTGTAGAAACATAAAATGACATTTTCCTTTTTTTATCGATAGTTTAAGGGACGCTTTTCATAAAAAAGAAATTGCCAAGTCATGTGCAATTATGCAGTGGCCCAGGTGTCAATTTTCCAAGGATCAGCGCCATTGAGAGCATATCATCCCTCCCATTGGCTGTTGCCCCGTCGCTGCTCATTTGCATAAAGTTGAAGTCTGCTCAGCTCTCCTTGTCGCCGTGAAGCCGTAAGCTCGTCGCCGCTCGCCGCTCCACCACTCCGCCCCCTGCAGCTGGATGAAGCTGCGCTCCATTTGAAATGCATTGCAGCCTGGCGCTTTCGCGACACCCCATCACTGGCGGTGTGACCGTACCGCCAAAGCCAGAGCAGATCCGCTTTGCGGCGGATGCACAGTGGACGAGGCAGCTGCTCTCGCACTGTAACCCCGAGTCGGAGGACGCACTTTGGGAGATTGACTTGATTTGTGCTTTCGGAGGGAGATCACATCACATTGAGTAACGGGGCGGTGAGCATGTGTGCTGGATGTCAGGAGCGTCTCAGAGAAGCAGCAGTACAAATACTGGCAGCCATGAGATTGGTTTGGTTCCCAGAGGGTTTGGCGGACTGTCATAGTTTGAGTGAAATTACGGAAATTTCAATGAAATGATTAATCCCTGACGACGAGTGGGAATGATGAGCAGAGTGCTCTGTCCGAAATTGCTACCGCGTACTACATATTAAATATGTGCACTGTCACCCGGCGTCCTCAAGTACGTATGAGGAAAATGAACAATGGCTCTTCAGACATCTTGAGCATGAGCATTGATAACAACTTTTACTGCGGTTTTGGCCCTCACAATGCATTGTGGGATACGCTATTGAAGTCTATGCTGGCACAGTGTGCAGTGTTTGTATTTCGCTGCACACAATCCGATCCATGCTTTGGTTTCAGCCATCATAAAAATGCTCACGTTCTAGCATGTTGAGCGACTTATTTACCCGCAACTATTTAGCGCAAACGAATCGAAATGGTTTGACAACGCAACAGCTGCTGTCACAGATGACAAAGTGCACTTGCAACAGCAATTTTACAAAAAACAACGAGAAGTTTAAGCAATACCCCCCCAATATCGATAGCTCCGCCACTTCCAGAGAGGTCATCTCAAATGCGCAGGTAATGATAGGTATTAAGCCTCCAAAATGGAATACTCAATAACAGCCAAAGCTGACATTTTAGATCGATTTAGAATGTGAAGAATGTCAGGATTGTTAGAAATTTCCGAATTGTATACAGCGGTATTGAACCGCCGCCCTCCCTCATGGTTTTGAACGTGGGTCTTTTTTTTTTTTATTATTGTACATTGAACTGCTCCCATGGTGCCGGGCACACTTTCTTTATGGCTCACTCTTGTAATAACCTCTCATGCATTCAAACCAATCTGCCACGATCCAAACCATGAACCATGGGCGTGGTCGGACTCCGCGTATCACCCGCAACACATTTTATATATTTTACACCCAGATATATCATGGTAGCGGAAATGCACGCAGGTCAACAGATAAGGCGCGCACACACACACACACACACACACACACACACACACACACACACACACACACACACACACACACACACACACACACACACACACACACACACACACACACACACACACACACACACACACACACACACAGTTGCATAACGACTACTGTTACAGTGTGTCTTGGCCTGTGCTTATATGGCTCAGTGTGGGGGTTTTTTGGGGTTGGGTAGCAGATAGTAAAATATATGACTGTCTTGGTGTGACTGTCCATAAAGGCGGAAAGTGGAAAGGGTGAAACGGTCACTTAAAACAGTCTCGCAACGTCCAATCTCTAGTTTTCCGTCAATTAAACCCAAACATACATTTTCTTTTGCCCCATGCCTACAATTACCTCCTTATCAGCCTTGCACTGTCAGCTGCTCGCTCGGCTGTGAAGAGGGCTGTTGCCCTGTTTGATAACCCGCCTGCTGATGTTCGCTGATTGGGGTCAGGTCGACGTACAGCGTTAAAAAGTAAAATATACAGCGATTGTTGCCAACCCCGACCGGTGAAGATAACAACACGGCCCTGACCCCGCGGTGAACTCCTCACACTTGGGCGCCTTCACACTCGTCAGGCCTGTAAAAATGAATCACGGCATTATTGGGCTCACTGATTGAGATTTGCCTGTTTGTTTTGTCCACGGATAAGCCTCTTACAGTACGTTTTTAGGTCCAAATGAAGTGACCTAATAAAAAAAATAATCAACTGAGGCCGGCTTAATTAACAGCAGTGTCCCGTTACATTTCACACTATTTTGTAATTCTGTGTCATTAAAGCTGATTGTTCTCTGTGGAATACTCGATTCTGATTAGCTAGTAGCATTAAAAAATGGTCAATTATTTCTGAATAATGACCGCTGTCTGTTATGACTGACCATTTTCACGGGCAACTGCCTCTCCTTTTCCTGTGCCGGACAGTTCCCGGAAGCAGGCAGCGATGTCCGCAGGCCAACGGTCTGGAGAGTGTGGCCCCGCTGGTGCAATCTGTGGAGGAAACACCGGAGCCCGTCCCGACCACCATCCAGGGAACCATCCCCTCCTGGATCAAGGGCAGCTTCCTGAGGAACGGCCCCGGGAAATTTGAGTTTGGACAAGACCAGTATGTGTTCATAACTACAGTAGATATCTCCTGTTGCGTAAGCTGGGCCCGGTGGGTGGATGGCTGCGTCCGTCGGTGTTTGAACAATTGTAAGTCGCTTTGGATAAAAGCGTCTGATAAATGACGTAATGTAATGTAGTTGTAAGTTTTATCTACCCTATAGAAAAAATATTGGCCGAGTGTCATTGAGACGACGGTAATGAAACACCTTATTTCAAGCTTGTTATCTGATCCAGTCTCTTTTGCACACACAGCATTCAGCCCCGACACTAGTTCCGCCAATAGAGACTCGTTTGGACTCGACCAATCAGAACGCATATCTCATGAATATTCTGTTCTTGCCAAGAAAATAAATCAGCTTCCTGCTCGTCTGGACTTTCTCCTCTCCTTTTTCCTGGCGGCTAAATAAAGTAATTTATTCTGGAATATGCCGCTCATGAAAATATGATAGTTGCTCTGTTATTCTCCTGCCGTGATTATAAAAAATTAGGCGGGGAAGGGAATTGTTGTCTTCTTTTTCCTTTTTCCCCACTAAAACCACAGAGGGGTGCCCGCTTAAATATGGTTATTATTTGGGCTTATATTATTCTCTTTTATCCAAACTTGACAGTTGATGTTCGGATTTAACACAAAAAAAACCACCCTGCCCTGCCCTTGCGCGTCTAACCCCAACCGTCTGACTAAAACAGGGGTGTGTCGGGTTCGAGACCCCTCTTTTGGTTAATATATAATACAGCTGTTTCCAATGAAATCTCGATGCCCACTCAGGCTTAAAAAAAACCCCAAAAACCTGCACGTGCGTGCGCCACTATATTAAATATATTGCCATCTGCAGGATGAAAAATAAATGCGGAAATAGGCAAAGCAAGGTGATAACCTACTGTTTTACTAGGAAAAAAGATTTGCCCCCTCGTCATTTTTAACTGTCCCCCTCAGTCACGTCACCCTGGCGCCGGGCCTGCGTAAAGGATCAAAGCAATTATCCAAATGGAAGCAAAAATGACTGTTCTCCCTCTCTTCCAGATACACCCACTGGTTTGACGGCATGGCCATGATGCACCGGTTCCACATCAGCGACGGAAATGTCACCTACTGCAGCCGCTTCCTGCGGAGCGACTCGTACACCCAGAATACGGAGAAAAACCGCATTGTAGTGTCGGAATTCGGCACGATGGCTTTGCCCGACCCCTGCAAGAACATCTTCGCTCGTTTCTTCTCCCGCTTTCAAATTCCCCGTACGTAGTGTTCGCTCTGTATCTTTGTAAATAGGAAATCCTAACGCACTCAATGTGATTGTTCTTAATATTCATGTGTGATGTGATGAGCAAGTAATTCTAAATAACACACGGTGAGAAGAAGAAAATACAGATCAAATGGCTGATGGAGGGCCAGGCGGAAGAATATCATATTAATACGTGCTGACATAATTAAGATAACTGAAAAGATGATTTTCAGAATTAAAAACGGTATTTACATCACCATCACCAAAGAAAGAAAAAAATACAGAACGCTTTATTGCTTCTGCCCTTGACTGTACAAGCGTACAGTAGCTTTCCTAATGTTGACGTTATGTCGTGTTGTGGGTTTGGAATCGTGGAAAGCATTTTGCTCAAGGGTAAAAAAGAATACCGGCTGAACAATTGAGGCAAGAAAATCACCACGGAATTAGTCCGTAAATGCGATTTCCTCCTATCTGCGTGTGTGTGTGTGAACAGAAGCCACAGACAACGCCAGCGTCAACTTTGTCAAATACAAGGAGGATTATTACGTCAGCACCGAGACCAACTACATGAGGCGAGTGGACCCACGCAGCCTTGAGACGAAGGAGAAGGTATTCCCATCACACCCTCACCATTTTATAATGAGAGAGAGGGAGAGAGAGAGAGAGAAAAGAAGGAGGATGATTAATTATATATCTTCCTCCATATTTAGGTGGATTGGACTCAGTACATCGCCGTCAGCTCCGCTACAGCGCACCCACACTATGACCGTGAAGGGGCCACGTACAACATGGGCAACTCCTATGGAAAAGGAGGTAGCACTACCGCATATGTATCTACCTCCCTATCTCCTACCTGCCTACCTATTACCTACCTACCTCCCCATCTCATGCCTCGCTTTCTCCTACCTACCGACCTACCACCTACATGCCTGCCTACCTACCCACCAAAATATCTGCCTCCCTACCTACCTACAGTACCTGTCTACCTGCCTACCTGCCTACCTCCTACAGTACCTACATACCTCCTACCTACCTGCCTGCCTACCCACCTATCTATGTCCTACAGTACCTACATACCTTCTACCTACCTACCCCCTACAGTACCTACATACCTTTTACCTACCTACCCCCTACGGTACCTACATACCTTCTACCTACCTACCCCCTACGGTACCTACATACCTTCTACCTACCTGCTCACCGCCTACCTACCTACCTATCTGCCTGCCTGCCTGCCTGCTTGTCTACCTATCTACCTATCTACCTACCTGCTGCTTACCTACCTACCTACCTACCTACCTACCTACCTACCTATCTACCTATCTATCTGCCTACCTAACTACTACCTATCTATCCACCTGCCTACCTACCCCCCTACCTGCCTGCCTACCTACTTATCTACCTCATACAGTACCTACTACCTACCTATCCACCTGCCTACCTACCTACCTACTTACTACATACCTACCTACCTACCTACCTACCTACTACATACCTACCTGCATACCTACCTGTCTACCTACCTTATACCTACCTACCTACAATACCTACCTACCTACCTACCTCCCTATCTACCTGTCTACCTACCTACTACGTACCTACCTAGTTTGTAATCAATGGTGTGAAGCTGAATATTTTGGAACTCTCCAGGCTTCTTCTACAACATCATCCGGGTGCCTCCTCCAGAGGAGACCGTGGAGAAGGAGGACGCTGCAGATCTGAGTGGAGCTAAAGTCATATGCTCCATTCCCGCCTCCGAATCGCGGAAACCTTCCTACTATCACAGCTTTGGTGAGACATGCATGAGACAACCACCCCCCCCCAATTTCTTTTGCTTCATCCGGTATTTTTGATGCTTGGCCCTGGGCTGGGAGTGTCATGACACTGACTAAAGCATTGCACAGGCAGTTTCACGGGAAAATCTAATTTCTCTTTCAACCCTGAGCGCTGTAAACCCACTTGAGGATAAGTTGGCCTTTTTAAAATCTTGTGAAATTGAAATTACTCTATGAGGCTGTGATATAGTACCAAATCGAAGGTGCTTCACATTGGAACACAGTGGAACTATCTCTGTTCATTTATATTTGTATTCTTAGGTTATTGCCCAATTGCTTTGAACAGGTCTGGAGAATGCCTGCAACTTGACAACGTGTGCTTGTGTGCAGTCTTCAAGGACATTACGTAAATCAAACAGAAGGTTCACAACGAGTCTAAAAAAATGGTAATGTACCGTGTATGTGAAGATTATTTTATTTGAATAATAGAAATCGGTTTCTACGACACCGTTCCTTCAATACATTTCAACCACTCAGCCACAGTAGATTCATATACTGTAGGTGCAATCAATGAAAGCTTTTCGTGTGAGACTTTTTTGTTCAAAGTTTCTTTTTTTCTGATTTTAACCGTACCATATTCTTGTTGTTTTTTTTTTTCCACTTTGGGTGTCTTTGTATCCCAGTTGAATTCTGTGTAACATTCCCTCTTTTTACCATTGCCTTGGTCCGAATGGCAGAAAAAACCCTGTCGAAAAATACACAGGACACACACTCCCTCGCACACACACTCCCTCCGTCCTCACCTTCGATTTCTTCAGAACTTTGGATTGTTTTTGCATTGCATTGTTGTTTGTTGTTTCATCACACCAGGCGCTTACACTCACGCACACTTTTGATTTGCCACTCGTTGATTCATTGCGGTCTGCTGAGACCACATGTTAAAAGTTTTTGCGTTTGTCTGGCTGCAGTCGAAATTGGAATTTACTCTGTTAATCTGCTGGTGTTTGTCTCCGCGTGTGGGTGACGCATGCGAGTTCTGTGTGTTCTGCTGCAGCAACAACAATTCCTGTATCCGCTTTTACAATCTTTTCTAACAGACCACCCTGGCTCTGTCAGACAATCTGGCACCAAGAAATAGGGGGGTGGGGATCTTTATCGTTCAGGGTGCTGTATAATTCTAATTAGTTCTTTTCTCCAATCATGGATCTAAACTTGGATATGTCTGCTCCGCCTGATATCACTAATTTAATGTGTATGTATTTTCAAGTGTGTGCATCCATGTGTGTAATGCATACTTCAGTTTAGTGCCTCCAGTGCTTGTTATTGAGTGTATGTATATAGTGTCATGTGTCGTACATAGCGTACACATGTGTGTGTCCGGTGCATTCAGCCGTTTTATATTTGACTTTCTCCTCCTATGTGTGTGTGTGTGTGTGTGTGTGTGTGCGTGCGTGCGTGCCTGCCTGCCTGCCTGCGTGTGTGTGTGTGTGTGTGTGTGTGTGTGTTTTCCTCCAGTCATGTCGGAGAATCACATTGTGTTTATTGAGCAGCCCATCAAGCTGGACCTGCTGAAGTTCATGCTGTACAGGATCCAGGGCAAGAGCTTCCACAAAGTCATGGCCTGGGAGCCGCAGTACGACACCGTGTTCCACCTGGTCAACAAGCACACCGGAGTGGTGCGTCTCCGCTTGACCCCACCGGGCTCGGCCGCCAGAGAGCCGAGAGGCTGCACTCGGTGAAAAAGCCCTGGCAATTCGGAGCGCTACCGGAAGGGAACACTGTTAATCCGTCCGCCGCCCTCCAAAATAAAAACGCCCCGGCATTTGCTTTCTAACATGCAATCGGTTTGTGTGGCTGGTCCGACAGGTGAGCAAGGTGAGGTACCGCGGTGCGCCCATGTTCACGTTGCATCAGATCAACGCGTTCGAGGACAGCGGCTTCCTCGTCATGGACATGTGCTGCGGCGACGATGGGGAGGTTATCGGGGATTTCACCCTGGAAAACCTGCGCAGACCCCAGGGAGAGGAAATGGACAAGGTGACCCGGACTATGTTCCGTATCCTTATTTCGACTTAGAGCAATTTTTGTACTACGTTGGAGGTCTCAGTCGCCGCTCTTGACGTTTTCCCCGGGTGTGTGTGTGTCTCAGTTTTACAACTCGTTGTGCAGAAACCTTCCTCGGAGGTATGTCCTCCCTCTGGCCCTGGAGCACGACACTCCCCTGGAACAAAACCTTGTCACTCTGCCGTGCTGCACAGCCACCGCGAAAAAGACAGGGCAGGACGAGGTGGGATAATATATGTGCTATGCATTACATTACGTAACGCTCTGATTAATTGCCAAGAATACAAACCTTTAGTCACACTGTGTCCAGTTTATCCACCCCCACACACTTAGTGCAGTTATGTAGCTTGTGAAGTCAGGTCAGACAATATGAAGGTATTTTATGCAAGATAGTAATTTGATCTTTCTGAGCAGAACATTAAGAGAGTCCAGTGTGCCCAGAGAACAATTACCTTTTACTCAGTATTCTCCAGCCTCCGACTGCCTCCTGCACACACACACACATACTCACACATACACACACACACACACACACACACACACACACACACACACACACACACACACACACACACACACACACACACACGCACTCACATCCAGACAAGCACTTAAACTCACACATACATACAGTATGCGTGTGCACACACACAAGCACCATAGTAGTTGTCATGGCTACCTAACTAACAAAGTGTTTCATCCGAGCGAGAACAGCGTTATGCAGCCACAGTAAGACGGGGATGGTGCTGAGATCTACATTAAGCAACTGATAGAAGAGTTTAGAAAGATAGTTTGTCAAAGATTCACCAATAATCTGATTAAATATAATAACTCAATCACTGAGAAGAAGAAAAACCCATATTCTGGGATGTGATATTTGTGTTCACAGGTTTTTTTGACACATGAGGAGCTACATAGCGATGAGGTGCTGCAGTACGGGGGCCTCGAGTTTCCTCAGATCAATTATGCCAAGTACAACGGCCGGCCGTACCGCTACTTCTACTCCTGTGGCTTTGGCCACGTCTTCAGCGACTCGCTGCTCAAGATGGACGTCCACACCAAGGAGCTGAAGGTCTGTATCAACGCTGCTTAAAGGCGTCCCGCCATCCGCCGGCCACGTTCAACGCTTTGGGAAGCGCTGCTTTACCGCAAGTCAAAATTGAACGGACGATATGTGAGATCTCGATTAGTGTCGAGCGTTTCGGCGTGATCTTTGCAGGTGTGGCGTCACCCCGGCCTCTTCCCCTCAGAGCCTGTGTTTGTCGCCGCTCCCGATGCGACGGACGAGGACGATGGAGTCGTCATGTCCGTCATAATCACACCCAGAGAAGTCAGTGAACATCTCAAAAAGAGATTTAAAAGTTATATTTCCCTCTGCCACACAATAACGTGCTCTTTAATTATTGACTTATTAATGAATGAACACATAATGAATAATAACATTAATATTAATTGCATACTGTTACCACTTTAATAAAAAAAAAAACAGACACTAGAGAGAGAGAGGAATTGAGGAATTTTGGTGTAGGGAAATCATAATCATCCTAAAAAAGTGTTTTATATCACTTATGAAAAGACAGGCCTTGGTCGTTTCACGATCGTTAATGTAAAAGAGGGTTGTTTTCCGAAACCGATCTTTATTCCCCCTGCATTTCACGCTTTTCCAGGATAAAAGCACCTTCTTGCTCATTCTTGATGCCAAGACCTTCACGGAGCTGGGCCGAGCGCAGGTCCCCGTCAACATCCCCTTCGGGATGCACGGGGTCTTTAACGGGACGGTTTCTTCCAACTGATGCTTTTGTTTATATTGACATACGACATATTGAATGATATAATTTCATACATTCAAATTGAGTTTAATATATGCAAGGACTCCAAATATGTGTTGCAAAACATGCCAGTATATTGTCATCTTTCTTCAAGAATATATTACAATGTACCAATCACATGTGCTGTATGTTAAATATGCTGCAGGAGGGGCAATTTGAGGTGCAAATGGTGCATGGCACTGACTTTGGAAGGGAATTTTGTTTATATATAAACTAAATAGCCCACGGAGGAGTCAAATTAGTTACAAGCAGCAGCATAAAAAAAAATTTAATGCGTTTTTCATCATCTCTTCATATTAGTATTATGTGTAATCATAACTGAAACTGTATTTAATTGATGAATGAAAAGCCTAGAATGTAAATATATTATGGAATACCATATGTGTGTATGTCATATGTATGGAGGATATGTATAAATTACAAAATGTGAGCGCAAATATCCCATTCCCACCATTACACTTAAATATGAAGTTGCACTTCTGGGATTAAAATTGCCGATATCCAATCACTAATATTTCTTTATCACATTCAAAACGAGGTAGACCCTCTATCATGATGGTCTCTTTCCATTCAGGTACACATAGGATTGAACAAGATAAGTGAACATTAATCAGATAAAAGTATTCAAATAAGAGATGTAACAGTTTGCAAGCAGAGTTCCAATTTTATTTTTGGCAGCGTTATCCTCTTTTTTCCCGTCGTACAAAATCCAACCAACTAAGACAAAGCCCTTAATTGAGTCCTCCAGCTCTGCCTGAACGACTCCGCTTTGTGTCTCGACGTGTAACAGTCTGAGTTCCCAGCCGAGCGCTGCACTTACAGCCACGTTCGGATATAAGCTATGTGGCACAGAGCCTGGATTTAAAAATTCGACGTTCCTAATTTAAATCACAAGATCAAAAAAACGTCATTTAAACGTGTCCCCGGACAGGCTGCCGTGTTGGATGTCGCGGCTGAAACGTGTCAGTGGATGACCCTGTTTGAGGGAAAAACCCAAAGTGCTTCGAGGTTGTTCACTCGAGTGGGACAAAAGAGCTGCAGATCAGATCAGAACCTGTGAGATGGAGCTGTTTCCTTTGATTCGCTTGGCAGCGGCACACTGATCCAGTCCGTCCTCTGCAGAATGACTCCTCACTTTGCTCCTCCGCCAGTTTGAAACATCTTTTGGACCGGAGCCAATAGCCCTGTGGCTTTATGGCGCTCAGTCGCAATCCATGTACAGTAAATATTGGTTTTAAACTGATTTGCTTGCGGGCGCAGTCATTGAGAAAACAAATAAAGCTCGGCATAAACACAAAAGTGACATCTTTCTTCTTTTTTTATCTTTTTTTTTTTTTTTTTTCAAAAGTCATTAAAACGTTAGTGTTTTTGGGTTGTTTTTTTTTTGTAGCATTCAGTCTTCGGAAAGGCAATACTCCCGACGAGATCCAAACAGCACTTAAGATTCACAAAAATGCATCAGAGGAAATTCAATTTCTCACCAAGTAATGCGATAGAAAATGGTCAATGTCTGGAAAACAAATGGATCTAAGTAGCGCGCCGCCTCCCGAGAGTCTGACAGGGGTCATGTCTGAAAGGTGGAGAGCGCTTCACGAGCCATAAACAGCCCAAAACAAAGTCAAGGCACAAATGAACAAGAGAACACGCAAATGATCACTCACTGCCATTTAAGACACAAGTGGAATATCTCCTGTTTTTAAAGCTGGATAAAACACCGATTTCTTTCAGATTCATATTCAATTCTCCCACAAAGTGCCATGTGCAAACCTGTACTTTGCTGTTTACAATTGTTTCTGTTGTTTTCATCAGCGCAAACAGGCATGTACCTGTTACGGTATCCATCTATATAAAAATAAAATAAAAAAAATTTGCATCTTTAACCTGAATGTCTCTTATTATGGAGTAGGCCAAAGGAGAAGAGATTCAAGTTTTACATTTAATTTTAATAATTCGATGAGTCAAGATGAGCCGCGTAGTGTTTCACCGTTCTCTCGACACGGGCCACACAGCGCGCCCTAATATTCATGCGGCACGGGTATCGCCAAGATACACATTAATTAGCTCATAATTCTTAATCTAATCAGCCATGTGTGCGTGTGTTCTGCGAGTGTGTGTGATTATGTTCACATTCATTTGCATTCTTAAAAAGTGCATGAATATTAAAGTGTCTCACTGACCTTTGGTCCAAGATTAGAGCGGGATAATGACATTTTCCTTTGGACGAACCTCGAGTTAATTTGTGTGTGCAAGCAAAATTGGGCTATTGGTTCGGGGCGCTTATCGTTTCAACTCGGTGCCCATTACATTGAAATAAAGTACTTTGGGAAGAGTCCTTAGACATTGGGGATCGATGGTTCATTCGAGACGTAGATCTTATCTTCATCAATGCTGGGGCCAGTTGGTCAACTCCCCCTTCATCATCGCCATGGCGACGATGCTTAAAGGCAACCGATATAAAAACACACATGAGCACATGGACACACACCGACCTACAAATATATATTATTATGGTCTTTCTTCAGATTTAATTATCTCTTTGTGTTTGTCCCGGTTTGCGGCGCTATCCAGCCCGCTTTTGTAACTGTGACCCTAATCTGTGTCATTATTTAGAAATCTCATGAATTAGTAATGGTATCATCTTTATTTACCACATTAGAAATATGTGAAGGAAGGGAAGTTATTCTCCACACATGTCAGAACACGACCTCCCTCTTTGAGCCAGATCTGTCATGGCCTGTACCACAGTCTTGGGCCATTTTATGTTAAAAAGTTATTTGATATGCAGATAATGTGCATCCCAATGAGCGTGTGCATGCGCGTCTGTGTGCATGCGTGTCTGTGTGTCCCTGTGAGTGTTGTGTGTGTGTGTGTGTGTGTGTGTGTGTGTGTGTGTGTGTGTGTGTGTGTGTGTGTGTGTGTGTGTGTGTGTGTGCGTGTGTGCGTGCTCGTATTCCTGCAGGATTGTTTGTGTGTGTGTGTGTGTGTGTGTGTGTGTGTGTGTGTGTGTGTGTGAGAGCGTACGTGTCTCTACGTGCATTTGTGCTATGGCGTCGCTCCATGGGCGCCTCTCTAATTGTACACGCCGAAAAGTGTAGCAGCACTATGAAGCCGGAGCGGAGCAATTAAATACCCATGGAGAAGGGTGCATCATGCAATGTCAACAAGAATTAACTCCCACCTTGGACTTGATAGCCTGGCGGTACGAAAGGAAGCAGAGAAGGAAGGAAGCATGCAGAGAGGAATTCATACACACGCGCGTTATTAGGCATGTAGATCATTTGTTGCCCGGATGACAATACTAAATGTAAATTTTACCCACGGTGGATGGCGCTGCCGTCCAGTCTTTGCCTCGCCTCTCTTTTTTTTTGCATTCCCCGTTGGATACAATCATACGTCATTATGAGCTAGTGGCCTTGCGGTTTGTCACTGTCGGAGGCCTCTAAATAGAGACTTTTGTTTTTCGAGATTTGTGAAGATTTATGACAGTCAAGGCACTATTTAAGCGATGATGCACAGCAAAGTCATTTTGGTTAATGTGAAGCCATTTTGAAAAATGTCAGGTTCCGTGGGTTTCCAAGCTCATCTCCTAGCTCCGAGCAGAAAAACAATACGGGGCATTGTGCCATTTGTTGGGTCTATTCTTTTAACGGGGTAACCACAGATGGGATGTGAAGTGTTATTATATTGCCGAAATGAATGATGAGTTTGTAATCTGTTCTGTCAAGTCAATCTCTGAACCCCACTTTTTTCCTGAAAAGCATCTTAAGATTTGTGGGGGTCACCGGCTTTCACAATGGATAATGCTTAGGAAAAACCACGATCTACCCTCTGTACTTTCTTGCAATGAATTAAACTACTGTTTGTGTGTGTGTGTGTGTGTGTGTGTGTGTGTGTGTGTGTGTGTGTGTGTGTCTATATTATAGACCAGGGGTTCCAAACCTCTTAAGAGTGGCTAAAGATCCCTCTCGAAAAAAAGGAACAAATTGGTAATAAAATAAAAGGTAAAACTAGGGCACGCAAATAAAACATTTCACTTAAACCTATCTGACAAATTGCAACGCTCACAACAAAAATCTCACCCTCGTTAGTGAGGCTGAGTTTACATATTTTGAGAAAACGATATATGCATTAAAAATGGCTGACAAAAAAATCGAAACAAGAAACAATGTTAACGAAATAATAATTTGGCTCCGGACGGACCCCTTTTTGGAAAACCCATGTTGTAGCCCAAAGGATTTGTCTGCTTTGTTTTGAGAATTATTTAAGAATTATTTGAATATTGCCTGGAGTAGTTCAAGACTAATGACTCAAGAGCAATATTTCAAGGGTAATAACGATTGAAAGCGAAAAGCTGAGGAATGATTGTGATCCTTCAAATTGCTGACCAAAAAGTGACCCAAAATTGAGTATAATATTTACTTATTGTCATTAAAATGGTTTTATGATAAAACATTTATTTCTTATGATAACTATTATTGCCTGCTATTACTGTAATGTAAAGCCATTTTGATTGCATGTGGTGGATGAAATTCTCCATATAAATATATATTATTATTATTATTATAATTGTTATTATAATAATAATCATTATTATAATTATTATTACAAGCAGTATTAGTATTAGTATTATTAGCAGTATTAGTATTACGAGGGCTTTTTTTTCAAAGTAATATCACGTTTAATTGGCGCTCAGCAGCGCCCCCTGCTGGCCATTGCGTTCCTATTTAAACTGTGATGTTCCGCGCATTCGAGCCCAGTCAAAAAGAAGCGTCCTCGCTCCCCACTCCTTCAAAGTCAGTCTCACACGCTCTGTCACAGCAAGCTGGGGTCCTCCACCCGGAGTTCACCCTCCCCGGCGGAGCTCGCCAAGCAACACACGGCGGGACCTCTCTGCTTTTGCCGCAGGAGGAATGTTTTATCAAGACAATTTGTGAGAAAATACCTGAGCACCGGCGATGCGGAGGGATCAAGTTTTTCCACTTCGACATGAACGCACCTCACGCGGACCCTGAACGGCAACTCCTCCTCTGGATTGATCGATTGATTGATTGATTGGTTATAATTTCGTTGTTTTTTTTGTTTTTTTGTGGGTTTTTTTTTTTTTTGTTTGTTCTTGTTGTTTTTGTAAACACGTCTGATGATTTTGCGCGTCTGGGGAAAAAAATGTCGGATTATTGTTAACAACAAGGGCATTTTCCGAAAATCCGTGGAGTTGAATGAGGATACTGACACGTTGGGGGGAATTTACAGGAATTGACGAGGATTTGAACTCACCATTCCCTGTCTGCGACTATGTGGATACAGGTGCAGGTCGTTCTGCTGTTCATAGGTGAGAGGTGATCCGCCGTCATTGCCCACGCTTTGCTTCTAAAGGGATGTTCAGGTATTCGCACTTGGACACATTGTTCATCGACGTAAACATCAAAATGTAAAGATGTGTGAGAGAACGTTATGAACTTCAGCGGCATTTGCGCCGGTCTAATTGATATTGATGAAGCGCCCACGTTTTATACCCAGTTAATCACGTGTGACAACTATTTGTTAATATAATAACCATGAAAAGCCTGTCGTTCACTCATTCTTAATTTTGGACCACATTAAGAATTCACTTGCATGGATGTCTTTGGTCAACCGTGAGCCGGTGGCGTCGTCGGATGATCGTTTTGTCCCTCACCTTCATCATCACCGTCGTCATCATCATCATCGCCGGCCTGTCGTGCATCCCTCTTAACGGTCAGAACTTGTCCTTTCCTGAGCAACTTGCTCCCACTTATCCCCTGCGCCGATGCGGCCGGCGCTCGGGGTTCACAACCACCACAAGGTGTCTCTCTTGTCCCTTCATCAATAAGTGCCCCGCGCCTCGGTTTGGAGCAAAACCCCCTTCCAGACACAGCACTCCGAGCACCAGCTCCAGCGTCTGATCCAAACCTGTTGACTGGTCTTTTCAACCTGGACTGTTATCTGCAAAATGCTTTGCCCCGTCTTCCTCCTTCTTTCCTCCCACATCGCTGTCATTTCCTCCCCAACTGGCGTTCAATTTGGGAAACTGTCCGCGGTCCGAGCTTTATTTGTCGTGGCTAGAAATGTGCTTCAATTCAAACTCAGTGAATTCAAACGGCGGTGGTGCTGCTTGTTCCCAGGCAAACGACACGAGACGTGATGTCAGAATCACTAATCTCAAAGCGGTACCGTGCAAAATGTGATAAATTCATGGCGCCCCGGCAGCCGTAATTCAGTTGGAGGTGATATTCACACGGCGGAACAGGAAGCCGTGCGGCGTGTTGTTCAGGGGCAGTTTGATGGGGATGAATCCTGCCTCTCAAGCAGCACCAAGCAAATCACGCTGCACAACGCAAGCTCCTTGCCACAAATTATAAGTGAGAGAGAAACGACAATACATAAAATCAAGGCCTGTGTTGTGGGGACCTTGTCTCTCTCTCTCTCTCTCTCTCTCTCTCTCTCTCTCTCGCTCTCTCTCTCACACACACACACACACACAGAACCACTAATGCATGCCCATCTTTAATTACCCCTCTTTCCATTTACTATCTCTCCCCCTTTCTTCTCTCGCCCACCCCAGATCAGGCCGTGACCTGGGGGGGCTCCTCGGCCTCGGCCCTGGCTGCCGACGGCCCCAGCGCCATCAGCATGGGGCCTCGGCCCGGCGCCCAGCCCGAGTGGGTGGACTGTGTCCAGGCCACCGACATGTGCAACCAGAGCCCCTCCTGCAGCTCTCGGTACCGGGTGATGCGCCAGTGCCTGGTGGGCAAGGAAAAAGACTCCATGCTGGACACCAACAGGGAGTGCCGCGCCGCCCTGGAGGTGCTACTGGTCAGCCCCCTGTATGACTGCCGCTGCAAGAGGGGCATGAAGAAGGAGCTGCAGTGTCTGCAGAGCTACTGGAGCATCCACATGGGACTTACTGAAGGTAGGGGGAGGCAGATGGTGAAATTAGGAACCTGAAACATGAAAGAACAGTAGCACATTTTTTGCACATTCTCAACCTGTTCCACCGCATTACAGTGGTTTCTATAAGACCACAAGCATCTTAATATGAGCATTTCATATGAACCGTAGCCCCCCCCGGTTTGTTTTCCCACAGTCTGCATAATTTATACAGTTTGCAAGCACGATGAACAGAGAGCGAGATCACACGTTGTCCATATTATGATACGGCTATTGAGTGATTATTTGTTTCAGTCTATCTACCCAGCGTGTGAGCAGCGATAGTTTGGAATGGGATCAATAATGTAGTCAGCAAAATGCAGTGGGCTGTTCTGCAAGACTCAGGGAAAGGGCCGGTGGGGGGTAGTCATTCTCAGGGCTTTATGGCTGTGTATGGTTTAATATGTTCATTGGACAAAACATCGAAAGTGCTTTAAACGCGTGCACCATGTGTTTTCACTAAATGGTATTTATGGATTTTTTTTTCTCATCACAACTCTTCTAAACACTCGTATCATTCCAGTAATCCAGATGAGGCTCCAGAGTGCCTCACCAAGCAGCGTCAGAAAACAGGCACCGTACCCAATAATGTTGCCCAATTTCCCCAATGCCTTCTTAAAAAGATACTAAGGTTCACACCTCCCCCAAAGGAAACTATAGGTTGTCCCGCTTTCCTCTCACACTCTGAGGTAATGGGGCTGTAATAGGATTACATTAGGTGGAAAACCGTTATGGGAGACCTATTGGTTTTCACCTAAAGTGTTCCATATTACCATGTTATTAGGTTACAACCCCACGGCTCAATAGCCCTTAAGCGTCCACTTCCGCTAAACATAAAATAATGCCCTTGTTGCAAAACTTGATTTTGACGTTTCAATATTGAACAAGTCACACTGTTGCATTGGTATCGTACATAGCGGCAGCTTGGATCTCAAATGAAATGGCTAAATTAAAAAATGATGGTCGGCGACCGCAGAAGTGGGAAATCATTAGACAAATATTGTCACCCCCCACACACACACACACACGCACGCACATACACACGCACACACGCGCACACACACACACACACACACACACACACACACACACACACACACACACACGTTATAGCCTGTTATGGAGGCTTTGCAAGGAAACAAGAAAAAAATGCCTGTTGTACCGATGTTGAGTGTCGTGTAAAGTCGGATTATGCGTTGTATTGAGCTTTGTTGACTGGTGGGGCGCCACTGAAGCGTTGCAAAGGCTCCACGCCCCGAAAAGACTCCGGCTCCCTGTGACGTGATCCGTGAAGCGATCGGCCATGCCAAGCGCTCATGGCACCAGCTCCACTTCATCAGGCCGAAGGCAGCACAGGGTCCCTGACATGAGTTCAAGCAAAACGTAACCACGTGGACGCTCCCCCGGCCCTTTGTCCCGCCTTGTTCTCCTGGTTTTGTTTTCTCTCGTTCACACGTCGGGGTATACCTTCATTCATCTCACTCTTTCCTCTTGTTCTCTGCCTCCTCTGTAGGGCTGGTCAAGATATCGATAGGATATCGATATGATATTGATAAGTGACTAGGGATCGTCCGCGATTTTGGTTCAACATCCTAATATCGATAAAGTTAAATGTTGTTTTTAAGGCTACATTACAGTAAAGTAATGCTATTTTCTGAACTTCATAGATTGTTTTAGCATTTCTAATCAACGCATCTACCTGATTGGTCCCAAAATCCACATTACTAATGATTGTTTTCTTGGGTGTAAATGTTTCATAAGCAGAATCTGGGCCAAGTCCCTTTCCCTATACGAGAATTTGCCTTGGTACTAGTTGGTGTATTGTAGTGCAGGCAGACAAGTAGCATAAAAAAGAATGCTTAACAGTCAAGACAAACAACCAAAAATCCAGTCTATACAGAATATGAAAAATATGATCTATATTCCAGATAAAGATAAATTACAAAAAAGGCCATGACAGGGGCTAAGTGACAGTATGGATGAAGTATCGACTGGATATGAATATAAATATAAATAAAGTTGGATATTTCTGTACATGATGAATAATACAATATGTATACAGCAGTGTGGACACGGCTAACACGGTGAATATTGCCCATTTTACGAAAGCACCAAGAGTCACCCCCAAAATATTGGCAAAATTACCGATATCATCCAAAAATACCGCAATATTTTATTTGATCAATTTCGCCCAGCCCTACTCCTCTATCTCCCTTTTCCTTTCCCGACTCTACCAATTAAAAGGTTTTCTTGTTCATTCTCACTGTCTGCTGGAACCCGTAGAATCATCAGTCAGAATGTAAATTTTTTGGGGGGGTATAATTCGGAGCAGGTGTGTTTACGCAGGGCGCAGGCCTCCTCTGCGTGTACCGCGTGCCCTTCAAGCTCCTGCCTGCTGGTCCAGTAGAACACTTCACAGCAGTGTCCCGTTTTGGCCCACACCGCCCCAGGAGATAAAACCCGCTTTAACGCAGACGAAAAAGCTCTTACAGTGCAGCTTTAATCTAATCACGATCCATTGTGCAGTCGAGCGGGCGTTTGTTAACTGGAAACAATCCGTTGTACAACATCCTTCGCTGGAAAACAAACACGAATGGCAGAGTCCCAACAGACCTGCCCAAAAATAATTCTCCTAAGCCACTTAAAAAAAAAATCGTTCGCGGACACTCGAATATAGAGGGAAAGGGGGGGGGTTTGACAAGGTGCTTTTGTGCTCAAAAGGGTTGACAGTAGCTCAAAGGTTGAATTGTGCTCTTTGTAAAGAAGGGAGGACGATAGGGGGAGAGGGTTTTAATACACTTTTATTTAACACATGTGGTGTCTACTAACACAGTGGCACAAGCACAAAAAACTGAAAGACAAAATAATGAACAGAGCAATACATAAGTAAGTTATAATGATATGGTAATTATAATACTAATAAAAAATAAAGAAATACCAACAAAAGTAAAAAATAAAAACATTAACCACATAAGAAATAAAGGCCAAAAAAGGAGGGGGCGACATCCATTTAAAACACCGGGAATCAACCAAACTTGGTGCAAAAGGTCACATTTCCCTCTAAAACAGAGCAAGTGAGAGATGGAGCGAGGGGCACTGTAAGTCAATCAAGTCAAGCCGAGCCAATCTTATTATCACAGTTACAGTCTGAAATAGATTTGCCGAGCCACTTTTAGGAGGCTTAAGTGGATCAAAGTCATTGAAGAAACTGATTTGGCCACACTTTGCATTGTGGATACAGTGCATTGCGAGGAAGGAGCGCTTTGCTGCGACCCAGGGCCAGGACAGGCAGTCCGTGTGGGGACTCGCCCACAACCTTGACATTGCCGACAGAAATAAGGAAACGGCTGAGAGGGTTTTTTTTTTATTTTTATTTATTTTTTTCCTTTGGGGGGTTGTAAGAGCCTGGCTTGCACATTTCCAAGAAGCGACTGAACGTAGGAAACCACGAAGACTAGGTGAACCACACAGTGTGAAGACAAATTTTAAGTAAGTCTACTAATTACTAATCCGTTCCGCCCAACATGATTTTTACAATAATACTGGACAATAATGCCTTGCTTGGGTTTTTTTTTGTAGAGATAACAGATTAATTTGCCGGCATTATGAAATCATTTCGCAGCAAACGTAATTGCTGGCGTGCTCCGGGTCAGCCTGTTAAGTGCATTAACAAGCGATCTGGGGAAGGAGTCCACGTACCGCTCCTGCATTGGGCTCTGACTCACGCTGGCTTCTCATGCATCCATCACCTCCCTTATTGCTGCATGATAACTGGAAATCTTAAAGTCGCAATCAATGAGATTATCTCTGCGTGGCGGATTACACCAAAAGTCCCAGAATCCCATTAGAAACAGCAAGGTTTTTATTTTTATTTTTTAATCTGCTTTGATTTACAATCGTCTTCCCTCGAAGATGGTCACTGTCTTTTCTCAACGGTTTGCCGCCTTTTGATTGATTTGATTTTTTCACTTGAGGGGCTGGGGATTTTTATATTTTTTTAATGAATGTTCATCCAGCTGTGCTTCGCCTTGTGCGCGTGGCGGACCCCACCACCAACAATGATAAGCAGCATATAGAGAGCGCATAATGCAAATATATAGAATGGCTATTTCTTATAAAGTGCCGGCTAAATAAATATGTCATGAATATAAAATATATAGGAATCTTTTTTACAAGATAATCTTGCAGATTACCACTTTAATCTTAGCTGCATTGAACTATATAATGCTTGAATGCATTTCATGTCTGCATTTTCTTCCTATCCTTGGGGATTTAAGAATTTAGTCCTTCGATGTCCAGATGATAACTTATATATATAAAGCATGGCTGATAAAAAGCAGCCCCAGTTGAATAGCCCCTTTGAATGGCGTTCCAATGCCTTGAAATCCACATCCACCTTGATCCACATAAAAGTTGTTTAAGACTTGAATGCAAAACAAACCCCTGCAAGGTAACAGCAAACACTATAGACATGTAAGAGCGATGAGTGTCTCTACTTGAACTGATAAGAGATTGAATCTGAAAACCTCAAAGGCATTTTAAAGCTGAGGATTGGTTGGAATAATGAACAAGTGCATTGCGCCCGGAAAACACTTAATGTCGAGAGCCTCGGTTTGACAAACCCATGTCTCAAAAAGTGTCATTGTGCGTTATCTTTGTGAAGCAAAATGTGGCGTGTTAAGGAGATATATCCATCAATTGAGTTTTTATCTCTTAGACCATCCCAAAATGCCATATAAGCGACTGCATATCTCTGGTCTGAATACAATATAAACATACCTTTCAGAGGAATTAAAAGGGATTCAAGACTCTAACAGCTACAAATTAGTTTAAACCTCAACCACTCACATAGTGTTGTATTTTACACATACAGAGCACAGAAACCATTTACTCCTTCATAAAAGCAACAAATTGGTTATATAAATGAAATCCACACTGGACTGGAAATAATGAACCTAGGATGAACATAAATGTGCAAGCAAGTTCTTTCAGATATATTCACGGAGGGCTACCCGAAACACATTCCTATTCCTAGCACTAGCGCAAGTAGGCTGTTTGGCACCAAGGCGTGGACCAGGGACATCGAAAACCCGGTGATCAATAAAGGCGACAGCAATTACGAGTGCCAATCACGGCCAAAAGCCGCAGAACAATGCTGGATGCGATCTGGTTTTTATGCTCGGACCGTAGCTTTGGGATCCAGGCCCTGTATCTGCAAGACTTTGGCTGGAAAAATCAGCAGTCCTCACGAGAGCATGCTCAGAGAGCTGGAGCAGCTTCCGATGAGTGGCAACTTTGTTTATTGCGCAGACTGCTGACCACTTATGTTTGGCCATAAATGTCTTAAAGAGATGAGTGAAGAGAAGTCGCTGTCAAAGGCTCTTCTGGAACTAGATGTGATCAGGAGCTAGAGTTGCTATTGAGAGCAAGAGCGGAACAGCACAGCAGTCGATAAACATTATCCTTCGCTCACCAAAGGGCATAATGTGGTTTTCCACAGGGATGCATCGTGCAAAATATTCCTCTACATGTTTTCAACTTATCCTGTACAAGTAATGTATGATTAAGGTAAACAAACACCCGAGCTCCGATCTCAATTGGCAGCGTGCTCAAAGTCCTTTTCGGGTCCTGGCGAAGGAATTGAGAAGTGATAGGAGCTGATAATGACGGAGGAGCTGTTGGCAGAACCCCGAGGAGGCGGCACAGGGTGGGCCCCATGCTTTCGGGGTGCAGCGCACGTTCCTGGATAGAACACAATTTAGCGAGGCACGCAGCAGGGGCTTGTCCCGCTGTTCGCACTCGGGAAAGAATCAACCCGGTCTAAATATTTCATTCAGCTATGGGCGGCGTTAGAAATCTGCCCTGCAAACTATGCAAACTATGCACTTTATTTATTCACGCAGCCGGGATATGGCAACATTTTGAAATTTGTCAATGAATGGAGCAGTTGTTGGCCTGCTGAGCCATCAACGCTTTGGGGAAAATGATTCCGATTTGGATCGTGGCTCTTTATGATGCAGTTTGCAGGTGCGGCCTTCTTCTAGGCTGCTGTACTGCACCCTTTCTTTGGTTAGAGATCTTAGCTAAATGGTGTTGTAATGACACTCTTTGAGTCATCAGTAATAATGTGCTAATGGTGACTAGTTAATTGTGGTTTCTAACAGAAAATGACAGCTGAATTCATTGTGTCAATGCCGCCATACTTGATGGATAATGGGTAGTTTTTGATGTGAATGGGCCTGTGTCGGTGGGAGGCGGTGAGAACTAGCAGTTTGAATCTATAAAAGAAGTAATTACGTGAAAAGAAACAACCAGGGATATACAGTATATATGGCTTTGGCTCTTTTTCAATTGTGCCCTGAGCCTCGTGCGGATATCGTCTGGCAGGTTTGCAGCAGAATTGGTAATTTAAACGATAACTTTTACACCCTGCACACACATTATTTCATAGCGTCAGCGATGAACACAGCCTGAATCACAAAGCAGGCTCGGAGATCTTTTGTGTGGACCTTTCATTGCACTTTAATTAGTTGCACTAACTTTAACTGGGGAGACAGAGAAGTACGTGTTAGACTCTCGGTTTAGTGCCGAAGAGACGTGTCTCCTCATGAAATGACAAGAAACGGGGAAGACTTTGCGGAGTGATTTATTTTCCCCGTTTTCGTGAATGTCGGCATTGTACGTAAAGGTCACAATCTCAATATGTAGCTATCCCACGCTAATGCGTCCAGCTGGCCACTAATACAGCTGCAACTTCCACGAAAACTACCATGTCAGCCTGCTGCGGGTTTTTTAGCCGACATTTCGCCCCTTTCCTTCCTCTGCTGATCTGCAGAGGGTGGAAGAAGAGAACGAATCTCTCCCCAATGGAGAGAAAGAAGCAAATAATGAGAGAGCAGGAGAGGAGGAGATGCTCACGGGGCCACGGTGGTACAGTATACCGGGTGGGGGCCGTGGGGGCGTTTACAAAGTACACAGTATTCCTAGGTGAAACCATCATTACTATGAGCAATGATAGCAGTCGCCGGCCATTACCATAGCCATCCACTGTCATAAGCACAATACAGGGGGATCGGCGGTTGAGTGGGCACTGCATGCTGAATACGTCCCCTCTGATTTTCCTCCCCTTCTGTCGCCGGGAACAGCACTGGCGAAGCGACCGCTTCATCATCGGGGGAAGGGACCTGTCGATAAGCCCTGGACCCAATCAATAAGGCCTTTCAGCGCCTCTCCTTCTGCCATGTCCCTCGTCCCTCGTTCTGAAGATGTGAAAAGGATCAGTGAAATATGATGAAATAATGGCCGTTGTTTGTTCTCGTAAATCTGTTTAATGATTTCCTATAAGTGTGAGTGAAGGGGGCATGGAGTGCCAGATGAATGGGGCCCCGAGATGCCCTCCCATTCACCGTGGAGTGTGTATGGAGTGTGACGGCGTAGGGCTGAAATGAGGGCCGGCGTGCGAAGTGGAGACCGGGTCTATTGTTGCTGAGTGAGTTCTCAGCCTCCCTATCCAAGGAGGAGATTGAGTGACAGGCCATTCTGCTCAGTGAATACTGTCATGATGTGGGCATTAGTGCTCGCTCCTGCCAGAAAGGTTCACAGTGTGATTGAATGTGCATCGTAGCAGTCAGCCAACCAATCCTAGACGCTGTTATCACAGCCGGAGCGCTCTCAGTCTCACTTTCTGTCTCACTCTCTGTCCGTCTCTCGCTCTCTCTCTCCCTTTGTGTCTCAATCTACAGTTATTGGATTTGCCTATAATATGGTCCACATTTACGTATCAACCAAGGTTTCCTGTAAAGGGGAATACCACCCCTTTTCAGCGTTATAATGGCCAAAACTACCCAAAACTAATTGTCATGTGGTCCATAGAACCAATTCTTACACTTTCTGAGAACAGGGCAATTTCAGAGGCAGGGACGTATCGGCAATGTACTGTTTGGACAATCTCAATTTTATTCAAAACAGCACAACATGGCACAACTTGTTTGAGATTTTCCAGGATGGTGTGGTATCATAAACCACCCAGATGTACTGTCGTAGCGACTTTTTTCACCTTAGCTCACTCTTTATCCACGAATGGAGTCGGGGGAAGCCTCACCTAGGCTGTGACGTATATGCCCTTATTTGGAGTTCCACCTTCTCTGGCTAGATAAACTGAGGTGAAGTAACGCTGCACATCCTTAGACGGCGCTGTCTCTTGAATTGATTTTTACAACTATTGATCTGTTAAGCAACAAGTGAAGAAATATGCTTATGTCGCATATGGTTTGGTGAAATTGATGATGATTTCTCCAAATGCATCCTTTGCTCTTTTTACATTGATGACCAAGAAAACCTGATAGAGCCCAAATGCCTTGTAACAACGCATTATGTGCCATCTACATTTTCTAATAACTTGCCACGCCTGCATTTAGTTACCAAAATGTAAAAATATTTGATCTTTAGTATGAAATTACACCTGTATTATATGAAGAGACCCATTTTTAGTTATGACTTTCTAAAATATATTTTTTACCTTTATTATGTCATCACACCTGCCTTTAGGAATAACTCATTCAACGCATTATGTTACAACACACCAAAATTACAGTCAAGTATTATATCAAGTGTCACACTTTAGCAAATGAGGAAATTTCACTTTGTTGTAACAGAGTGAAATAAGTAATAAAGCATCATGTAAAAGATAACTACAAAATATATTATTGTTCAAGTTAGTTATTTAAAAATGTGAAGTTATTACAAAATACTGGTGTTATTAAGTAATGAAGCTCAAATGTATGATATTTTGGCAAGTAGTTATAAAATGTGCTGTTACATAATGCATTGTAACATGCGTCATTTATCATGTATTGTATTATAATTCTAAAAGTTAATACTGAAGATAAACACAATGAGCTTAGGAGAGACCTTCGAAATGCAACAAAAACCCCAAGGTGAAAGATGAGTTGAAAAATTAAAAATGAACAAAAAATCCACAAGAAGGTCTCAAGAGTCCTCCCCGGTGTGGAGGACTCCTGAAAGCCACGGCGGCGGAGGAGACGACTCCGACCGCGCCTCAGAGAAGAGAGTGTTCCTTTCACGCCGACCATCTGTCTGAGAGCAGCGCTGGTCACGCTCTGCTCTGTCAGAGCAAATGAAGTCAAACGGAGGCTTAATTACAGTGATGAGTTGTTGCCCTGCGGCTCAAACCATCTTATCACTAAACAGCTGGGAAGAATTGTCTATTACTTGATGAATGCATAATTGGGTCCAGAGTGACTGTCAGAAAGTAAGTGGATTATTATTATTATTATTTTTTTTTTTTCAGGGGAAACAAGGCCCCCTGCTGTGTGAGGTTTTTTATTTTGTATTCATTTTTAATTTTTTCCATGCACTAAGGGCACATGTAATAATGACACTATTTGCAAATGATCTGATTTAGCATTGTTCCCAACAGTAAACAACCTTTGTACCGTACAATTTAAAGGCTGGTTCTGTTTGGAGTTCATTGTTCGGTGAAATTAAAAGAAAAGAATAAAACACATTTTTGGCCCCATGAAAATGAATAGAAATGATTTGATCGTTTAAACTGTAACATTACCGTTTAATATTTAATAAACGGGGGGGAGGCGGAAGATGGTGGTGCATAGTTGCGTGGCACAAACAGCATGTTATGTTGTATTGGAACACTCGGCAAATATTCTCCCCTGTTCCATTTACACAATGGTTCCGCGGGGCAGTAAAAGATGACCCTACCGCACTGGGGACTTCTTGAAAGCACAACCGCGCAAGGTAATTGTTGTGATTAGACCTGCTGGATGTTCTTTTGGTCCTGCAGCCTCTGAGGGAATTTCTCTCTGCAGAAAATGGGAACAGTAATCAAATTACAGTAATGTTGCCGAGGAACCGGTGATTCATATAAGAGACTTACTGACTGACAGACAGACAGGCAGAACGACCGACTGAAGCGAGGCGGACCACAGCATGAACAAACCAAATTCACGGATTTACGCAAAAAAAAAGGAAACATCATGAGAAAAATCACATGTATGCAGATTTGGGGTAGCACTCAAAGGAAAAAATGGCCGACAATCAAACAGGGAATAGTGTGTGTCATTTACCGGGCTAGATGAATGGCTATATGCATGAATATAATGGCACCCAAATATCTGGATACAGCATTTTATTGTCGTTGTTGACTGGGTGGAGGAGGGGGGTGGTAAGAGAGTGCCGGAGAAAATGTTCCCATTACATACGTATATACATTGCTTTTTTAGTTTCATTCAATTACAATAAAAACACACTGTATTTGTTTCCTCTGGTGAAACGGTGAACGGATCGCTTTATGCCACGCCAACGAGGAAGTTGCGCCTGGGTGTTCAGAAAGGAAAGGGTCTGCCGTTCACCACGCGAACAGTGACGGGCAAGAGCGAGTGAGGAAATAATACACGTCGAATTTAAAAATTTTATAATTGTACCTATTTTGGGATTCTCAGTGTGAGAAATACAAGGTGTGGCGCGTGGGCGCGTGAACCGGTTGATATGCCGCGAGTCACAAGGTCATAGCGTGTGACTTGGCAGCTCTGTTTAACAATTATTAAAATCCTTTTTCCTCATAATGTAATTTTAATAATGCTAGTAATAACCTGGAGCCGCAACTTAATCACTGGACCATCCGTGCCGCCACGTCCCAATCCTCCATCACCCCCTCGCTGCTGTGCACATACGTACACATACCGTTCATCCTCATTGTCCGTGCAATGAGGATGAACGGACAATGAGGTCCAAATGGTCCAAATGGTCCCGCGGACGGGGGGAGGGGGAGGGTGCGATATTTCAAGGCTGTGAAATATTGCATATTGGTGGTAAATATGACGATATTCGATATTATCGAAAATCAGCCCAAGTCAAATATGCATATACGTATATAAATATATAAAAATATATACAGTACATATATTGATTGGATCTGCTGATCAGTTGTCCAGGCAGCGCTGGTGTCCACCAACAGGTTTTGGATTTTCTCATTAGCCGCGGCGCCATCCCACAACATCCTCCGTGTGTTTCTGTCGGGATCAGAATGCAAAGCTATTACACACTGGAGGGTTTGTCTCAATCACACCGAATGGCTATGAATTTTAAATGCGGGATTAGGGCCTACAGAGGAGCAGGCACATGGGAGAGACTCCGTCAGCACCGAGTGCTAATTGGATTTTTTTTTCTTTCTTTTTCCTTACAAAACTGTTCACAGCAATTCCGTGCTACTGGTGAGGACGCAGTGCTTTTGTTTCAGCCCCATCAACCACTCTTCCAAATCACAGCGTACCAGGAACAAATACTCACCTCCAAAAGACAGAACCAATCTGACTGTGATGAATAATCTTCTGCATATCACAAAATAAGCTCTGACGTTTTTTCTTCTCGGTCACAATTTGTTGCAGCCGATGACCGTGCAGACTGGATTATGGATTGGATTACTTATTGTATTCTGTGGAAATATGTCATTTCAGACGTGCTTAAAATTTGTACAAACTCTCTGTTTATTATTATTGTTACTAATCAGGGCTCGACCATAACGGTTGCCCATTGCCCCGGGCAACCAGATTTGGGCCATTGTCAGCCTGTCAGCCATTGTATTGTCAGCCCGTTGTTTCCGATTTGTTGATATCACCTTTGTTAATGTTATTCTCTTAATATTGAAATATTGGTTATAATTACAGAGGATGGATATCACAAAATTTTTAATGATTACAATTCGGTAACCATTTTGTTACTCATGGCATCCAAAAGCTGATGCATGGTTCCCAACTTGGCAACCACTTCTAAAAGCTAGTGTCGGGCCCTGGGATTATTATTATTATTATTATTATTATTATTATTATTAATAATAATAATAATAATAATAATTATAATTATAATAATAATAATAATAATAATAATAATAATGAGTGATGGTACAGGTCTTTTTAATGTTAAATGTTACGCTGACGAACTCCATCTGTTTCACTGATCATATTTCAAACTTCTTGTCTTCCTCACTGTTTTGCCAGGTGGAGAGTTCTACGAAACTTCCCCATACGAACCCGTGGCGCCCATCCGTCACCCCGACGCCTTCCGCCTGGCCTCCATCATCTCAGGTAACGGCCACCACAGGACCCGGGTCTTCTATTTAACCGAGGCACTTCATCACACGAGAATCTGGCGTGAATGTTGCTGCAACCCAGAAAGGATGTGGTGATGGAGATTCCTCAAACAGGGACGGATGAAAGGAAAGCCACTCAAAGAGGCCGACAGGCTGCTGTATTTCCACTGTCTGATATTTTACTCATCCAGATCCTGTTTTTTTTAATCTCCTAATCCGTCCTGTAGCGAAGCGGGGGGGGGCAGTCGAGTTAAAGTGGCGATCCGTAAGGTTCTCTGTGTTGGGTAGATTACACTACAAGTCGTTGAATTCCATTTGGAACTGCAGCATTTTGTTTTTCAGCATCCGGGTTCACCCTCGTCTTTACACTACGATGTCACTTGGGGTTCTTTTTGTGAATATTCACTTATTCATAACGTTTTTCCGATCACAACTATCTACATCGCTTCATCAAATTCACCTCGGCGGCCTTTCGCTTCATGCGTCCAGCAGACCCCGCCACCAACAATGAAACCTGCATATATGAGATCATACTGTATGCACAACGCAAATACATTGAATGGCTGTTGCTTATAAAGTGTCAGCTCAATAAATATGGGATAAATATCAAATATAATTACCGCTTTGAACGCAGACTCCCCAAAGCAACGCCACATTCTTACTCATTGATGTTGCCTTCATTTTGATTTCCTATTGGGTTCACTGATTAAACAGCCAAGTGCCCATCAGGGAAACTATAGCTTGCTGTTTATTTTACTGGTTATTACCATCTGGGCATTACTAATCAATGCACATTATAAATATAAAGCACGATAGGCAGACCCTGGCCGTAGAAATAGGTGTGAGCGAGCTGAGCGAGGGGCCGGGGGTCCACAAGCTGCCAGAGCTACAGGCTAAAGTCACACGCAAAATGCAATCGTTTCTTTTCATCCGCTTCCAATACCAAAATCGCCGAAGGATGTAACATTCCACTTTTTTTTTTTGCCAAAAGCAATACGCACGCACAAAAGGCAGAACATTTTCCCTCCTTTTTTTTTTTCTTTTTTGCCTTGGCTGATGTATCCGTCTTTGTTTTATATCTGGGAGGTACAGAGAAAAGGCGTCTCACTTAATCCTCTTCGCTCACAATCAGCAACGTATCAGCTGTTTGATACGTTGAAAAATAAAAGGGGATAAAGATATAAATATATGAATATATACGTATGTATATGTTCAAACAGGAACAAGCTTTAAGTGCTTCAGTGTCATTCACATTTTCAATAATCAAGGAGAGCATCCGCACATGTGCCAGCGATGTCCAAGTGAGAGCGTTTTGCATGGAGAGCATGGTGTGATGTTCCCAAACATATTAAGACGCAACAAGGGACTCATTACTTTATCCATTTTGCTTCAGTTGTTTGCTCCGTTCTGTCCAAGGTGAAGTATTGGATTTGCTCTCCGAAATCTATTTAGCCGCGAGCTTTCCTCATTATTTATTTCTTCTGAGGACACAGTAATTGATTGTGGCGCGGCGAGAAAACCAGGGGCAAACAGATAAGTAATTACACACATGGAAAATAGTTCTCACTTCGATTACCCAAACCTCACAAAAGTATTCGTAATCGCGTCTATAAATGTTAAACTGTGCAAAGGCCAAGGGAGTGTATGATATCTGCTTCGGCTGATGAGGGCAGGGGAATTCGTTCTCTGTGAGAGGAAGGTTGGGAAAATTGAAAAATAATCTCAACTATTTGAAGAGTTTTTAGTCTATGAGGAAGATAAGGGAAGGGGCGGCGGGCGGGAGGGGGGTGGGGGTGATGTACCGTGTGCTTCTGCCCAGGTAACAGCAGGACAGAATAAAAGCACTTCTGCGTCGCATAGCCGGTGAATTACACTGTGTTTTTCAGCTGCAAGGGGCAGTTACCGCACGTTCAAATTGCCCTCAACTCAGTTCTCCAGCCCCAGTGAGTAGGCTCACTTGGCTGCGAAGCCCACAGAGTCCTTCCGCCACAGACCACAGAATCCAAATATTAGCCATTGATTTAAATGATGGTGGTGCCCTGTGCTCCCCTCCATTCCATCGCTTTGACCCGACGTTGAGGTAATTAACTTTTAAGTGAAAGTATAGAGCAGGCCTGAATGTTGCACGCCGACCCCCCCCCCCCCCCCCGGAATTTTGACAACCCGTAGTTAGATCTTCGGCCTCTCAGCACTAAGCCTCTCACCTCGCCGTTGAGTGCACACTATCCAATTAAATCTGGAAAGCTCTTTCTATGGGGGGGGGGATACCGGTGCAGCTGCTGTGCTTAGCATGCTGCGGTCAAGTCTGCCCCCCTTGTAACAATTACTATTGCCACCTTGTACGGAGAGGCCTCGGGGGTGTAAGGGGTGGTATTATTAGAGTTTTGCGTATCTGTGTTTAGCGTTGTAGGCTTCTACGTGAAGCGTGTAACAGGACTTGCGATAGTCCTGTAACCCTTTGTCTTTATGTAACTATGATGCTGCGCTTGTATCTAACAGTGAACTGATGCAGGACATGCTGTAGAATCATGCAGCAAACGACCACCGGCCAGGTTCCAACCTAGGGTTCGAACCTTTGAGTCCCCGACATGCGCTGCATTGTATCTAACATTATTTTGTGGGGGACTTGAGAAAGGTCTGCCAGAAGGGGGGTAAAAGAAAAGAGTTCTGCCTATGACAGCAGGACTGGTGTCAATAACGCCACCCTGATTCCAACCTATGCCTTCAACTCCATCTGTAACTTCACACATAAACATTGCTAAATACTTCCTATCACCCTGAGAATACGCTACGTGGCCATTCTCTTCCTGCTATAAGGCCGTGGTCAAAATGTCAGAACTACACGGGATGGCTACCTACAGTATTTTGCTCAAAATGGAGGCAGATCAATAGCAGTATCTAATAAACCAAAAACATATGTTTTGGAAATATTTTGTGTATTGCCTCTCTAGACGTGGCAGTATGGTAGGTTCTATGCAATTCATTCTCAGCGATCCTGTGTTTTTTGTTGCTACTTAGCCACATAGTTCGACGTTAAATCCTTTCTTGGAAGAGACCGTGTGGGAGGCAAAAGTCTGAGTTTGTTTACATCAATCGTGATTCCCGTGAATTTCGCTTGCAGCAGCTTTGTCATTTCTAAACGTAATCTAAACGCCTAATCGTAACCAGGTGCATTTCCACCGCGGCGGAGGCTTCTTAGGGACATTTTCTGGCTTATTAGCTCTCAGCTCTTGCCTTTAACGTCGTGACTGAGGACAACGAAAATCAATACATTGTTATCTCGGTGGCACTTATGCCAAAATTATTCGTTCAATTCGCGAATTCGGTTTACGTTGTTCTTGATCTATGCGATAGAGCGCTGAAAAATAAACGATTATCAAGCGGAGTATCCTGCTTAAAATGAGTCCAGCCTTAACCCGACTCTCCACTTACTCTTTAGGAGCGAGAGTCGTTTTGTTTAACATAATTAACAGTCAGCGTTTTCCTAACAAGTTCGAATTGAACAATGGTGATTTTCCAACTTGAAACACACAAAGTTTGGTAGTTTGCTCATGCATGCGTACATTGACACACACACATGCGCACACACACACACACACACACACACAACATGGATTTGCAAGACACACACGCACACAAACATGAATTTGCGACACACACACAAACATGAATTTGCGACACACACACAAAATTGAATTTGTGACACAGACATACACACACACACACAAACATGAATTTGCGACACACAAACAAGAATTTGTGACACACACAGTAACACAAACATGAATTTGCAGCGCACACACACACGCACACAAATATGAATTTGCGACACACACACAGTTACACAAACATGAATTTGCGGCACACACACAAACATTAATTAGTGACACACAAACATGCACTACTATAGTAGATTGTTCAAATAGATCAAACATTATTGCCTTTCACTAATAGCTATTTAAAAATGCTTAACAGCATGCATATTAAGACCGATGGCCGCTAAAGGAAGCCAAAGCTTTGAATCCCAAAGAGAGAGTGAGGGAAGAACTTGAAGGCAGATGTGGGTAAACAGCACGTATTGGGAAATGTGTTTACTTAGATGCAGCGTTCCTTTGGAGCTTTCCTTCCCGTTATGTACAACACTCGCACAAATTCACCCAAACGCCCCCCTACAGCTAGCCAGCCCTCATCGTTCTCTTTGAGCCTCTCTCTCACTTTCTCTCTCTCTCTTTCTCTCTCTCTCTCTCTCTCTCTCTCTCTCTCTCTCTCTCTTTCTCTCTCTCCCTCCCTCCCTCTCTTCCTCATCACTTTATATTAGACGCATCATTTCGCACTGGGGGGGGTACAGACGTTCCTTTGTATGGGGGAAACATTTCAAAACTTTACAGCTCTCCCTCAGATGATGGATGTCTACATATTGCTGACATGGATGAGGGATGTTGTGATGTAGAGTATTTATGTCGCCCGTCCTCGCCAAACCCGTCTCTCTCTCTCTCTCTCTCTTTTCCCTCTCTTTTACTTCCCCGGCCCCCCTGGAAGCCCCGGTGTGACATGAAGGCGTGGAGCTAATGACTGATGAGCCCTTTGACACAGAAATGCTTGACACGCTCCTCGGGGTCCGGACTAAAGACTTCCCTAACAAGCTCACGCACGCTCACCCAGGGCCGTATTAAATCCCAAAACTTTGGCACCTTTCCTAATTACTGAGAACGTACCCAGAGGGAAGAGCCTCCTCTGCTAACCTGGGCTGAACTACCCCCCACCCCCCCCCCCCACACCCCTCCGCAGCGCAGCGTCCCTGGAGTACCAGATGATATATGAAATGCAGAATTCAAATAAGGCTGAGGGAGAGCAATTACCGGGGAAGGAAGGAAGATCCCTTACTCTCAGGGAAAAAACTCATCAAATTCCAGATACGCCGTACGTGACTGGTTCTTCCAGCTTCCCTTCGCGTCCATGCATGTTCTGTGCGATGGAGAGGGGGAACTTAGACGACTTGCTCTCCTTCAAAAATCTCCCTGCGTCCTGTGTGAGACGGAGAAGAGAGATGGGAAGGAAAGTGGTGGAAACGGTTAAAGGCATTTTTCTCCCCTCCCTTGCTTGATCTCTCCCCTCTTTCTGTATCTCCATCCCACCGTCTAGTTTTCTTTGGCCCACTCTCTCAACTTATTTAGGTCTCCTCTTTCCCTCTGTCTCTCTCTCTCTCTCTCTCTCTCTCTGTCTCCGTTCTCTCCTATGGCCCTATTTTCGCTTGCTCTTCTTTTTTTTTATTCTCTCTCTCTCTCTCTCTCTCTGTCTATCTCTCTCCATCTCGATGCGGTATATACTGTATTTATACGTGTGGAATGGAATCCAGTCGCGTTTATTTTACCCCACGGAAAAGAGCGGCCCATTAAAATCTATCTATAGCCTGAAATCAAACAGCGGGGTCCCCAAAAAAACGATGACTCCACTCGAACCGCTTGGTGACATTAACAAAATCGTACACAGCGAGATTCCCCTATGCGGCACGGGGGACGGCACTGTAATTGTTTGCAAATTCCGTTAAAGAAAAAAAAAATTCTGATTTTCATTGCATTTTGGAGCCCAACACTCATTCATTAAATTATTCATTCATATAGTACGTCCGTGCGTGCGTGTCCATTTATTTATTTATTTTCTTTAGCTGCTTACACCTGCTCAAGGTCGCGGGGCCCATTTTTCTAATGAGCTGAGGTTTCACAATGTCCTCTCTAGATGCATGGCAGATAGGTAGGACTCATGTTCTGCAGATCACGCAGTAATGGTATTGCACCGCTGTTGAATAATCATAGGCTTACTCAAACTATCACCCATCTATCCAACTTTATGCCAATTCACTCACGTGTAAACAATTCACTCACTCGAACACGATTGACGGACACCAAGTGCCATCAAGTCAAAGGAGGAGGCTCCATAATGGAGCGCCGAGGTATAAACCCCCTAGTGGCCAATGGATTCGTTGAGGATTTTGGAATACAGGTACTCCTCCCTTAACGACCTACCTGATTAACAACCGTTCGGACTAACGACCAGCCTTCCAACCAGTATTGCGCGCAGCGCACAATACCGTCTCAGCGTCAAGCATCTCATCGGGCATCACCGTTCTCAGTCTCATCCCCGCAGTCTTGTCAGTATTCACTATACTAGCGTTCGCAATGGCCATGCCCCCTTACCGTGAAATAACACGGGTCCTCGCTTATCGACCACTTCACTTAACGGCCTGGTCCTAGGAATGGAGCTCGTCGTTTGGTGAGGAGTACCTGTATGTATTGTCGGCCGACTAATGTGTTTGGAGTACATATTTTTGCGACTTTTTACTCATGAGGTCCCATAGAGCCATAGAGACCCATAGAGGTCACTACTGTTGTCCAGCAAACAGGGACGAGTCTGGCGATATTGATTGATGTGTGTGATATTGAGATTTCGGACACATAACGTTGACAGAAGAATTGACTCACTCACTCACTCACTCCCTCACTCACTCACTCGTCGAACACACAACTGACGTACGCTGGGTCCGTTGACTCCACCCAAAGTCGTTCAAGTCAATGGAGGAGAATTAAAATGCGAGGGAACCGTTGAGAAATTTCAAACTTTGTGTTTTCTCATTCATGATTGCCTTGTCGAATGTGTGTGTGCGCGCGCACGCGTGCGTGTGTGTGTGTGTGTGTGTGTGTGTGTGTGTGTGTGTGTGTGTGCAGACATTTGTAATACTGAGAGTGCTTGATTGCACCGCTGATGATCCCAGGGTTAATTATTATGAGTGTGAGTCAGCCATCTCTGCTGAATTGCTCCAAATCTCTATGTGTGCTGCCTGCGTAGCGCTGCTTCATGCCCTCTCATTCCTTCTCTCCATCATAATCAGCCGCCGGAATCAACTCCTCAAGCCGCCTCTCACTCCTAAAGCTTTTTCCGTTTTTATAAGTCGCTTATCATTGACTTATCAACCCTCTCTCTCTCTCTCTCTCTCTCTCTCTCTCTCTCCACATTAGATATGTTTGCTGAAAACTCTCGTTATAATGCACTTGGAAAATCAATTAGCACCCTGTAACACAATACTGCATATTTCCCCTCCCATTTCCACTGCTCTCCTTCTTCCATTGCCCCCTCCTCCTCCTCCTCCTTCTCCTCTCTCTCCTCCTGTTGTCCTGCTGCTCGTGTGCGAGCGTCGGAGCAGTCAGAGGGTTTTGTGTTTTGTGTGTTTGCTCCGGGACATCTTTTCGGTTGAAGCACCGAATTCAATCTCAGCTCCCCAATCAGAGGTAGTAAAAAAAAAAGAAAGCCCGCTGCTGCCTGCCTGAAAAGCAGCCTTAGCCTCTGCTTGGTCAGATAAATCTTAGGAGCTCATCCTTCTCCTATTTTACTTTTCATACCCCCCCCCCCCCCAGTGGCCCACATTAGAGCCTGCAGATGGCCAGGGGAGATTTCGGAGCTGCAATCCATCAATGTTACGCAGCGCAGTCCGCTGCACAGCCGTCCCGCTACCCTTGCCTAAACATGGAACGTTCAGGCCTCCCTGCAGGACTGCCAAAACCAGGCTTGGCCCACTTTGGCAAAACTTTGGCCCTACTCCGGCCTCTTCGCACCCGAGTTAAACGTCAGCGTTCCTCCAGTGGCTCCATTCTCAGCTGTAGGATCCCAGCTGGAATGCCTGTCTAAACTTGATGGAGTTGGCTAATTATTTTTTAATTCGTTTTATAAGTTACTAAGTTAGAACTGTGTAATAACTAAGTAATAACCGAGTTATAAACAAGTTGTAACTAAGTTATCATATCTTAGTTTACAAACTTCAAGTGTGTGTGATTTCAGTCTTTAAATATGTTGCCATATAGGGCGTCACAATGCTGTAATTGTTTACATTTTATAACAAACATATAATGTTAATGTGCTTTTTATTTGAGCGAAGGGGTCTTGGTGTTCACCGGTGGTAATAAAGTCGAGTCGTGTTTAGTGCACTTGACCTTGGGACATCTGAAATGGAAAAACCCGAAAACTCGGCCCGACTGTTACCCCTTTCCCACTGCACCAAAAACCCGGTAACACCTGCTAACATCCCTCTAATTTTGGCCCCTTTACCTGCGCGATATGATGCGTGCTGAAGTTCCAGACGTTGGCACATAAACAGACAGGAATATCTGTGTATCATTCCATCATTTCATATCCCATTTAGAATCCAAAATCAGAGGTTATGGACTTTCCGGATGGGGGACCGTGAAACGTTGTGAATGTGGGGATTGCTCCGTGGGGAGTACAGATGAGAACAGCGGAGAACCCCCACACTCCCTGCCGGGCTGCAAGTCGGCTCAAAATACTTTTTTTCCCAAGTTTTATGTTGTATGTTGTTTGTTTAAGCTGCTCTCTCCTCTGCTTTGTTCCCAATTACACTGGCACCATATCACGCCCCTTTTCCGACAAAGTGAAAGGCATTTCTCCTGGCAGTGGGAAAGGTGTCAATCGCTTATTTTCAGCGAGTTCACCCGGAACCCGCTAGTCTGAAAACGGTATGTGTTTCACCTCACAGCAGGTAGTTGCTAGGATGGCATCAGGGGCTTAGCCATATAGGCGCTCTAGGCAAACCTTCGACGGGGGGTGAGAGAGAGTGACAGAGAAAGTGTCCCCATTGTTTGCACTGTGCTTTTTTCGTTTCATAGTAAAACGGAGTAAAATAAAATAACCTACATATAAAATAAAGACTCACTGTTTTGCCGCGCTGATCACAGGCACCTCAGTCAGTACCGTCAGAGAGGGAGCGATCGGGGCGCAGAGCCGGAGGCTATTCATAAAACATTCGGGGCTGACGCCCACCCCTAACTACGGCACTGCCTCACGGGAACCTAATTTTCTTCACCGTGCAGAGTTTGTAATTATCCGACGTGAACAGGAAACCTCAGTGCCATTTTTTTTTTGTATGTGTTTGTACACACCCCCCTCATTTTGTGGATTGATAATGTGCGATAGCGAGGCCCCTCTCGGAAACAATACCGATTTTTTTTCCGACACTGCCTTGCCCCTCTTAAATAAACGTTCCTCTTCCTGCTTGGGGGCCGTCTGATAGACACAGAGCGAGATTGGTTCTGTTGAATAAGAGATGAATCTCTCCGGGTGTCACCACGACGCCGCGACCCCTGAAATATCATTATCTCTCGGAAGGGGAGGTTAACTTTTTCTAATATAGCCTGAATACTAGAGAGCGGGGTGCCACCGGGCGAATGTAATGCTGTTTTATTACCCGTATATCTCAGGGAAAACGTACATACGCGACATCGCGGAAGAACATCCCAAAACACACACCTAGTTACATGATCTGTGGGTGGGAGGGGGTTACAATGAGGTGGTAATTGCAATGTTTCAGTTTTGGGATTACACTAAGAAGGGGTGGGGAAAAAAAACAAAACGTCAACCTAATCTTGTACTTGAACTCTGTGATAGGTGGGTCGTGCAGCACAGCATGTTTTGCAGTACCTACTCCTTGGCAAGTACTTGGTTTTTGGGGCGGCTGCTATGGTATTTTAGAGTCGTTTCACATTGACCAGTGTGCTCCGAGACATGTTATCACGCCCCGCTGAGATTCTTTGCGAAGGACTCCAGTTTGCTCTTTGCTGTCTCCACAGAGCCTAATTACGGTGTCTCTTTGACTTCATCAAAGCTCAAACAACGCACAACAGCAGATTCAACCAGAAAAAAAAAGGGCCGTTAATTACGTTGAACCATTAAATCTATATTACGGCAACAGCTTGACAATCCAGATGATTCTTCAGACATCTCGCTGTGCTAATAAAAATGAACGCCTGTAAATAACTAGTATATTAACCTCCAAAGTTGAAGCTTCGGGTTTCGGTTTCATATTCCACTCAAGGTCCCGAGCGCAGACTGACTCGGTTGTTATGCAAGAATGCGCTCGTTCCGGGAGCGTCTCAGGGTTGCGTGATATTGAATAGAACTCCTTTCGATGTTCAAGTGTAACATAAAGAAAGTTGTGTTAACTCCCACTCTGGCAGGAGTTTGTGGCACAAATCATTTGCTAGTCCTTGATAATGGAATTAGTTTGAGTCAGGAGAATCACGGAATTGTATTCTTTGTTATCTGAATTGCTCGGTCAAGCACCGTCAGCAGTGATACAGTTCATCGATCAGTTTGGTTTCTGTTGCTCTTTCCTTTAAATTTTTGTGTTGCAATCCTCAGTTCTATTGCACTATAAAAAATAATATGGCGCTTTGACTTGACCAAATTCTGTCTTGAACTTTTATCTTTTGCCCCGCTCACAACATTTCTAAAAAAGCAGGTTATTTTAAGTAGAATATAAAAGTTGCATCACGACACATCTGCAAAATGGTGCACTAACCTCACTCGCTTCCAGATTTGCCGTTCAGTTCAGATTCAGTTATTTTGTTTATTTGCTGATATTTATATATTTTTTTCCAAACCAGTGAGTCCAGCCCTGCAAACTCTGTAAACACACAAGTTTTTATAGCCCGAAGTAAAATGACTGAGTTGGTAAAACTCCTTTCATATAGTGTAGACAACTAAAACAGTGGAGTTTTTGCCAAAAACCTAGGGAAAGGGGGTAAGAGGTAAGGGAATGAGGGCACGTCTACGGGTCCAGTGACCATTCTGTTTATCCATCTGAAGAAGAAATAGACTTATCCCAAATCTAACAACATCAAATATGTGCATACCAGAAGTTCATACGGATTACAAAATGTAGCTTGCCGGAAAGTTTTTGGTATGACACAGGCTTTTCTTTAAAACCCTTCTCGCCCACAATTTTCTTTGAACATTTCCCTTCATCCTCTTTTTCGAACATTCAAATTCAGAAGTCAATAACTCTGTCCAACAGAATAGTATAACTTTCGGCAGACAAGACACAGCGGCGCTATGATTTTGACACCATAGCGCCGCCGTGTCTTGTCTGCCGGAGCGTGGAGCTGCCTGGAGTGATACAATGACTGATCTTGGAAATTTGGGGTAGCACCTGGGGTGGTAAATAGAATTTCATGGGGGGACTGTCCCTCTGGACACGCCTCTGGCATTGTCATTTTTTTTACCGTGTGAAGTCTCAACACCAGGAAGTTGAAGTTCCAAGGTTTCTAATGTTTGTATTGTTTTTAGGGATGCAAACGGTTGCCCCCAGGGGATTCCAGTGCCCCGACAATGACAAGAACTGCAACCCCTGCCTGGATGCAGCCAAGGCCTGCAACCTCAACAGCACGTGCAAGAAGCAGCGCTCGGCCTACATCGCCACCTGCAGCAAGGGCGACCCGGGCAAGGGCGACACGTGCAACCGGAAGCGCTGCCACAAGGCACTGCGGCAGTTCCTGGACCGCGTGCCACCCCTATACAGCCACCAGCTGCTGTTCTGCCCCTGCCAGCATGAGGGCTGCTCCGAGCGCCGCCGCCAGACCATCGTGCCCGACTGCTCCTTCAGGGACAAGGTGAAGCCTAACTGCCTGGAGCTGCGCAGGGTCTGCCGCCAGGACCCGCTCTGCAGGTAAAAAGGACGGGGGGGGGTTACGTTTCTGTGTTTAAAACCTCTGAAAAATGTCTCTGACCTGGGGCTGGGCGATATTGAGAAAATCACACATCACAATATTTTTGAACGAATGCCTTGATGGGGGCTGACCTTTGGTGCTGTCAGATATTTACACACAAGAAATATTTGAGGAACAATCAATGTCCAAACAGCGGAGCAGATTGCGGGCGCACCGATGTGACTCTCAATGCGCCCCTGTCTCCCTCTCCTTCTACAATCCTGTATGGGATTATTTTGGTTTTAAACTGGACGCAACTGGCAAGCCGAAGGACATTAAATAAGTAATTGGCCGTTCTTACAAACGCGGCCTGGGACGGAGCACCGGATCTCACCGACCGCAACATGAAGGTTCGGTTAATTTAGGGCTAGTGTTTTTTTTTTTCCTTTTCCATTTTTTGGGACCGCTTTCAAAAATCTCATAACAAAGGATAAACAGTGGAGGAGCAAAATTGAAGGATCAAATCATGTAATTATCCCGGAGAAAGTCCCAGTCTGGGTCTGAGGCTCCCCGTAGAAGCAATCGGCAGTTGCGGCTTCCCCGGGACTGGCCCCCCACCCACCCGGTAACAGGTGTGTCTGACTGCGCTCTACACCGCCGCATTGTTCCTCCAATATCTGAACCAGACTAAACCGAACCAAAGGGCGAAAGAAAGACAGAAAGCCTGTTTTAGAATGACCTGTTAGCGGGGTTTTAAGGGGAATGACATTGAATACCAGTTCCTATTCACACACGCTTTGAATTGATCTTTATAGGTCATAAAATTCCAAATCCAAGGACAAAAATCACCCCAAAAGTTGCCTTTAAAAAAAAAAAGTCTGGTCCAATTTTCCATTAAGAACATTAATAGTTTAGTTATATATAGGTTGGGGTTTTTTTGTAGGTTGAATAGTTTACACCATTGTTACAGTTTTAGCTCCGTGTTTGTGCGGAATTGTAGAAGCGGAAGCTTTGCAGTAGCCATGGGCGCGAGCCACGCTAGGCATACTAGTTATCAAATCAATATTCTGTCTCAATGTGTTATTTTATTTATTAAATAGCCGTGTAATAAGTGGGATAAAGTGCAGCCAGCGTTCATTATCCCATACATATCGCCCAGTCCTTCTGTGCCCTTGTGTATGTATGTGCATGTAAATGCATTTGCGTGGGTGCGTGTGTGTATCTGAGCACATGTGTGTATCTGAGCGTGTTTTTTAGGGCGTGGGTAAGAAAATTCTTTCTCTCACACGTCGCACGATTCAATCATATTCTTATGCCAAATGCCTAAAAAGAACAATTAATCCATGCACTATACCTCTCTTACTCTACTTCCCGTTTGACTTCAATTTCCTCCTACCCATGGCGTTCTAAACTTTTTATGTTTCTGCACTGCAACTTTGCCAGGAAAGTAATTACAGTTTGAGGGAAGCCGTGCCTATTAGACGCAGGATGAAGAGTTGAAGGGACAACGCTCAATTAAGCCGAGCAAAACATTAGTGGATCACTTTGGCTGTACCGAAGCCTCTATTGGATTTAAGCGACCGGATTTAATTCACACCCAGCCAGCCGTGACTTGTTTCTTGTGTCGGTTTCGGCTGCGAGCAGGAGAAACACGGCGGCGCCGCTTGCGATCAACCCAGGCTTTTCACCCCCCTTTGGAAATGGCACTCGGTATAGGAGCCGAGCAGAGCCATCTGAACTAGGGATGTTAATAATTAACCGTTAAACCATTAACCAACAATAAGAATTGTAATACTATCAGTTAAACTGTTAGAAAAAGAATATTAAAAAAAGTAATGAAAAAAGATGTTAAATGAGGCTATACAATCTATTTCTTGTATACAACTCATGGGGGCGACACATGCATCTAGGGCTGTGACCAATATCACGGTCGCGTGACGTCACTGTGCCGTTGAGCTCATACACCGCAAATAACAAAATAAAATATATGTATTTTTTTGTATTTCATTTTTTTGCTGGTGAAAGTCACAGCAGTGATATGAAATATGAACACAATCACAATAACACACCATTGTGTGTACCTCAGGCGCATGGTGAAAAAGGGCACGAGTTCCTCCTTGCCCCTTCCCCGTCCCTCCAAATGTTGTTTTATTTGGAAAAACGGCTCCAAATACGAAACGGCTCTCTGCGACACACGGAGAGCTGTGTTTGCGTATAAAAATATATTTATCATTCCCCTTATTTGTAAATATAATTTGGAAAGTCCAATAAAAAAAGAACGTAATTTGTTTTTTGGGGGGGAGGCAGTGCCATGACATTTTAATATTGGGAGATAACGGTTAATGATCGGTTAACGGGGCTCGGCTATCAGTCAGAAAAAAAAAATCTAAATGAGCATCCCTAGTCCGAACGGTCGCAAAGGATTCATCTCCAACGTTCATTAGCGTAACGTGAGACATCTGAATCATTTGAGGTGTTTAAAAACTAATTTGCACTACCTAATGGAGTTTGACTAAGAGTGAGGGCGTTGAGGGACCCCCACCTATCTGCCGCCCCTGAAAATAACAGCCATTTCGTGGTATAACTTATCAGTCAGGAAAAACTTTTTGGACTAATTATTTAGTTTCCTAATAGTCACAGATGGTTAAGCAGCTGATATGATCAAACAACGGAGGCAGCGTTCTAACAGTGTTTGTTTGTGGGTTGAATCCCCAAACAAGCCGTCCTATCACGGCTCTAACGTGGCCACGCCACCTGTGCAAAAACAACAGAGGAAGATGTCACTGACTGTCAGCGTTGACTCCCTTTTCTTTCTTCGCTTCTTTTTTTTTCTTCCTAATTTTTCTTCCTTCTTTTCTCAAAATCCACCTTTCCTTTTTTCTTACTTTCCCTCTCACCATACCTATTTAGCATAATATGGCACCCCACCAAGTCGTCGTTATTTGCATAATAACAATCAGACAGTGTCTGTTTTATCGGGAATTTATTTTATGAAGGCTTACTATGGTTTAAAAAGGTTTTGGGAAAAGTCAATTAATGTCATTTTGAATAGCGATGATGATATGATGTCTTGTTTTGGATGTGAGTTATCACTTATCAGAAATCACTTTTGAATATTCCTTCTGAAAAAACACATACGTTTGAATATCTAATACAATTAAAAAATGTTACAGTTTGACCAACTTTTGGCCTGTGTGATTGGGCGTCAGGCCTGGGGTATCGTGCAAAATTTCAGTTGTCCAATCGCGGCCACCAGCCACCGCCTCCCCCTCCGGGGAGCAGAGACCCAGTCTGGGTCTGGGGGGATGGCTCCTTTCTCCGGGATACTTAAGCGATTCGGGCCTTTTATTTTGCTCCTCCACTCTTTATCCTTTGTTGTGAGAGTTTAGAAAGCGGCCCCGAAAAATGGAAAAGAATGAGAGAAAAAAAAAAGGCCTAATTAAGTGATTGTTTTAACCGAACCTCCACACTGCCCCCCGGTGAGACCGGTTGCTCCGCCCTGGGCCACGATGCTCTATGCGGGGCAGGTGCTGCTGGCAGAGCCCGTGAAACAGAGTAGAGTCCGGACGGAGCCTCTTCCAGTGGACGTATGCACGCAGCATTTTTTATAAAAAACATTTCTGCTGAAACACTGCATATTTTATTTATCGAATGTTAATTTACGGATTCTAACATATATATATATATATATTTTTTTTACAATTCAAATAGCATTGGAATATGGAACCATCATTTTACAGCTCTAATCTACAGCAGATATCACCGAAACTGAGTATGAGAACATTTCATAGTCCAAGAAGGTCTCTGGGGCTTAAATCTCTTTCTCATACAACATCTCTGATCACTACATCTGTACTCTATTTACCATTTGAAAGATCCAGGGATTTTTGGGGCTTTTTTTGTCCACCTCCCGACATTGTTTATTTTGAGAGAAACATACTCTCCTCTCCCTTCACGAGAGAAGAGAAGAGTGAGTGGGACGCGAGCGGCGACGATGAAACCCCCACCCCGAAAAAGGTTGACGCGTTCGCATCGATTCGTCACCGACGCGGCGGAGGCGGCAAACTACCCCCGACTCCTCCCGCGACAAATGTACGATTTTCCTGATAATCACCTCTCGCCCCCGCCTGTGCTATCTATGTTCCCGAGCCCAGCCACTTCCGCTGACCTCCCCGTCTGCCGCCAGCCTCCTCATCGAGACGTATGAAACGGGAAGGTTAAAGCTCCTTATGTTTTCCGCTGCGTCGGGCTATCCCCGCCGAGGTCAGCGGCTCGACGGGGGAGAGAGAGAGAGAGAGAGAGGGGACGACGGCGACACGAGAGGCGTCGCCGTGTTGTTGTTGAGAGGGAGACAGAGAAGGCCGCCTCCGGAATTCAATTACCCCTCCAGACGCCGCTGGTTAGCGCCGGGGGCGACAATGTTCTCTGTTCTCTTGAAGGGTGATTCTATCCCGCGCCGAGGTGTTCGCGGTAATTGTCGCCATGTGATGTATTCTTAAAGTGACAGAAAAGTCACCTCCGTCCGTCCGAGCACTGAGCGATGTTGGGCATCTTCTAACTCGGGCTGACGGGACGTTTATTCTTGTTATCTTCGCTCATTTCCCCCAACCCAACACAGCTCAATACAGTTTGATTTCCGATAAGGCTTACTTATTTTCTGAGGTGACAAAACGGTAGATAATTTATCTGACAAATCACTTATAATTACCCTTTTCTTCCTATAATCAAGAGCGGTGCCACGATCAAAAAGCTTCATGTGGTTAAATACATTCATCCCAAATAGGAACCGTGCTCTTAATTGCATGTCGAGTCTCAGCGTGGAACATGAGTCTTGTCTCTTCATTTTTGGATACATGGAACATCAAAGGATACCTCAGTCTCTCAAAAAGCCCTTTTTGCCACATTCCACCGTGATCGGTACGAGTCTTTCGCCCCAAACCAAGTCCCAGTTTGAGTCCGGCACAGAAAACTATCAGTGGCTCCACCGGAGATATGTTGATAAAAGCGGGAGAAGATCATTGCACGACAGGCCTGTCTCCCTGGGGTACGTCTGCCTGACTCCAAACAGGCCATTCGCAGGCAGCCAAAGCCCATTTCATTTCAACACTGCGGGGAGGGACGGAAGAAGGGATGGAAGAAAGAAAGGAGAGAGAGAGAGAGAGAAAGAGAGAGAGAGAGAGAGCGAGGAAAAGAGGAAAGGGGAGAGATAATGAGCCAAGGGGAGAGAAGTAATGTGGGGGCTCGAGGAAGGAGGGATGGAGGGAAAGCGGGAGGGAGGGAAGGTTGCGGGGATCGATTGGGGGCCGTAAAGCTACTGCAGCAGGGTGGAGGTTAGCGCTGTGGTGGCAGAACTATGGATCCTACAGCGGGGAACCTTCTCTCTCATTCTCTCTCTCTCTCTCTCTCTCTCTCTCTCTCTCTCTCTCTCTCTCTCTCTCTCTCTCTCTCTCTCTCTCTCTCTCTCTCTCTCTCTCTCTCTCACTCCAAACACCGAAAGACAAGGATTCACCGGCCAAAACGCTCCTAGGTCCAAGAAGTGCTTTTAAAGAATGCAGGCACGCCCGGCCTGGCTTTATTATTTATCTTACACTTTAATAAAAGGTGACGACTCTGCGCGCTTTTAAGCCACAAGAGAAGTCACCCAATCAAATGACACTAATACTCTCCTTCTTCTTGGACTCGTCACCGGAGTGCGTCAGACACCAGATTGCCATGTTTTCACCTTGTGGTCCGTTCAATTCACTCCAGGTGGAGAGCGGCACTTATTCAAACACAGTTAAATATTTGAAAGGATTTCAAATGCAGTGAGCTTGGCTGAGGCCCGCGCGGCATATTGCACCATCCCCCCACTATCCCCCCCACCCCCCCCTCCGTCCAGTCTCTATGGAGACGCCGAGCTGACACACCACCGACCGCCTCTCGAGGTCTGAAGGGAAGTGGAATCTGGAAGGAGAACAAATGGTGAAGGTGGAGAGGGGGGAGGTAGGGGAGAGGGTGTGTGTGTGTGTGTGTGTGTGTGTGTGTGTGTGTGTGTGTGTGTGTGTGTGTGTGTGTGTGTGTGTGTGTGTGTGTGTGTGTGTGTGTGTGTGTGTGTGTGTGTGTGTGTGTGTGTGTGTGTGGGGTCGCTTATTTGTCACACCTGGTTGGAGGTCTGCTGCAGCTGTCTGATATTTCTTCCCATAATCCTGTGCAAACAGACAACAGAATATTCCCTTTCTTTCTTCCTGCCTTCCTTCCCAGCGCTCCCTCATTCTCTCCATCAGACCGTCTCTCACGCTCTCTCTCTCGCTCTCTCTCTCTGTCACTCCCTTCATCCCTCCGTCCGCCTGATGGATCTCATGTTTATTTAGTTGGGTTTGCCGGGTCCGTAGAGTGATGGTGGAGAGCCTATATTTGGATGAACTTGCGTTCGGCCCATCCACGGGTTCTATATGTAAGCACACACACACACACACGTGTGTGTGTGTGTGTGTGTGTGTGTGTGTGTGTGTGTGTGTGTGTGTGTGTGTGGAAACAAGTGAAGAAGTACTCAGATCTTTTGCTTGAGTAAAAGTACAAATACCCCAAAGACACAAAATGACTAGTTGAAAGTACCACATTGACATTTCTACCAATATAAAATACTTAACGTCCTGTTAATTGTACTTAAGGTATTAAAAGTAACAGCACTGCAGTACACTGCATTTTTATCCTCGTTACAACTTACAACAAACTTTTGCGACGGTAAAATCAACAGTATATCAGCACTTTGATCGATCCAGTTCCTGATTTATACATATATATTTATTTTTGTTTGTCTTGTTTTTGATATATATATATATATATATATATATATATATATATACAGTGTATCCTGATTAAAGAAAAAACACCAAATGTCACATGACATGTAAGTGGGGGCTAGAGTACAAAGCATAGATATTTGCTTTGAGATATAGTGCAGTAAAAGTCAAAAGTCACTGAAACTGAAAATAGTTGAAAAATGTACTTCGGTGCAGCAACACAGTATTTGTACAAACGGAGCGTCCTGGGCGTGAAGGGGTTTCTGGGTTTGTCCACCCATGGACTGCAACCCCACCCTCCACCCCACTACAGTGCGACCAAACCAAACCCAGCCCGGCGAGCAGCACTGCGTGTATGTATATGTGTGTGTACACTATCGATTGTCTCGAGGAATCAATGCAACACTTCTATCTTTGATTTATTTCCCCCGGTCTCCGGGCTCGCAGGGTGCTCTCTGATTGAGTTCTCTGGCCACTGGCTTTCAAAGTAGGGAGCTGAGAGACAATCGATCACTGTGTACAGGTAACCTGACCCAGTTTGGGAACCCGTGCACCGGGGCTTTTGCTTTTAGAAAACATACTGGACGCCTCCCCCTCCCGTCCCATCTCCCCACCTCTTTCTTTCTTTCATACTTACACACGCACACACGCACACACACACACACACACTGGCGCAAAGTGCCCTACATCAAGCCGAAACAGCGTGCTCTGCTGTATCTGACAACCCAAGTCTCCACGAGGGGAAACAGTAGTGAGGAGAGACTGACTGGCCCAGATGGCATTACTCCGTGGCTTCAGAAGGAAGGAAGCAAGCTGGAAGGAATCAGGCTTGAGCGCTTTTATCATCAGCCTCACAGAGCCACACTCACACACTCCCACACGCACACACAGGTAAACACAAAAAAACAATAATTTCTCCCAGCCTCATAATTACGCTCTCAAGGTAATACCTGGACTCTGTTCAATCTCTACAGTTACCATTTTGACTATCAAAGTGTCTTTCCCGCTAGTTGTAAGTGCCGGTTTTGCAAGCGAAGCGCATGTCAATTGTTGACCTTTTTTCCTCGTGCGTGGCTATGCACGCACGGTTTGCTGCAGTATGGCCGCTTTAATCAGAACTTGGCTACTGCAGGGATGTGCTGGCTACACATGAGAGCGAGCAGTGACTTGGGCCGAGAGAAAGAGAGAGAGAGAGAGAGAGAGAGAGAGAGAGGGAGAGAGAGAGAGAGAAATTGTAATATGGTGATGGAATTTGAAAAGAGGAGTGGAGCGTGTCCTGCGTGGATTACTGTACGTGCATTTACCTCCCCGGCTCTAATCTCAAAGGAAACATGGTGTATGCCAGGCACGGCACCTCTGACCCCCCACATTCACTATCTTCACAACGTTACGTACGGGGTGTCGTGCTTATCTCCACAACGCTGTGTGGGGGGTGTGGAATTTTTCACATGGGACCTGTTCTCTCCCGGTTTTTGACGAATCTATCGTTATTTTCTCTCTCTTTTTCTCTCTCTCTCTCTCTCTCTCTCTCTCTCTCTCTATCTCTCGCTCTCTCTCTCTCTCAATCGATCCCTCATGCTTTTGATCAGGGCTTTATCTGCGCTCCGAGGTGTTTTTCCACATCTGACGGCAGCCGTTCACTTCGCTAGCGCTAGCACTTCGCCACAAAGTGGCTTGTTCCCGTAATTACAAAAAAATAAACACTGCCATTTCGCTGTTGACCTACTAAACTCTTGTCAAGTTAATTAATTTTTTTGTTCGCCGTGTGTACATTTTCTGGAGGGCTATTTGTCCGTTCCGCCGGAGTATTTAGGTAGTTTACATACCCTTGAATATTCAAGTCTTCCAGCTTCATTTTGCATTCGTTTTTTAATGACTTTGAATGAAGGCGTTGCCTGATGTCAATGGCGGGTGGACTAGAGGGAGGAAGAGAGTCGCTGAGGTGACAGAGAGAGGAATAGAACGAATTAGAGAGTATCACAAACACAGGTATTCAGCCATGACACCAGCAGTGTCTCCTCCTAAAATAACGCGGTGTCATCTGCGTATCGTGCGAGCTGGGTTATAACTGAATGCCTCGTGGGCCACCGTGCCCTTTTGGAACACCGTGAATCCCGGTGAGTGCCTGTAAGTGCTGCCAAACGGGCCGGCGCTTGTCCAGGTGCATTCAATGAAAAAATAGCTTGAGGCCCCGTGGATAGCGTGGACAATAGCGTCCCGAGGAGACCGGGGGGGGGCTGTTCTCTTCGGGGTCAGCGGCCGAAGGTGAGATGACAGAGCAGATTGCACCACCAGCGGAGTGGGCGAAACGGAAGGAATGAAACACATAAAAAATTTCAAGTCACGGCGCTCCGGTTTGAAGATGTGCAGGCCGCCTCTGTTACCATTTGTTGAGTTGCACGACACGGAAAACTGACGGCGGGTGTCAAAAGGAGAATAATAGTGGAATACCGCGGCTGCCAAGGTCTATTGTTTGCTTTGGCATTTAACACTCATCAGCTGACAAAGAGAAACACGAGGCCGCGCTGTTCTATTGATTGGACCGGGGTCAAAATCCCATGCGCCGGGTAAACGAGCGCTGGGGGGGGGGGGGGGCGGTGCGCAATGACAATCTGTTTATATGAGAGCAGAGAGCAGAAGACGAGAGAAGGAGGATAAAGATAAGCGAAGAGGAGAGGGGAGGGGCGAGGGAGTCGGGATCAGAGTGGCGATAAGAGCGGAGAGGAGGAAAGTTAGTTGGCGGGGGTCTGGTCAGGGGAAACCGGGTGAGGTTGGTAAGCAAATTGAGGAAAAAGCGATTGAGAAAAGAAAGTGGAGGACGGGTGCAAAGGAAAGAAGAAAATGGGAGTCCTTCCACCATTTCCTTTTTTTGTTTTTGTCTTCATCTTTTTGCAGATAAGTGCTATTATGTTCCCACCTATTGTCTTTTGTGCTGCGTATCCATATGGTTATTATGCCTCCACTCGATGGGTGAACGACTCTCTAAGCCCCGTCTTCCACGGAGCGATAAGAGCGAACAGCAGCAATTTCAAATTTAACAGGAATTATCATCTGCGAAAGAAAGAAAAGGAGGAGGAAAAAAGAAATCAAATTCCAAGATAAAGCTCCGGGAGTGGAAAGAATCTAAGCCAGATAGGATTCTCCCCAGACGGCTCGGTTCGATGCAGAGAGGAAGCTATTAGAAGACTTTGTATTCTGATAACTCGAATGCCGTCCCCCTCCCTCCCATCCCCTCATCTCTCCCTCCCTCTCTCTTTCCTTCATCTCCTTCGCGAGGAAATGGCTTCCCAGACCGACACTCATCTGATTTGAGTCACATTGTTTGTCACGGACATCAAGTGATAGGAATAAGAATCCATATAAAAAGCCATTAGTTTTCTATTACTGCCAAACCGGACGGACAGGCTTTCGGTGCTCAGCCCAATCACTGTGTTTAAAGTGTCAGGATGGCTGAAAGCAGTCTACCTCTGTTGGGGCTCCCCCGCCACTTCCCCCGGGGGGCTGAGTGGCTGAAATGACCATAAAACTCCGTTGAGCCAGACAGCCTGTAATTTCAGCTGCGAGCGGCGCTTGGCTGAGGTATAATGGAAAGCCCGTGGAAGGCATGAAATGTGCAGCTTCTCTGTGTTGGAACATCGCTGTCCGAAACCTCTGCAAACTTTAAATTAATGTTTTTAAGCCGCCATTGTCTGAAGGAACCCTATTTCCTTTAAACAACAACAACAACAACAACAACAACAACAACAGCAACATCAGCAACAACAACAACAACATGGCGGTTGTTTGGATTCTTTAAATCTTCTGCAGCCTTTGTGTCTCCTAGAGAAACGTGAGGTTGAAAGTGGAACAAGGTGCCGTTCTGACGAGGTGGCTTTAAGCTTTTTTCTTCCCTCTGTCCCATCCCGTGCCGCCCTCTCTTATTCTCTTTAAAATGGTTTTCGGCTACAAGTTCCCTCAGAGCGGGCGGGCTAATACTACTACCTGCCTGACGGTGTGCATCCGATTCGTGAGCACGCGTCCCTCCATCTCTCCATTTGACAGCCATGGAAGAGCAAGGGAGTGAGTGTGCGTTTTTTTCAGTTTTCCGTCCTTCCTCGGCGATTGTCGTGTCCGGAGGCTCTCCGCCCGATTTAAAAGGCGGTCGGATGGAGACGGAGTCGGAGTAATGAAGTGAGTGTGACTGGGTTTTGTTTTTTTTTTCGCTGCAAGACACACGACACTGTTTGTTTCATATTCGAAGCGACAGAGGGATGTGTAGGCAGTCCATGTTTACAATCCAGTGCTCAATCCAACTCGGCAATCACATGCCAGTGTGAACGTGCGTTGTTTTGTTTTTGAGTCATGTTAATTGAGTTAATTGTCTGTCAGGAGGGTATTGTCTCAGAACACCGGAAACAAAGGAAACGTCACCTTTGATGGGAATGACGTTGTGAAGTATATCCAAGAGAAGCAGCTGCTTTCGTCCTTGAGCAAAGTCAGGGAGGCGAATATGTTTTTTCATTGTGAATGTATTTTTTATTTCATTAACTTATATAACTTATTACTTTTTGGTCTTAATCACAAGGTTTATTGCATGTTGCCAATTGTTTTCTACACCGATCAGCCACAACATTAAAACCACTGACAGGTGAAGTGAATAACATTGCTCACCTCGTTCCGATGGCACCTGTCAAGGGGTGGGATATATTAAATTGATAGAAAGGTGTCACAACACACAGTGCATCACAGCTTTCTTGATTTTTAGGTTCTATCTATCTATCTATCCATCTATCCATCTATCCATCTATCCATCTATCTATCTATCTATCTATCTATCTATCTATCCATCCATCCATCCATCCATCCATCCATCCATCCATCCATCCATCCATCCATCCATCCATCCATCCATCCATCCATCCATCCATCCATCATCTCTATATTCAAGTAATCACGGAGCCTTCAAATCGAACTAAAGACAATATTTAATCTTTATTTGTTGATAACATCAAATAAACTGAGACGCCATCAATCACTGGAGATTTCAATCCAATCTGTGATTATCAGAGCCCACGTTCACTAATCAGTTTTGGGGTTGGCGTTAAAAATAGTGGCGCTGAACCATCACGCTTTGTGCATAGAAATAAGGTTGCAGCTTGGGCAGAGGCCTTTATCGCGCTTGACCTCATTAATGTCGAATTTAAGGAGAACTCGAGGAGGTGAGGATTGTCTAAACTGGGCCTATGTCCATTTACCCTGTACACATCATTTTATTATTCTATGTGCCTACTCTGTGCTTCTTTGGATTCAAATAGTTCCAACGCACAGAAGATCAATCCATGCACCATGATAGAAAAATCACCATCCACAAATGGGGTATTTTTCTCAATGCTATTTGTACCGAGCACAATAGGAGGCAGAGAGGGCGACAAAAACAAACAAAAAGAGCATTTCAGCTCATCATTACCCTCTCTCAGAAGATACATATTTAAATAAAATATACATCTCTTTTTCTCATTTGTTTGGTTTTCCAATGAAAAATGTCCTCTCTACAGGAGGAAGATAACATCTGTATCCCTTTTATTTTCTTTTTTTTCTTCTTTTTTTATGTATTTAGTTTAGAAATATCCGGGTAGACACAGAGGATCAAACGTGTGCAGAAAAACACAAATAAGCAAAGACAATAAAACAATGTCACCGCTATCAATTCACTATTGTGCAATCACCAAACAGCATAGATTCCTCATGAACTCCTTTATGGGGTTTATAAATAAATGAGTAAATACATTTCCTCATGTTTTAAAAAGTTAAGTAATTTAAAATATTTACTGTAACTACGTAATCTAGTATAACATTATTATTATAATTATTATTATTATAATTATTATTATGGTGGAGAGGGTAGTGTGTCTCCATGACTCTTGAAAGCTACACGGGCGGGGGGGCACACCCCCTGGCAGGTTTTACCAAGCCGGACAGGTTTGAGAGTAGAGGCCAGACGAAAGTCAGCACCCGGTCCTCCACGTTGGGGGTTGGGCGTGGGGTTAACAACCTCACCCCGGGAAAAAAAGCATGTTACCGAAACGACGAGCGGAAGCCATTCCGGTAAATCAGGGCGAAAAAGAGACGGCACATCCTTGGATGTATCAATGACAGGGCCGGGTGAAATCCAGCTGGAAGCCCGACCCCTGATAACCCCGATCTTCAACACCAAGGCCAACGCCAAAGTTGGCGCCTGGAACGTACGCACGCTGTTCCAGTGTGGCCGCATGGAACAGGTGCTGAAGACTATGAAAGACTATCTCCTGGACATATTAGGTGTTAGTGAAATGAGGTGGACAGGGCAGGGGCGCCTCATGATTGATGGAGCAACCCTTACCCATGGAGTCGGCATCATCCTCTCCAGCTGCCGCATCCTCTCTGCAGCAAAAGCATTAGTTGGATGGAAGCTGGTGAGCGACCGCATCATCACAGCGAAGCTTTACACCAGACATGCCAAAGTAACCATCGTGCAAGTCTATGCCCGTACTGAAGTTGCCTCAGAGAAAGACAAGGACGCCTTTTACATCCAGCTCCAAACCGTGCTTGAAGAGATTCCCAGCTATGACATCAAGATGCTGATTGGAGACTTCAATGCAAAACTGGATAGCGACAGAAGGAGCCTCAACACCATAGTTGGACCACATGGGTCTGCAAGCTCCACAAATGACAACGGGGAGAGACTGTTGATGTTAACTAGCACCAATGGTCTCAGCATCGGCAACACCTTTTTCAAACACAAGCATATCCACAAGATGACTTGGGTGTCGCCTGGCGGCGAAACCCGGAACGAGCTGGATTATATCTGCATCAACGCAAGGTGGCACTCGTCATTGCTAGACGTTCGCTCCCACAGAGGTGCAGATGTAGGATCAGATCACTTCCTTGTGATGGGTAAAATCAGGCTGAAGCTGAAGAAGGTGCAAAAGGTGCAGCCCAAGAGTCCTTAGGGGGTGGAAAAGCTGAAGAACACCAATATATCACAAAGCTACCACGAGGAGTTGAGAAAGAAGCTTGAGGTACCACAACATCCAACAACCATTGAGGAGCAGTGGAGCCTGTTCTCCCGTGCCATCTCTGAGACTGCAGAGACAGTTTTATGCAGAAGAAGAGGTACCAACAAAGAAAGATGGATAACAGACAAGACATGGAAATTGATTGATGAAAGGAAGATGGCCAAGATAAAAAGGGAACAGAAGAGGAGGCTCCGGAATTGGAGGATGGAAGATGAGGAGTACAGGCGTCTGGACAGGAAAGTGAAGAAGAACTGCAGAAGCGACAAAAGAAGGTGGCTAGACGAGAAAGCAAGAGAGGCACAAGAGGCAGCGGAGAAGAACAACACAAAATCACTGTACAGGATCGTGCAGGAGCTAACCAGCTCCAGGAGCAGCTCCGGTGTGCCAATCAGGAGCAAGAATGGCACGGCACTTCTGAGCGACGAAGAACAGAAGGCTAGGTGGGTGGAAGACTTCAGCGAGGTTCTTAACCAGCCAACGCCTTCTACACTCTTCAGCTTTGACTGGGAACCATCAGCTGCAACCCTGAATGTTACTTCAGAGGAGATAACCGGGACAGAAGTTGCCAGAGCAATCAAGAGCCTCAAGAACAACAAGGCACCGGGTCTCGATGAGGTAGCTGCCGAGTTGTTGAAGCACGGCCAGGAGGTTGTAGAGTGCCTCACCCGCTTGTTTAACATGATCTGGCATGCAGAAGAAGTTCCTGCCGATTGGAGAAGTGGGGTCATTGGGAAGCTGCCTAAGAAAGGAAACCTCGGGGACTGCAACAACTGGCGGGGCATCACACTGCTGTCTATTCCTGGCAAGGTATTCTGCAGTGTACTGCTCCAATGCCTAAAAGAAGAGGTGGATAATTTCTTGAGGGAAGAACAAGCTGACTTCCGGAAGGGAAGGTCCTGCTCCGAACAGATCTTCTCTCTTCGCAACATCATTGAACAGTGCCAAGAATTCCAGACACCCCTCATGATCAACTACATCAATTTTAAGAAATCTTTCGACAGCATCCACCGGGAATCACTGTGGCAGATTGTCCAGCTGTATGGTGTACCACCCAAATACATCAACATCTTCAGGGCCCTGTACCACAACTCCACTTGCAGAGTCAAAGCCAACAACGGCTCAACCGAAGACTTTGACATTGTCACCGGAGTAAGACAGGGTTGTATCCTGTCACCCTTGCTTTTCATTATTGTCATCATCGCTGGTGAAATCTTCGGCATCAAGTGGGGAGGGGACAGACTGGCCGACCTGGACTTTGCGTACGATTTGGCTCTGTTCAGTCATACCCACCTTGCACTCCAAGAGATGACCAACAACCTCCATAAGCACGGGGAAAAGGTCGGCCTACGGATAAGCCAAGAAAAGACCAAGGCCATGACCGTCGGGCAGGACCAACACCCTCCACCTCTCACTCTAGGTGAACATGACGTAGAGTACGTCGAGAACTTCACATACCTTGGAAGTAACATCTCAAATACAGGAGACGTGGAGAAAGATGTATGAACTAGAATCGGCAATCAGCTGAGTATTCCAACGGCTGTGCAACATCTGGTCGTCCAAAGCCATCAATACGGACACCAAGCTACGCCTCTTCATGTCAGTGGTCATCCCAACAGCGACCTACGCCTGTGCGACATGGATGAAGACAGCCACCAACAAGTTGGATGTCTTCCACTGACAATGCCTCAGATCCATCTTGAGGATCTCATGGAGAGATCACATCACCAACGAGGAGGTGATGAAAAGGGCAGGTGTGGCAGCCCTGTCCGATTTTGTCTCTGCTTGGAGAAAGAGAATGGCTGGGCACGTACTCCGACTGCCAAGAGAGAGACCGGCAAGTGTGGCAACGGACTGGATGCCAGAGGGTGGAAAGAGGAAGAGGGGGAGGCCGAAGAAGACATGGAGACAGACAGCCAAGGAAGACCTAAATGAAATGGGTGTCAGCTGGCATGGAGCAAGAAGGGTCGCCAGGGACCGGAGCAAATGGAGGGGACTCGTCGCCCAATGTTCCAGAAGGAACGGGAGGAACCAACTAACTAACTAACTAATTAATAGTTGTAGTAGTAGTAGTAGTAGTAGTAGTAGTAGTAGTAGTAGTAGTAGTAGTAGTAGTAGTTGTAGTATTGTTGTTTTAAATAATTATTAATATTATTTATTTTAATGTAGTATTATTATTATTATACATATGTTTTCTGTAACTTTTAACATTTGGCTACTCTTTATAAACATTAATTCATATTAAATGTTTTAATTCATGCATATTCCCATCCTTTTAAGACCGGTCTGTCTGTAGATTTCTAATATATGGGTGTAATTGTAATTTTAAGGATGACGCTAAAAGACTGGAAATCTCCAGATAATTGTATTTTTTTTCCTCCTTGTGCTTAATTCCACTTTTCCGAGTTCAGTCAATCTGCACAGTGTAGCATCTGTACAACGGCATCCACTCTTTAAATTGGAAAATTGCACTTTATGTGATTTGAGGGCGGTAGTAACTCAATCAGGAGTAAATAACTCACTTAAACTGAAGCGGCGGTAACCGCACCCGCCAAATTTTGAGTGCATGGCAAAGAATTTGTGCACTCCTCAGTAAATACCAACACAGTTTGGTAAATAATTGATTGCTCTGTAAAAAAAAACCCTTTGGCCTTTGGCTCTACCTCCTTGAATAGCTGCCAGATCTTACAGGGAGTTAGAGAACAGTCCTGGAGCTTTTTTCGGGGATTGAGCCCCGTGTTCAAGGCTTTGGCACAGACCATGTCGGAGTTAAAATCCTGCACAATGGATGGAAGGATGCACTCTCTCTCTCTCTCTCTCTCTCTCTCTCAAACCAATACGATGTGGTCCAGTCGGTCGGATTAATAATTTTCGCCGGGGCTGTGGGGATAACAAATGAGCAGTTTCCATCTTGAACTATATTTCCCACGATCGAAGGTATTCACTTATCACGAGGACTCTTCCCTCTCAGACTGTTATTCAAATTAATTTCCCAGCTCACAGCCTCAATAATTCCTTCTCATCTCCTAAATACTCCCATACAGATGAACCCCAGATTGGGAGCGTTATGTTGAAAGCATGAATTAAAGATGCTATTTTCGAAAGTTTGGACGAAGGCATTTTGCAGCACAATTAACTTTTTCTATACTCTTTCCGTGCATGCGTGGATCAAGTCCAGGCGTCCGTACATGCACAACACACACAAACAGAAGCAAGCGTGTGTATGTGTGTGTGTGTGTGTGTGTGTGTGTGTGTGTGTGTGTGTGTGTGTGTGTGTGTGTTGTGTGCAACCGGGCATGTGGTCTCCGCGGACAGGGGGAGCCCAAGGCACATTACTCTTACCTTTGAACTTCAGAACTCAAGAGAGTGGTCAGACCGGGTCAGCATGAATAAGTCATGAAGGAGAGAGACGCAACACAAACACAGGAAAAAACACATAGTGGGAGAGAGAGAGAGAGAGAGAGAAAGAGAGAGAGAGAGAGAGAGTGAGAGAGAGGGATGACTAGTGAATCACTTAGTTTCAGTGGGCAGCACTGACATGAACAGTACAGACAGAGCAACTCTGCGCATGCTACTCCCAATAAAGACCTACTTAAGTGGATTAGCGATGCCACCCTAGGGCCCTCAGCGGACTTCAAGCACAGAAAACACACCCAAACAAAACACACCATTTTTATCGGAGGAAGGCGTTTTGGGAAGTAGGTAGCAGAGATGGGACCCGGGATGGGATCGGTGTGGGGGAGTAGCCCAGACCAGAAATGTGCGAGAGTGTGTGTGTGTGTGTGTGTGTGTGTGTGTGTGTGTGTGTGTGTGTGTGTGTGTGTGTGTGTGTGTGTGTGTGTGTGTGTGTGTGTGTGTGTGTGTGTGTGTGTGTGTGTGTGTGTGGTATGGTATGGCGATGGAGAAATGGCTTTGTGTTGTACTGTGGACGCCTCAGTGAGACCCAGTTATTATTATTATTATCATACTGGACACCTGTTGGGGTGGCAGAGAAACAGATGCTGGAAATACTTTACCAGTGTGATGCTGGTCACAACTGGCAGCTGTTCCTGACAAGCATCTCGCCAAAAAACATTGAAATGTGTGTGTGTGTGTGTGTGTGTGTGTGTGTGTGTGTGTGTGTGTGTGTGTGTGTGTGTGTGTGTGTGTGTGTGTGTGTGTGTGTGTGTGTGTGTGTGTGTGTGTGGGGTGGGTGATTTAGTTGGAAGATATTCTGCATGAATATCTGAGCGCATGCCAGAGTGCGCATGTGGCTTTTCATGTGCACACTGGCTAATATATTAAATATGTGTTGTTTATGCAAATGTGTGACTATATGTATCTAAATGTGGGTATGTCTATCTATATGTCTCTATATAGTTATGTTGTGACTTCATAAATATGCTAATACACATCACCCAATAATGCCACTTTGACGTGCATTAGCATTTCATCTGTGCTTACTTTGAATTCAGTGAGTGAACCCTGTCTGTGTGTGTGTGTGTGTGTGTGTGTGTGTGTGTGTGTGTGTGTGTGTGTGTGTGTGTGTGTGTGTGTGTGTGTGTGTGTGTGTGTGTGTGTGTGTGTGTGTGTGTGTGTGTGTGTGTGTGCGTGCCTGCGTGCATGCGTGTGTGTGTGTGTCTTCTTCCCTGCGTGTGTGCGTTGTGCAGGTCGAGACTGGCTGATTTCCACATGAACTGCGTGGTGACTCAGCACAAGGGGAGCAGCTGTCCCAACCAAGACAATTACCAGGCCTGCTTGGCCTCCTACGCCAGACTGATAGGTCAGTACAGCTGGGGCCCAGGTGGCACCATGCGCCCGCCTGTGTGTGTCTGGGTGTGTGTGGGCGTTTATGTGGACATGTTTGTGTATATCTGCTTGCCATTTGTGTATATCTGCTTGCCACAAGCATGCTGTTTGTGTGTAAGATTGAGCGAAGAGAGGTAAGCTGTGTGTGCGTGGGCACGTTTGCGCGCGCACGCATGTGGGTGTGAGTGGGTGGAGGGGGGACTCTGGCAGCATCCACCCTGGCCTGACATCCACCCAGTACAATGCGGACATCAGTGCTCTACTGGAGGAAAGAAGGGAAGAAAAAAGGTGGAGGAGGGGGGTGGATTAATTAAAACACTCGACGGCCATCTGTTTATCAATACTAAATATTCTTCCAATATTGCTGTGGGGGAATTTGCGAGCACGCCTTTATTTTCCACACTAGTAGACCTTATAATCAAAGACCGCATGGTCGTTGGAGAGACGCGGGAGGAAGGAAGCAAAATGTCGAACTCGTCAATCCAGAAATCCATTCTCTTCCAGTGAAAGTATCCGTCATTTTCTGGTAAATGTGTCTTAAATGTTCAGGTTTAGCAGGAAATAGAGCTGTAACGGTCACCGGGGACTTTTGTAGAATTGGCTGTAAGTGTACCAGAAGCGCAATACCACCCTAGCCAACCGTTCACCACGTAATGGACTCTTCACTGCGAAAAATAGCCGCTATAAAATGTTTCCTCTTCCCATAAAACTCAAATAGTTTTACCCCTTTTTCCCTCTGACTGATATCCCAATGTTCATTCTATAGACAATTTGTAATTAATGTAGTCCATTATTGTCCATTAGTGACCTCGAACTGTGATGCTAATGTATGTTTGGATGCGCACCTCTGTGTGTGTGTGTGTGTGTGTGTGTGTGTGTGTGTGTGTGTGTGTGTGTGTGTGTGTGTGTGTGTGTGTGTGTGTGTGTGTGTGTGTGTGTGTGTGTGTGTGTTTTCTCCTGCTGACCCCCCCGCCCCGCCCCGCCCTTCCTTCCAGGGACGGACATGACTCCAAACTATGTGGACGGCAGCTACTCCAACTGGACCGTCTCGCCGTGGTGCACCTGCAAGGGCAGCGGCAACCAGGACGAAGAGTGCGGCAACTTTCTGCAGGACTTCACCGACAACACATGCCTAAGTGAGCCCCCCTCCGACGCGCACGTGCACAGGGATACATCTGCATGCATCGTAAATGTGTTTCGAAGCTTCCGAGGGGATATGTAATATTGATGAGAGTCAGCGAGAGAGAGAGGGTGTGATACCTCTGTTACTTCTTCTTCTCCTTCGTCTTCCGCGGGTCCCCGAGAAGAGAGGGGAGTAAGAGCGAGGCTGTGAACTTTGATCTAATGCATCTTTAATGTTTTATGTCGGGGCTTGTGTTCTATGGTGTCCGCACCGCTCCCTAAAGAGAGTGGCATGTGTTGGGCGGCAGGGTGGAGGGTTGGGAGGGGGTTTTATTGATGGCGGTGGGACTGCAGGTTAGGAGTTATTTGTTGTAATTGGACAAGGCTCCAGCGTTCCATCCAGAGCGGTAGATCAGATGTTGTGACAAAGAAACATCAATGGATGGATGGATGGAAGGGACCTACAAACTGGGACTTCTTCAAAGCGGATGGATGGTTGGATGGATGGATGGATGGATGGTTGGGTGGATGGATGGATGGTTGGTTGGATGAATGGATGGATGGATTGATGGGACTTTTCCGGCCCCTACAGAATAGACGAGAGCCTCTGGGGCAGGACTGACACAACCCTTTTCAACCATTACAACCCTTACAACCGTTTTTGTGGTTCAGATATACACTACTCACAAAAAGTTAGGGATATTTGGCTTTCGGGTGAAATTTAAGGAAAATGTAAAAAGTTCACGCTACAGTAATATTATATCATTTTTATTCATTAATCATTAATTATCATTAATTATACCGCAACAAAAAATGTCAATGTCTCAATAACTTGTCATGTGCCCTTGAGCATCAATTACAGCTTGACAACGACATCTCATGCTGTTCACAAGTCGACTTATTGTCTGCTGAGGCATGGCACCCCACTCTTCTTGAAGGGTGGCCCTCAGGTCATTGAGGTTCTGGGGTACAGAGTTATAAGCCTCATAAGTTTTCTATGGGATTCAGGTCTGGAGAAAGTGCAGGCCACTCCATTTGAGGTGCCCCAGTCTCCAGCAGCCGTTCCCTGATGATGTGACCTCGATGAGCTGGAGCATTGTCGTCCATGAAGATGAAATTAGGCCTGTGTTGTTCATGCAGGGGCACAATGACTGGATTAATGATGTTATTCAGGTAGTATGGGCTTGTCACTGTACCATTCACAAAGTGTAGGGCAGTTCTGTATTGACTAGACACACCTGCCCACACTGTAACACCACCACCACCACCACCAAAGGCTCGTCTGGTGATAACAGTGGCTGATGCATAGCGCTCTCCTTGACGTCTCCAACATCGTTGGCGGCCATCATTTCTGCTCAACGTGAATCGACTTTCATCAGAGAACAGCACTGAGGCCACTGGTCCCTCGTCCGGCGTCAATGCTCCCTTGCCGGTGCAAGACGATGATGCCTGTGCCTGGTGGATGGTCAGGTACCCTTGCAGGTCGTCTAGCACGCAGACCACGCTGATGTAAACGGTTCCGAATGGTCTCACGTGACACTTGGGTGCCTCTCACCTCCCTTAAATGTGCCTGGAGTTGAGTGGCATTCATCATCCAGTTCCGCAGGGCACTGTTCACAATGAAGCGCTCATCAGTGTGGGATGTGGCCAAAGGACGTCCACTTCTATGCCTTTCTGTCACTCTTCCAGTCTCTGTATCTCTGTTGCAAGCTGCTGATGACACTCTGTGACACTCTAAGCTCAGTGGCCACTTCCCTCTGAGAACATCCTGTTTGAAGCCTCGCAATGGCGAGGTACTGTTGATCAATTGTTAGGTGTCGTCTTGGTCTCATGATGTCAAAATGTGAACAGCATGATGAAGAGGACTGTTTAAATACCAATTCTAATTGAACCAGGAAATTTATTTGTCGATTCATGGATCAAACACCTGTTGTGAATTTTGCCGTTCAGCTCCTTGTTGGAGAACAGCAAGTTGTGCAAAAAGTACTGAAAAATTGAACAGTTGGACATGTGCATTGAAAAGTTTAGAGAAGGTCAAATTAAGTTCACCTGTAAAGGTTATAGTGCATTTTAGGTTCATCCTGAAATTTCACCCGAAAGCCGAATATCCCTTACTTTCTGTGAGTAGTGTAGTATAAATATAGGAGTCCTGCAACCAGACAGCGTCCCTTTGAGGTGAGCAACTAGGGACAGTTCAGCAGAACATTTAAACATGCAGGGTCGGCTCTTTCTATAGGCGACATCCCAAGGGGGGCACGGCGCGGGACCCAAATTGCGCCCCGATCGTTTGCCAAAACAGTGTGCTTTTTTTTTAGATGTAGGTTATTTTACTCCGTTTCCCTATGGAACACTCCCCCCCGCCTTTGTCGACAGTTTGCCTAAAGCAAAATGGCTAGAGCCGGCCCTGTAAACATGGAATTTACTTACTCCAATGTAAAGGTTTACGCGTGGTCTCAGCATCTTCAGCAGCCACTCCCCCAGCGGCTCAGAGCAGTGGGAACCGCCCTTTTGTCACGATTTTGAAACTAAATTTTATACTCTTACCTTTTTTTTTATTCTTTCAAAATTCGCTGGGTGGTTAATAACACATTTTTCTATGGTGTGACAAACTCAGAACACACATCTATCTTTGCTTTGCAGGGACTTAAAATGTTCTTTGGCTTCCTCAGAAAAAAAAGAGTAACCTCTTATCACTTCTTATCCCTCCTCTGAGCCGAGATCTGCACAAGGATTTAATACAGAAGAAATAATTTGCATGTCATTTTTACATTCAATCACAGAGAGTTAAATATATCTCACCACATAATACAAAAAGAAAAATCAAAGGAAAGATCCAGTAAAAGTCGGATATTAAGGGAACCTGTGAATTTAATACATGAACATCAGTTGGTACTTGGCAACCCCTCAGATCACATGACCAGGTTGATCACCCAGCATGATGGAAATTTGTCCACATCTATAATATCTGGCTGCCCACTCGTGATTTATTTTCGTTTCAGGGCATTTTGTGAGCAGTGCAATTAATTATTCGATTTTCAATTTTAATTTCTCATTGGATCTGTATTTCTCACTCCTTTAACCTACAACTTCAAGAGGTTGAGAACTTCAAGGAGCCCCTTCCCCCCCCGCCTTTCTGTTTCGAGAAAAATCTCCGCAATCAACGCCGCGGAGTCGCTCAAGTTTCCGGATCTGGCGTTTGCTATCTGGCTCTCTCGGCTCCAAATGCCAAGCGAGTCCGGAGCGGAGGGAGTTCACCTCGTGCCCACTGAACCGCAGAAGTAACTTCAACCCGCCGCAGGCAATCACAGGCCTTTTTTTTTTTTTTTTTACTCGGCCATTATTGAGTCGCATCCTCACCTCATCCATAAATGTCTGCTCTAGATCCGACTGCAGTGGTTTGTGGGCAACCCTCTGTGTATCATTCCATCAGCCGAGCAGTTTATTAAATACGCAGCTTGTACTACTTGAACTGTGCTTCCCCGTACTCGGGGTCTCAGCACCTCCTGGCAAAAAAAAAAACTTTGGGGTTGAGGCAAAATCGTCATGCCAGCTGAACAGTTTCTTCCCCAAAACATGTCATAGCCTGACTAAGAAGTCACCTGCCCCAGATAGACACTGACTCTCACCAAACTAGTAGAACGCAGACACAAGCACTGATATACTGGTTATCAGCCACAACATTAAAACCACCACTAATATTGTGTAGGTCCTCCATGTGCCACCAAAACAGCTCTGACCTGTCGCGGCATGGACTCGACGAGACCTCTGAAGGTGTCCTGTGGTATCTGGCACCAACACGTTAGCAGCAGATCCTTTTAGTCCTGTAAGTGGCGTGGTGGGGCCCCCATGGATCGGGCTTGTTGTTCCATACCATCCCACAGATGCTCCATTGAATCCAACCCTGACCCCGACCATCCACATCAGTGTTAATTTCATAAACAAAAACTATGATGGAAAATGTTCGTCAATGACCTTTTTTCCATGACTAAGAAGAGATGTTGACGAGCTAAAAATACATCTTTCATAATAAAACGACCAAGACAAGACTAATATGTTAGTGGTGGGCTGTCAGACATTCAAAATGCATGATATTTTCACCCATTTGTGCATCTGTTCCTCAAGTTTTTTCTCTCACCTTATTTTCAAAACTGAGTTTTTGAGTTCCTCACCCATTGTTGAACTCAGTACGAACGGTGATCCTACGGTTCCTTTGATGCACACATACAGATCAAGATAATCCGTCGATGTCCCGTGTGATGTCGAGTCAGAATTTGAAACCATTTTGATCAAATAAAGTGTATTGACTCGGACAACTACACCGGCAAGAGTTGATGTCACTCCCGAAAAATCGTCAAAAAAACGACCACAAATAAACACCAGAAGCAAGACATTTCACTTCTCCGTGAAAACATAATCTCCATGTTGTTATGGATTAGGAGAAGAGGGTGGCAGAAGCTTTCAATTATATCCCAGGACTGCGCTGGCAGCGGGAGCCGGCGCAGCGGGGTCCTCCCAGAAAACAATAATTTGGAGAATGCAAATGGCTTGGAGGACTCCGCCATTTGCATTCTGGGAATTGTTGTTTTGTGCAGAATCCCAGCCATACAGACTATGTATTAGCCAAATTGAATTAGTTTAAAGAGAGAAACATTTTGACTGAAAGTAATAACTAAAAGTTGACTAAAATGTAATGAATGACTTTTCATCGACCAAAACTGGACTAAAATGTTTTGGGTTGTTGTCGACTAAAACTAGTGCCCATTGTAGGAGCTTTCACTCTGCCCGGTCTGCGTCTATGCAGCCCTATACGGTGCATGCTGCAATGCACTGAGTTCTGACACCTTTCTATCATAGCCAGCATTAACTTTTTCAGCAATTTATGCTACGGTAGCTCTTCTGTGGGTTTAGATCAGACTGGCTGAGTTGCTGAGATCCATACGCATATCTTTCCTGCTTCAAACACATCAACTTCAAGATCTGAGTGTTCACTTGCTGCCTAATATATCCCACCCCTTGACAGGTGCCAGGTTGGAACGAAATAATCAATGTTATTCACTTGCCCTGTCAGTGGTTTTAAAGTTGTGGCTCATCAGTGTATGCTTTCTTGAATGCATTGATGTGGGGTTTTGCAATACTGGGCATTTGGGCTTTTTTCTGTTTCTTTTCATTTTAAAGTGGAAATCCATAAGATCATCTCGGTTGGAGTCAAAAATAGAAACAGATGTCAACAAATGGCATTTTCTCATCAATTACCATTTAACTAAATGTGGGATAAATATAAAATATGGATCTTTTCTATGTATAATCTTACAGATTACCACTTTAAATGAATGATAAAAACTGCACGAATGTTTGCATGTTTGCATTCCACTTTGCGGATTTAGCCCAATTGCAGTATTATAAATAGTAATTTACAGATTTTTATGATATGGTTTTATTATTTGTACAGAGACACTCTTAATGCAAGTCAAGCATGTTTTTTTTTTCTATTCCATTTTTCCTGTAATTTACCAGGGTTCAATTCCCTCGCCTACCGTGTCAAATACCCCCGGTGTGTGTGTGTGTGTGTGTGTGTGTGTGTGTGTGTGTGTGTGCGCGCGCGTGCGTGTGCGCGGACATAGCTCGCAAATATGATCTGGTTCTGATATGGTTTGGAACCATTGCCGCCCCGCGAACCATCCGTGCACTTCATCATTAGCACTGAAATACTGGAATCTCTCTGGAGCCGCGCTGCTGGTGGCGGAGCAGGCGGTGTCATCAGCGCTACACGACACCCCTTCACGTTTAACATGTTCCATTGTGCAGGTAATGCTTTCGGACCGTTTCAATAGTTTGCCGGGCGCCTTTTTAGCTGAGTGTGCAGGATGAGGGATGAGGCCGGGCGCTGAGGAGGCGTCTTGAAAAATAACACAAAATGCTGCATCTCTCTCTCTCTCTCTCTCTCTCTCCCCCTCTCTCGCTCTCTCTCTGCAGTTGGGGGGGGGGGGGCGGGTCGAGAGATAAACTACCCAAGATGGAGTGTTTCTTTTATTCCATGCAGCGGGGAGGCGAGCACACATAGAAATAAAATTAAAAAAACACACTCTCTCCATACAAAGTATTTGTATGTACAGTACGCTCCATTACACCATAGAAAAAACACATATCTCTCTCTCTCTCTCTCTCTCTTTCTTTCTCCTTCCACATTCCAGCACAATCCCATCTCAACTAAAAGCTTCATATAGGACCTATTATTTGTAGTTTCCACCACCCCACCCCCTCCACCACCACCATCCAAACATATTTCAAAGGGTATATGTTTTGATGGCAACGCAGAGTTCTCTCTCTCCCCCTCTCTCTCTCTCTCTCCCCTCCCTCTCTCACTCCCTCTCTCTCTCTCTCTCTCTCTCTCTCTCTCCCTCACTCCCTCTCCCTCTGTCTCCCTCTTTCCCCGCAGGTAAGGGCTGCCCAGGCGGCGCCCAAGGGTTAAAGAGGAACATATCACGGGTCATTTAAAAAAAAAAAAAAAAAGAATGGAATTGCTGCCGGCAATGAACTTAATCACTCAGCGGAACATTTGGGTGCAGTAAAACATGCGGCGTGGGGGACCCTCCAACCGACTAACTTGATTTATGTCTCCCCCGACTCACCACCAAAAGCTTGTGAGCCAGCTATCTAGAGCCGACCCTGACAAACAGCAGAGCCACAACGTCTCACCTCTCACCGCGTCTTCCCCAACTCCTTCAGCGCTGACGCTAAAATTCCACGGTTTCCATCGCTGCTTCCATATTCAGGCCTGTTACCGACCCTGCACAAGTCAGCGCAAGGGCTGTTTCCCGAACCGCGTAAGGGTGCGTTCAAATTTTCCAAACGGCACGCAAACGTGCGGTGCAATTCCTCACGTTTCCCATCGAGGCGCCAAATATAAACACCACTCGACATGCAACACAGCTGAAGGAGTGACCATTTCCGGGAGCAGCACTCCAGCAGGGCCCCAAAAACATGCGTATGGGATGGAAGCTAAAGAGTTGCGTGAGGTCATGGACCTGCGTTTGTGTATTGCAGAAGAATAAGAGACATGTCAGTTTGTTGGTTCGTGCCTGTTCTGGTGTATTTGGGTGTTTACAGAGGGTGTGAGAGGCATACTGGACAGTACACAGCCACTGTTTGGAGACTCTTTGAAAATTGTGTCCAATTGTGCATGTGTTCCTAACAATCACTACCCTACTGTGTGTGTGTGTGTGTGTGTGTGTGTGTGTGTGTGTGTGTGTGTGTGTGTGTGTGTGTGTGTGTGTGTGTGTGTGTGTGTGTGTGTGTGTGTGTGTGTGTGTGTGTGTGTGTGTGTGTGTGTGTGCGCGCGCGCGCGCGTGTGTGTGTTGGGGTGGATTAGGAGGTTGCTGGTGCCATTTCTCCTTTGTTTGGGAACGTTTTGAATTTGATCAGTCACAAATCTATTCAAAGTCGTCCCCACCAGCTGACCTTATAATGGATGTGGTTGGCAAGCAATTACATGCCGTGCCTTTCTGTGAAGCCGAGCAGAGGGGAACAAGCCTCATGTTTTTAACAGATGAGCCGTGAAAAGCTACTCAGTACACCTCCAGTTTTACCATATCTAGCAGGAGGGACCCGGGAGAGAAGGGGATTTATCACATTTTTGTGCATTAAGACTCAGAATTACATATGTATACATATACCTGCCTTTAGATAAATGAACACACCTGCATGCACACACACACACACACACACACACACACACACACACACATACACAGTCGCTGCTGACTCTTGCTCACTGAGCTGATCTGTTTTGATTTTAAACATATTTTATTTGAAAGTGCATGACCGCCAGACGGATTCTTTCCGTGAAAAGAATCGGCGCTCGCCAATTGAGCGGAAAAATCTCCATTGGCCCTGTACTCATTAGCTGGCCGCTGTGGTTGAGCTTTTCTTCGGGGGGAGGATTTTGGAGTCGGAGTAAAGGACAGCGAGCATCATCGACGATTCTTCTGCGTCTGGATAAGGTGTCATATTTCTACAGGACTCAGATAAATCTGGTGTTGTTCCCTGTCTAGAAAATGTATAGCTCAGTGATACCAAGATTAAAAAAAAAAGTCTTTCAAAGACAAACCTCCATGACCTCCCGAGTTACAGACTCCACAGCTAAATTTCACATGGCCGTGTGCGATGAGCTCAGAGTCGTATCCCAAAAAGCCTCCACACCCCCCCCAACCTTCTTCATTCCTCAGAGGCATTTGGGCAGTTGACCAAAACATTGACTCAAAGCTGTCCGTCTGTCTTCTCGGCATTGAGAAAACGATGAATGGAACAAATGACTCCGTATCTCCGTCCCTGCAGGAAATGCCATCCAGGCCTTTGGTTACGGGGCGGGCAATGGCGAACACGTGGTGGACCCGAGCCCCTCAGCGACGGCCAAGCCGAGGCTGGACGCGTCGCCGTGCCCCTCGGAACCTCCCTACATCCCCAATGACATCCAGCCGGGCGACGAGGCGGAGGGCAAGGTACGGGGTGGACTGGAATTGGGTTGATCCGTTTTTTCATTCTAAATTTCTGTGGACTAAATCAAAGACCAAGGCAATTGGCATAATATATATAGAAAGTGACTCATTTATACTTTCACATTCCACCAAAATAAATCGTTTAGAAAATTTCCAATTCACACTTTGAATTTTCACTTTGATTACAAAAGTAAATCGTTTTGGCAACCCGAGTTCACAACACAAAAGTTGATTTTCTGTTGCTTCATTATTTTGTGATTCACATGCATAGAAATAATTACCAGATTGCAGGTGAAGTCTACGACACACACACACACAGACAAACCCACACACACACACACACACACACACCCACACACACACACACACACACACACACACACACACCAAGACATTCCTTCCTCAGGAAACACTGCCTCGGTGAGTTAACTTCCGAAGCAGCGTAACATTTTAATGCAAAAAAAAAAAATCCCATTGACTTATCAAACTGTGTGTGTTCAACCAGGATTTGATTAAACATCCCGCACGCTTGAGACAGGATGGCGTTCTTACACTATTACATTATTTTCCGCGGCACAAACACGCCGTCAATTTGCAGATTTTGGCTTTCATGATGGCCTGATTCGGTACAATTGGGGAAAAAAAAAAAATCGCAAAACACGCAAATTACTTTCCTATTTACACAAACACACTCACACACACACACACACACACATTGCATCTCTACGCTTGTTAAGAAAATTGGCAGCGCAGAATAGACTTAGGATAAGACAGTTTAGGCGACACAAAGGCTGATGACATTTGGTGGAAATATATGGTTTTTTTCCCCTCTCTTTCTCTCTCTCTCTCTCTCACTAAATGAAAGAGTAAAAGAGAATAGATGGGGGGGGGGGGATTTTTTAATCTGGATTAGAGGTTCTAAAATACCGGCCCCGGGCGGTTCTACAGAGTGCTCTGTAGAAGGCTGGAGGCTCCGCCGCCGTCTGTGGCAGATACCACCACTGCTTCCCGTGCAGCTTTTTCAAACAGATTCATCCTGATTTATTCCTTACTCATTCTTCCTGTTTTTACCCCCCCCCCCCATCCTTCACCCCCAAATGGGTCAGAAACCCTTCAATCTTTTCCATTAAGGACAATCATTCCTCTTCCGTCACTTTATCTCCTCCTGGATGTTGCATTCGGGCGTTTTTTTCCCCTTCGAAATCTCTCCCCGGTGTAACAGATGTGTTATAAAGGCGTCGCGCCGCCTCTACGGTTGAAGACTAATGTTGTTTTTCACCTCTCCTGCCAAAACTACAGATGAAATAAACACTGTAGCGCATATCGCTGTATCTCATGTATCGGTGGCTCTCAAACTGTTCCTCCAAGCCCTAGTGGGGGGGGGGGGGGGGGGGGGCACTGACACTGATTTGACTGACTAACGCGACCAATTAAATCTCATGAAATATGTTTATTTCAAGTTTCTAAATCTTATAGGATAATAGTGTATAAATATTTAAATGAATTGTTTTCATTATTTGTTTTCATTATTATTCATTAGTTGTGCACAGCTCTGTCCCTGTTTGCCTGTGTGATTAGGCAATAAACACCCCAAATGAATGTGATGGCTCAACCTGGTTTACTATAAGCTACGTTAGTTTGCATATTACAGGTTTTTTTTCTTTGTGTTTTTTTTGGTATTTTGTTGCGGGGGGGCGGTTGGGTGCATCAAGTCCTCAAAATCCTAAGGCAAAAAAAGTTTAATGACCATATGTATTTTAAAAATCCGCAAACCGTGCATTGTTTTGCGAATTTAAATTTCTCGAGCCAAGCGATGCTACCCGCCATTAAGATGTCCCGTTCCGTGGAGCTGAACTCTGGGGCCCTTTTGGCCCGGCTATTAAGCGGTCGGCCATCCCCCCTCGCGGCCGCACAGGCACTGTCTCTCCCGATAGAGACACCCTCATTGTGGAGGAGACAGCAAATTAAAACTGTAAAAAAAAAAAAAAAAAAACACAGCGAAGTGTTAGGATTAATGAATGGAGCAACACTGATAACAATAACAGTGTGTGTATGTTTCGGGGTGGTATTAAAAAGAGAGGGGGGGTGGGAGGGGGGGGGGGGGGGAGAGATACTGAACAGCGAAGAGGGAACGGGGCGGCGGAATTGCTTTCTTCCGAAGGTGCGGCGGTGTGCGGCGGTATTGATGCGCCGCTCTGTGCCCGTCTCACTGCGGCGTGGTGTTTAATTTATTGTAAAAATGGTAATTAGGAAACAATAAGACATGTGATTACTCAAGCAGGAAGTTTATAATTAGACAGGGAGCCAGTGGGGACATTTTGGGCAGTCCTTCTCCTTCGCCTTCTCCGGCAACTACGGCTCTGGCAATTAAAACTTGTCAAACTTCCATGGCAGATAAATTGAGGGAATGCTGCTACGGTTTGGCGTCTTCTTGGCAGAAGAGCGACTGGCTGAAAATGACACGCGCACACACACATACTGTACACACACACACACACACTGGACGGATACTCTGTGTAATAGGTTTTAAGAGCGAACCTCAGTCATGGATTATAAATGCGGTGGATGAAGTGGTGGATAAATGTGTGGAAGAATCGATAGTTTGATGAATTGATCCATCTAATAATCAATGGACGGTTTGGATGCGCGGTGAGAACCTGTTAGACTGAAATGGAGACGGTTTCCGTCTTTCCATCGTTCCAACATTCTGACTCCGCTCCGAAGCCTCTTTAGCATCCATTAGCGCCGGCCCTACGAGCGAGTCGTTTTTTCCATTCCGTTCATTACCGCACATTGTTTATTTGAAAATGTCACCGCCGGAGGTTCTTGCGGGTAAACACGTGGGGGCCGGAAAAGTGATAAAGTCAGGCGGGGGTTGGGGGGCGCATTATGACTCGCTGTTTCATTTGAATATGTAGATTGAGAGTTGCACTTCATGCGATAATTGTGTTTTTTTTTCTGCAGTTTGGCGAAGGAAATGACAAACCCACATTGATATGACTATTTCCCACCGTGTGTGTGTGTGTGTGTGTGTGTGTGTGTGTGTGTGTGTGTGTGTGTGTGTGTGTGTGTGTGTGTGTGTGTGTGTGTGTGTGTGTGTGTGTGTGTGTGTGTGTGTGTGTGTGTGTGTGTGTGTGTGTGTATGTGTGCGTGCGCGCGCGCGTGTGGGCCCGGCAGATAAAGTGGGTCTTGTGTATCCTATACTCCTGACTTGAATTTCAATGCCCCCCGCCCTGCTAAACACAATAAAGAGAGTTTAAAGAACCTTGTTAAATTCCGTCTCATTCTGAAGGCTCGTTCATAATGTAATCTAAATGGAACGTTATATAATAGAGTCCCCCTCCCCACCCCCCGTGCCTCCCCCATCTCTCCGCCCTCACCTCCGGGGAAGCCAACGCTGCCAGAGTTCCCTTAACTACATACTACCGCGTGTTGATTTTCAGCTCAATTTAATCTAATTGATTGCAGACCAGAAGTACTTCACCCAGGGTTACTCAATAACCAGACTCGGGCTCGGGAAATGCGTTCAACGGCCTTTGGAAGGCTCTGACAATGTGCTGATCGATACGGGGGGGGGATAATAATAAAAACCACACCCGACCCGTAGATATCAAGATATCACCTTACACTTAGATGTTAGACTATTTTCCACTTGTGTATTCTCCATACTTCAAACACTTACGTGTGTGTGTGTGTGTGTGTGTGTGTGTGTGTGTGTGTGTGTGTGTGTGTGTGTGTGTGTGTGTGTGTGTGTGTGTGTGTGTGTGTGTGTGTGTGTGTGCGTGTGTGTGTGTCTGTGTGTGTGTGTGTGTGTGTGTGTGCATGTGTGTGTTTTTTTGTTTTTTTTTTATTCCCTTCCCCTCGCCCCACTGCCACCACGACCACCATCTTTCGGCATCTGTGTGTGTGAGAGAATGTGTGTTTAACATCGCCTCTAATTTGGTCACGGTGCATGCATATGTATGAATGTGTTTGTGGTTTTTTTTGGTGTGTGTGTGTGTGTGTGTGTGTGTGTGTGTGTGTGTGTGTGTTGACGCACACGCTAAAGTGTGTGTGTGTGTGTGTGTGTGTGTGTGTGTGTGTGTGTGTGTGCATTGGCTGCGGCGAGAGATCTGGACTCATGTCAACAGGCTGCTGCTACACATCACTGCCCCTGCTAATTAATTGGCTTTAGTCTGGGATGTGTTTGGTGCATTGTCAAGCTACCCAGAGCTTTTTTTTCTGGCAACTGTCATTTAACCATTTCACGGAACCATCACATCGCGAAAACAACACGTCCGGGCTCCACCACCATAGCCGCAGCCTCTCCGTGTCCTCATTCCTCTCTCTCTCTCTCTCTGTCTCTCGATCTCTATCTATCTATCACTCAGTCCCTACCTCCCCGCCTCCATTCTTTTAGTCTGAGTTAGTCTCCCTCTTTCTCCCCCGTGTCTTCAATTATCCCTCTTCCTCCCTCCACTCGCTCTCTCAGGGGGGAAAACATTCCCGCTAGGTAAACAGCGCTCAACGCTGTTTATTTATTTTTTCATTCCGTTTCATATTTATTCTTCCGTCTCTTGAGCATGTTGCCTTGTTCGGTCTGGAAGATGGGATGCGGAGAGATAACATCTGACGGGGTGTTTTCTTCTGTGTACAGGGGAATGGACCAAAGTGCAATCTCGCCAAAGGTTACATTTGGGGATATGAGGTAGGTGGTGGTGAAAGGAGGAGGAAATGTATAGTGGGAGGAAATTGAAAAAAGTATTTAAAACGCGACCAATTCTTTGGGGGGGGGCACATAAAGGCCGTTGTGGCGTCGACATGAACAGTGAACGTCCAGAACGACGGATTCCCGAAAACACCCCGCTAGTGAACTTTCAAGCATCGTTTTCACTCACATTTAAAAAAAATAAAAAATGCGACATTTAAGGAGTTTTCTGATTGATAGCGAACGAGGTTAAATCACCTCCGATGGAACCCATGTCCATCATGTCCAAGGCCAGTCTACTGTGAGGACGTCATTAATGCTTTGCAGGAAATAAGGAAGCAAACACCACTGCAGAGACTGTGTTGGGGTTTTAGTCGTTCAAGTGTGCTGCCTGTAATGACGTCTTTTAAGAAGCATTTAAAATAGTTGTTTGGCACAGGCTCGGAAATTTTGTGGGGAAAACCTCCTCACGACGAGCTTTAATGTTGCCAACTTGTTTAAGAAGCAAAGCAGCGTGCTCGGCAGCAGCGACATAAAATAAACTTTACATATCAAAACCTTTCGGTGCATCAAACACTTTGATTTTTTTTTAACGTCTGTGTGTCTGTGATAGAGAACGTCTGCTGCAGGAACACGTGATCTGGCTCTTCCTTCCTCTTCTCCTTCTCCCTCCCCTTCCCCTTTCCTTCCCTTCCCCGTCTCCTTTCTCCATCTCCATCCCCCTCCGCTTCCCCTTCCCCTTTACCTTCTTCTTCTTCTTCTCCTTCCCCCTCCCTGTCCCCTTGTCCTCCCCCCTTCCCCCTTCTATGGTTCCCCCTTTCCCTTTCCCATCCCCTTCTCCTTCTCCCCCGTCCTCCCACCCTTCACCTCCTCTGCCTCGTCAAATGGCACAGCAGTGCAGCAACGTGAGTCATGGCTAACCTTTCCGACGTGTCCCTCTTTATGTCTTGTCCTTCTTTAGACCATACTGGAGCCCAGCAGTGGCTACGGCGGACCGAGCCGGCCGGAGGAACAGCCGGAGGGGGGCTCGGCCTGTCCCGGCGCCAGTGCATGGGCTCTGCTGCCCAGCCTCGCCTTGGCCCTGGTCGTGGCCCGGCATGCTTTATTATAGGGTGGCTGCCAGGAGGAGAAGGGAAAGAGGTCATCCCAACCCACAGGCTGATCCCAAAAGCAGAAGGTGTTGTTTTATCCCGGGGGGGGGGGGGGGGGGGGGGCTGATGTTGGGAAAAGAAAAAAGACGGCTGGATCTCTCTGAGCGGATTGTCACGAAAATGTCATTGATGAACGAAACGAGACGAAGAAAAAAAAATTAAAAAAAAGGGACGGCGAAGAAAAAAGAAGCAGAAATTCCGAAAACAGTAATTTTATCCTTTTTTTTTTCTTTTTCTTTTTTTTATGTTTTGTCGGCATATTGAGAACCGTGCACAGAGACGGAGAAAATGGCTTTTAAAGGGACCCCCCGGTGTGAGCTACCGCTAAGGGCCAATCTCTGAGACTGATCCTTCCCTCTGACTGTGACAGGGATCTGGAGGACATGGAGAGACTGTGCCAAAGATTTCTGCACTTTTTCTGCTGCGATGAATGCGGTCGGGGGTGTGGGGGAATCATGAAGGGGAGGGAGGGGGGTAAAATAATTAAAGGGGGACTAGATTGGCAGGAATGGAAAGCAAAAAAAAGAATAAGCCAGACGGGGGTAGAGTGGAGAAGAGATAAAAAGGAATACTCCTGGTATCAGTTACACTTTTTAATCTTGAATTGGTTTTTTGACTTAATCTCGTCTTGGATGAACGGAACACAAATTTGGGGTGTGGGGGGGGGGTGATTAAATTCTGTCTGTTCAACACTAGTGTAAACTCTAAACTGTAAAGCCTACTCAGTGTTATAAGTGTTGGTATAGTATCCGTGACCATAATCAGTCTACCGTACGGCTCTTTAATTTGGGTGCTACAGTCTATTTTTTCCGCAGAATTCGAAAAGTAAACTTAAGGGCAGTGTTTTCAGTTAACGGTTCTCTTTGAGATGATGTTGTTGTTGATAATAACTGTGGGTGCGAGCTGTTCGTCCACCTGCGCACCTGTGTATATTTTCTTGTCTCTATGTATATACAAAAAAAAAAAAAAAAAGAAAAAAATGTTTACTTTCATTTGAACAAATGTTATTCTGCAGTACCTTGAATGGACATTGCTGTATTTCGTGTATTTCGGCTCTAGATTGCGAATTGAGATGATTTGGTACTAATGACTACAGATGGAAAGCCTCCACCATTATCTGCGTTTATATTTGTCCATTAAGGCTGAAATCGTAAAGAATGTATACAGGGATGAAATTAAACGAGCGCTAATTGCTTGGAAAGCCATAACCTCTCTCTGTGTGTGTGTGTGTGTGTGTGTGTGTGTGTGTGTGTGTGTGTGTGTGTGTGTGTGTGTGTGTGTGTGTGTGTGTGTGTGTGTGTGTGTGTGTGTGTGTGTGTGTGTGTGTGTGTGTGTGTCTGTCCCTTTAAATCAGTTCACAATTTATGTTTATTCGGTGGCTTTTACACATCTGCATTATATTACAGCGGTGGGTCCCATCGGCACCCTCGGAGAGCTGAGGCTTTCTCCGATTCGTTTAGCTTTCCCAGAGCGGCTGTATACACGGCCGAACCTACAGAGTACGCACCCCTGCTGTTCTCCATCTCCCACATCATTTTCAGTATAACAATAGATTATTGTCTGTGTACCGTGTCCAACCCAAAGAAAAAAATCATTCCCAGCGTCATTCGTCACCTCTCTGCCCCGAAACCTTCACTGTCTCTTCCTCTCGTGATGAGGAAATTCCACAACTCTCTGTTGGTTCCTTGGAAAGCCTCCGTTTGTGTTTTGTACTTTGTTTTGCGTTTTGGGGTTGTTTTTTTTTCTAGGAGAAACAAAAGTATCGCCTTTTACCGCGAAACCATTATGTCTAGCAGAACGTTTGTGTTTTCAGGCAGCGCATCAAGTGCAGTGCCGCCGCACACAACCGCCGCTAAACCCGGAATGTATGTTACCGGCAGATTAAGAGGAAGGTTCACGCTTGTTGTGCAAGCGGGATCAAATCTAAACTCTTCCCTATCGGCCGGTTGGAAGGCGACTAGTCGTAATAACAGATATCCGCGCGCGGCTTTTCCAATGCTTCTCATTTGGCAGCGTTTTAATATCTAAAGTATAATCACTGGAAGAAATTACAATGAACAGCAACACGGCCAAATTCACAGTTTTCACTGAGATCCAGACAAATTACCATGGTGACGCAGCTAACAGCTCCGTATTGAGCTCTGACAGACAACCCTTAGATTTACTTAAAACTGACCTTTATTTATTTTGCATCATGAGGTTGGAGTCTGGGCTATAACAGGCATACTTATGGCGCTTTTCTACCCATGGAACCGGTTCAACTCCACTGGACTCCATTCGTCTTTTGGGTTTTCCATCAGGTAAAAGTTGTGGATGGAACCTGGTCCCTATGTACTTATTGTGGTACCGCCTCCTTCGAGGTTCCAAGCGATCCACTGCGTCATGGTTGCATGACACGGGTGAGAGAGTGACTGAGAACAGGACTGAGAACGTCTCCCCACACAGTTTTTTGTTTCTTTCAATTAGAAAAATGAATACAGTAACGATTAAAAAAAAAAAAAAAAAGACTTATTATTGGTTTTGTTTGGAGAATCGGGGAACAGGATCGCTCAGAGAGATCGGCGAGCAGAGAGATCAAGAACACCATCCCGTCCACGGCCTCCACTGTTCCTGTGTGTGTCGCGTTGGAGATGACGTCACGGCAGTTTGTTGGGGCGTCGCTGTGGGTACCGTCTGCAGTGAAGACCAAGTACCTGACACCAAAGTGGGTAGAGTTGAGTGGAGTGGAGTTCAACCGGTTCCAAGCGGAGGAAAAGCGCCAGCGAGCGTGAAATATAGGAGTGATAAGCCCAAATCCGCCCAATGGATAGAAGAGCAGAGCCCAACAGGTGGATTCAGGGGCGGTGAAGGGAGTGCAGCAAAGAAGGTAGCGCAGGAGGGACTGGCTGCTTAAATAAGCCGGCCCATAAGGGCGTGGAATCGTGTGGGGCCGAATTACACCAGAGCTGTTCAACTGCATTCTGTTGGCGGGGTCAGACATCCAACCTGTTACTGGCCCAGGGGCCTGAAAAATTCAACACTTAAACAAAATGCTCGAACCACCTTCATATCAATCAGATTATCTTCATCAAGTTTCAACAAAGCTTAAAATGAACTGATACTATTTTGGATAATATTCTTTCAGGTTTATATTCTTACATGCACACTGCTTCTGCATAGTCATATGGCTCATGGTTGTTGGTACTAGCCCTACGGGTATTTCTGAAATGAATGGAACTACAGTTTATTGCTGACCCTCAAATTTATTAAATTGAGCAGTCTCTATTTAACATGGGCCACAGTTGATTCAACTGAGTTGAATAGGCCTGGAGTAAAGACAGGGTTTTATTTAGAAATAGAAATGGTGAATGTTAATATAAGGTACTATTTGAATCAATGTCACCGTCCTGAATAATATACTGTTGGAAAAATTCTAATCTCGGATACCAGCTGCACCAAATGAACCCATTGCTGTGCATAGCAGAGAATATGGGTGTTCAAATTATATAAGCAGAATATGGCCTGAGGAAGAATTCGACTCACTCTATTATTTGATGCAAACTGCCTTATACACATGTATATACAGAATTTCATCTCAGTAGCTAGTGGTTGATTTGGCTACTCCAACGCATTGGTGACTTGTAATCATCTAGAGAACCGTATGTATTGCATCACACTGTACATGTAATAATTCTAAATAATTCAAGGTAATTCATTCTCATCACATGTAAAATATAGAAACAAAGTAAAAATGCCAAAGCTTGTTAAGATTGAAAAAAGGCTTCGTTCCTCCCATTATAAACCACTCATCAATGTTTTTTTCCTTCATAGTGTCCCTGTTAGTACTTGCTTGGAAACTACTTTATATTAATGAATTGTCTAAAGTACAAGTATATTACTCCATAGAGCTAATGCTACAAGGACATATACTCTCTCCTACCATTGCCCAATCAATGGATTTCCTTCACATGTCCGTGACTGGACTGTCACAAGGACGTGAATTCCTGGTGTTGCATCATTACCTCCAATTAAATGTTTTTAACTAGAGGTAACTAGAGGTAATGTAACACTGGCATGGGCACGTTTCCTATTCTAAACGCACTGCAACCGTGTATCAATTAATTGTCAAACAATTAATTGGTGAAAACAATCAAAAATCGACCTTGGTACGTTTTCACGTGCCTTGGATTCCTGAGGTCTCGCTTCACAAAAGGAATTCCTGTGTGCCATCAGGTGTGACTTTGCCACTAGGATAGAAAAAATAAGCCAACTTATGAGCTAAACAGTTTATAGTGTGAGGAATGAAGCAGGTCTAAATAAAGACCAAATAAACTACAACGACTGGGAACTAAGAACCACTTGACTATGGGGACGGATGTGATGATAATATGGACATAAACACTAATAAGGAACTAATTACTGGTGAATGCAGGCAGCTTAAACAGTGATAAACTACGCATGCTCATATTTTTTACACCGCATAATTTTTAGTGAACATTAAAAGCAGACAGTGGTATATACTCATATATTCGAACTGTGCCAGGGTACTTATTCGTCCGTCATTACTGAACCTTCCCCCGTCTGGTGATGCCTGTTTGTTTATCTGCCGCGAATGTGAGCGGAGTCCTAAAAGCAACAGGAGACTAAACCTCTCACCGCCTTCATTGTGCCGTACCGTCAGCTAAATCAGAGACTTGAACAACTGAAAGCACTCTGGGCCCGCGGTCGCTGTGTACCGAGCTGTCAACACAACAATGCGCTGCGCTTTGCTTCCAATTAATCAAACTTTGAGCTGGTCAGTTTTGTTTGCTGACTTTTCAGAAAAGACGGTGACGCGCCGTGAATGATTACGACGCCTCGCCTCGCCGCCAGCCTCCGGTAAAGGGCCATCAAACCCGCCAGATAAATTAAAGCTTTTGACATGTGCAGAATGCAAATAAACTGTTCGAAATTCCGGACTGCCCTCCACCCTCGTCCTCGCTCCTTTGGGGAGCGGATGCGGGGCGGGGGGGGGGGGGGGGCGTCTTGCACGTCGGGCGGAGGACGGAAGAGCGGCCTCAGCAGTTTTTGGAGCGAAAAAAAAATATGATTTTACAGGTGACACAACAGAGACAATTCGGGGCAATTCAAGGAGTGCGCTGAAGATATGATGGCAAGAGAAGATACTACGGCGCCGGTGAACGGTGTTGAAAGCCTTGGAAAAAGGGTACTGAATAATGCGGCTCCTGAGGGAGGGAAAATAAGCTGTTGTTGTTGTTGTTGGGATTTCTGTGTTAGATGGTAAGACCTCAAGCTCCTTCTTGATGCAAAAGCTACTCTCAAGGCCATATATAAACAGCCTTAGAGGAAATCCTGGCTCGCCAGCCATGAAAGCGCACAAGTCAGTCTGTCTCCCCCGGTTTGCTTGAAGCCACCTACACATGACAAAAATAAAAGCCCGCTGTTCAACACATGGTCGGGCTGTGATAACATATTTCACCACTCTCATAAGAATGGCAAAAGATATGTTCAATATGTGATTATTTGGTAACTGGTTAACTGTATATTATGATTGGAAAGGCTTCAAAAGGTCAATGTGTACTGGGTCGAAGTTCAAACTATTTCAACTTTGGATGTCACGCCCAAGCCTCCATGACCAGTAGAGAGGTTTTGTTTCGAACTTGATGTACCGGGAACTAGGATGTACCAACTCTGGCTCAACTACTGTATCTCTGCCCAAAAGGCATTTTTCCTATTGATACCCCATAGAAAAGGTCAATGCAGCTTAGTACCAGTTCAACAAATTCCCTTTAAACATCAGCACTCTGCCTTGGGAATACAAGGTGTTTCATTGCTTCAAAGTAACGAAACTGAGTTTAGAAAATGAACGATTTATGAAGGTGGATGATTATCATGAATATCACTTTATTACAGGAGCTGACAGCTCTGCTAATAAGCTGACTCAGCCCGTTATCGGGCTTGTTCGTGGCGATACCACTAACGGCAAGGCACTGATGTCATCGTCTCTTTTCTGTACAAAACCCTTGGATGAGCTGACCCCATCAACTCTCCATCAACTCCCTTCTCAGGACAAACCCCCCCCCGAACCGCTTCAATCTGGTTTCAGGCCTCCGCTCTCCACTTGACAGGTCTGCTGACCAAGTTAACCACCAAATCCTTCTCTCTTACTCTCTCAGTGTTTGGCAATTGAGGGCCTGCACTCGGTTTGCGTCCTACTTCTCATCACTTGTACCAGGTCATGTGGAGAACATCTCCATCTAGATCATGCCTTCACGAGGGTAGAGTTTATGTATGCATACAAGAATACACAAATAAAGGTTACCTCATGCAGTGTCAGCACAAATCCCCACGAAACAGCTCCAAATGGCTTGGTTGGCGACCAAGATGTGACAACCGCAAGTGCCAGAGCGATTATTTCACTGAGATTATCAAGTGGGCACCCTCTTTTATCGACGTCTCATTGTATTGGGCCCACTATACCTCCAGAAGTCTCAAGGGTGGGTTTCTGGCATCCCGGAATCACCTCCCTCCACGCCCACGTACCCACCCACCCTCGCAACCACCGCCACCGCCGCTGCACTGCAGACGTGTCCAGAGGCTGCCTACGATCCCTAGCCTATGGTGATTTGGAGGGCAGCTGGAGTTTCCAGCTCCCAACAATAACAAACACAAACAAATATAACTACTGTATATTTGTGGAAGACCAATGACTATCCTGGGACATTTAGTTAAACAATGATAATTCTCCAAGCGTCTTATTGGCTTATAAACTTGGCTACTCATCAGTTCCAAATTACCTCTTAATTCCTGTGCGCCATGAGTGAGCATACAATATATGTAGGACCCTTTCACAGCATATGAGATTATGTTTCCCACCAAATGTAATTCATTTCAATGTAATCGCCCGACCAGTGGACTTGCTTCAAGTAGATATTGCTGCTGTCTTGGCAAATTCAACTATGGTGAACAATGACATGTAAATGAGTGGCACTGATCAATAGCAAAACTGCTTGAGCAATGTTGGCTTCTGTCAAAGTGCTCAAAATGGAATTTGTTATCATTTTAGCAGTGTCAAATCATTCTATTTTAGACATTTCTGCTCACCCAGAATATAAAATATGACATGAAAGAGACACAGCATGCTTTGCAGTGAGTCATGAGGAGTAAATGGTGTAATTATGTTTCCTTGATTTGTGTTTATAACTGGTGAGGAACCTACCTTGGTAACCAATTATATATATTTGGCACCAGCACCACTTACTTTGCAAAGACATGCGGTACATACAATATAGACAATAATCACCTTAAAGGATAGGTTCAAAATGTTTCAACAATTCCTTATTAAATTGTGGGTTCTCATCATTTTGAACTGCTGATAGAACCACTTTACTGAGTGATTTACTCTTGAGAAACTTACCGCTCTGCTGCAGCTTCTCACTGTGGTAAAATGCAGACCAATAGGGCAGATGTTTTGGTGTCATATCTCCTGGTTTTCTCCAGTGTGGCGTCTCACAACCAGGTTGTGAAAAAGGTTAATATAGTCACACATCATTTTTGAGTACTGAGTTAATCAATGTTTTTGAGGTAAGAGTGGTCCATCTTGCTCTAATGGATATTATTCACCTTATCCAGGGCAACATGTCCTGGTGAGAACAGACCTTCCATCTCCAGTGTGTGTTGACCATGTCAAAGCATCACAAAAACTCCTGTTTTGACCTTTCCCATCACAAGCCTTGATCGGAACAGTTTGAGGAGCAGCAAATCAAGCAGCAGACCTCCTTTCCATGTCCAGACCCGAACCTTGAAAATGGCAACTACGCCAGACTGTGACCTCCCTTTTATGGGCATGGTTTTGCGGTGGCTCAGACTGACCTATTTGGCAACACAGAGACAACCTATTGCAGGAACAGGCAGGGAGGCCCCCTGGGCGTGGACGCCATGCCACAGGATTAGAGGACTCTTGTTGAGCTGCCTGAAAAGGGATGCCTCTTTCAGAATACGGTGCAGAAGCATTGTAGGGTTATTTTGCTCGGTTTCACAATCATATGGCTTCAACAGCAGCATTGGGTTCTGCTATGGCGTCAAATTAGTCTCAAAACCCGTGAGTGCACAGAACAGTATGCACAGGGGCTATGACGAGTGCGAGCTTGACCCCCCCTACGCACCCGCAACTGCTCAACACTCACTCACCCGTCAAGTCGACTTTTGAGGATTTGGGGGCGGGCACGGAATAGACAGTGGATGACATTTCCGCTCCTTTGAAAAAGTAGTTCAAATGCACCGTGACTGCATATGTTCACAGTAAATTTTATCAGATGTGATTTTTTTTGTTTGTTTAAGAAAAATATAAAGGAAAAAAAAACAATCAAAACAAAAGAGCAAAGTAAGGCATAGCTCTGGAAAGCTCCCTTTCCAACCCCCTTAAATGCATCTACGCATTGACTCTGATTCCATTTTACATATGAATAGTATTTTATACTCAACTGCTTCCCAGATACAACGTTGTGATATTTGGAGTGGATGGTTTCTCCAGAAAGGTATCTGGTGACCACAACTATAATTGAGTAATTATGCATGCTGTGCACTGGCTTTATATTTGAATAGATGATTGTTTACAGACTACACAATGTTTACTGAGGCCCAGGTCGGTCTACGCTGGTAAAGCCAGTGCACAGCATCTGGAGTTACACACGCGCGCAGGCGAGGGTGGAGCTCGTGCTCGTCATAGCCCCCTGTGCTCGCGGGACCGCATTTGTGCACGCGGAGCAGAAATGCGGTCGGGGACGGCGGGTTTTTTTTCCGCTCACGCACACTGTTCTGTGCGCTCATAGGTTTTTGAGACTAATTTGACGCCGTATTCTGCTGCCGAGCAGAGATTTCAAGGGGATAGGTTCCTCCGTTCCTTGTGCCACCGCTGGCACAGGTTACCCAAGGTGAAGTCGGAGTAAGGTTGAATTAGATCGTGAGTAAGGAATAAATCTATGGATTGGTGGCGCCGTTCGGGGTGGGGCCACAATGTTTTATGAATAGCCCCCAATCTAAAATAGAAACTGTGTACAATTGAGTTCTGGAGTTATTTTGTGTGTGGTTGTTGGGAGGTTAGAACAAAATAGTAGATTGATCAACTCACTAAATCCCAGATGCTAAATTATGGATAGTCCTATTTTCCTCCATACCTGTGTTTGATACCATGCACGTGTTCAGTCTTGTCTCTGCGTTTAAAGGCATGTGTGTATTAGAGTGTGTAGTGTGATACTCGGACATTTTCAAGCAGGGGGGGGGGGCGGGGGGGGTGCTTGCGTTGCATTTTTCTCTGTGTTTTTTAACTAGGAATTTTAACTAGAAGTGCAGTTTGTTTCTTCACTTCATAGATGAGTGGAAGGAGGGAATAGTGTGCGCTGGGTGGGCGAGTCGAGGAGAGGTTTTGAGGGTACGGGAATAAGAAAGCGGCAGGTAGCTGTACATTTCACACTTGATTAATGAATCAGTGGGATGATGTCTCTTATCAACACTCTGCACATGGCAGAGACAGAATAAAGGTTTGCTGGGGCTAGAAACGCTCCAATCACGGACGGCTCCCGCTGCCGTCCCATCATTCCTTTCTGCAGTCACCTACTTGTTTTGTTGCGTCTCCTTCTTCCGCTTCTCTCCAAAGCGGCTCCCGGTTGACGCAATTGCCCTTTTACCCTGAGCCGTGCTGGCTTCAGCCCTTCATGCAGAGTCTCTTACTAACTGCTACATTTACAATGTGAATCGTAGCTTTTGTTAAGCGATTACATCTCAAAGTGATGTAAACGTTTGCAACGAGGTGCCGGTATAACTTCTGTCATCACACGTGGCTCAATGGGCGGCTTTTGACGCCCGAACAAATCCCCAATTGAATACCCCGCAGCAAGCATTTCCGTAGCCACAAATCCCCTTAATAACATCACCGCTGCCGTAATGAAATAGGAGACGATGGACGCGTATGTGCTTGAGTACAGGTGTGTTCATCAATGAGATGTTAACATGAGCCAAGAAGTTGTTCTTGCTTTGGCAATTCAGAGCAAATTCAACAAATATTAGATATAAATACGTTATATAAATTATATAAAATATATTAATAAATTATAAAAATTCAATTTGATATACTGCAACTCCACAAAATAAAGAGATGCTTAACCTGGCAAATAAAGACAAATGAATGGAGGACTGAATTATTCGTAGGTTACTTTTTGAAAATTAAAAAAAAAATTGTTAGTTATATGTTGATTAGTAATTTTGTCGGTTAAAGAAAAAGTAAAAAAAAAAAAAAAAAAAAGTCACTTGAGTTTCCGTGAAGGAGCTCTTGTGATGTTTTTGCCTTAAAATTTGAAAAAGCCTTTGAGTAGTAAGTAAGCTGCTTTTGTGAATGGAATGCATCTTATCTAACCACTCAAAGTGCTTTACAATAAAAAAAATACAAGAAATAGCAATTGAATTAACTCATTTCAAGGGGGTGACAGCACGCTACTAAATACAGGTACTATTGTGTTTGTTGGATTTAAATTTGCCAGAGCACCAGCATTGACCAAGTATGATTGTTTCACTGGTAGTGTCTGTACTAGTGGACTGGCATTGATGAATGGCATGAGCCAACAGTTAATCTTATAAAGTACACCTGGATTTACCAGACCGCTGAGAAAGGTACATTTATAATCATCTTAGTTGATAATAATCTATGGAGGAAAATTCCTTATTGGATTATCCTAAATGTACTGTCCACACACGGGTAACATGAAACCAAGGTTGAGCGTGATATTTCCCCACAATCTCTACCCAAACAGTAGAGCATGGAAAAAAAATAATTACATACCTATTGAGATTTTTATTTTTCGATTGTCACGCTTTTTAAACTGTCTTCCAACAGGCCGCAAGATTGTTAACATTACATATTTCAATATCCTCCGCCGCAGTGTTTTGAGCCGATGCCGGACAAAAAAAAGGAGGAAAAACGGCAGAGAATGGGGGATGAATGGTGTATCCGGCGATTCAGGACGAGGCTTTTTTAATACGTAGTGTAATGGAGTGATGAAATGTATTAAAGCCAGCTCTCCACTACTCTATGTCTGGATTATGCGGGTCAGCTCCGGGTGCAGCCGGCAGAACGGCGTTTGAAAAATAGTTATGATGGATGTCCATGAGGCAAGAATATACTTCAAGTAATATTATTATTCCATTGGCTTGACATCAGATTGTTGCGAAAGAAAAGCCGGAAATCCCTGAAATCTGTCGCCCCGAGAGAAGAAAAGTGAATGTGCTCAAAAAATCTTCCCAAAGAATTTCAAACTTTCCCCTGCTTCACCAGTCACACGGCGGTGACAATGCGGCTTGTGAGTCCTCCTGAGCCACAACGCTGACATTCATTTGCGAGGTCGCCGGCCGCCCAAGGCACACTGACCCGCCCTGTCTCTTCAAAATACTGGATAAAGCATCGGTTTATCACGACATAAGGCCGGCACTGTGTCGGGCTCTAGGGGTGCTGAGTGACCTCCGACCTCGATACACACTGAAGATACGCGTTGTATTGTTATTGGCATTTTCTTAAACGCAAAGCGGAAACGCGTTTAAGATGCGGCGTACAGCATCATAGTTCAGCGTCGTAACAAATAGGGAGCTGGAGGTTTTGTGGGCAATGTAAAAAAAATAACCAAAAAAAACCCCTGTTATTTGACAACTCGTTTCCTGTTTCCCCAGACAAACCGCTGTGAAATGCATGAATAATGATTAAATATAAGCTCCCTTTTGTTTGATGATGTAACTCTCTTTTAATTAATTGTTTACCGCCTCTCGCGGCTGCCGCATGCCGTCAGAGGTGATGATGTGAATATGAAACATCTCTAAAACCTCCAAATGGAAATGAATTTCTGCGAGGAGTAAAAAAAAAAAAAACAACAACAACAACAACAAAAAAAAACAATAAACGACAGAGCAGGGGGTGGGGAAAAAAAAGAAAAGAAAAAAAGACTGTAATTGGAAATCAAAACTGGGGCCTTTTTTCTTCTTCTTCTTCTTCTTTTTTTTATTTCTTTTTTTTTCTCTAAACAAACATATTTTTTTTTTTGTCATCTCCAGAGGAGTGTGGACAGCGCTATTGAACCGGGCCACTTGAGAAGTAATTCCTTGCTCTGTTGAAGAAAGACTGGACGTTCCTATTGTCAAGAGAACGAGGGAAAGTGACAAAGAGGGGAGAGAAAAAAAGAGCAAAAATAAAAAAAAGGATGCAACGGCAAAAAAAAAAACCGGGAAAATCCAAGCTAGTGGAGCCACGGAACAACCCCATATAGATTGTGCCGCGGTGTGTGACTTTGACTACGTCACGGCCCGCTCTGCTGCCGCTCACATGTGGGAAGGTTATTGATGGAGCCGTCATATCCAGGCTGAACATCTGTAATGAAATTCTACTCTCCTTATTGGATTTGGCGATGGGATCTCTGTCTCCCTCACAGCTGTAGTCTGGGCTTTTATTGCGCCGGCACACAGCCGTTCCTATGGAAGGGACGGGGAGGCGCGCGCACACACACATTTACACACGAACACACACACACACAATACCTGCTGTCGGATTGAGCGTATAGGGATTATATTCGTCCCACCACTGGAGCTGCATGATTTCTACTCTCTCCGGATTGCTCTGACACCGGCACTGACTCTGTATACTTTGTTGTCCTTGCTTTTATGTCATTTTTCATTGGTAGAGAGAGAACGTTTCCACTTGAGTCAGGCGCTCAATCTTGTTGGTTGCTTTTTCTTGCGATAGCATTATTCTGTCAAAAGGCAAAAGAGGAGCCTCCCAAGGCCACAAAAAATACAAACAGCCGGATACTAAAGTTCTGTCGGCGTCGAGGCCAAGCGAGACAAAAGGCGGCGTGGAACGCATCGGATGGTTGACGAGCAGGATGGGAAAACGATGCCGGTGTCTGTTTGCTGGTCGGTATAAAAGCAGGGAATCGCGCCGTAAGCCAGGTCCAAGCCTAAAAATACCACTGAACAAAAAAGGACAAAGAATATAAGCAAGGATGTGAAATGTATCGCAGCGGGAAAAGGAAGGGTGCCTAAATCAATGTGCCTGTTAAATTGAAAGGGCTCGAGACAACACAGAAGACTATGAAGAACCGTTGTGGCCATAAGAGGAGTTTTCATCTCACTTACCAGATGGGGGAGAAGAGGCATGTGTGAGAGAGAGAGCGAGAGAGAGATAGAGAGAGGGAGAGAGAGAGAGAGAGAGAAAAGGAACGGCACAAACAGTGAGCAGACAGAGTATGAAATCCGCATGACAGGTCGGGTTATCTTGAATGCAAATGCTGGCAGTGTGTTTTCCGGACTGACACATTGCTTCTTTTTATTGATACTTCAGGGAGTGCTATACAGGGCCGGGGCCCGGGTGAAGGGTCCCACTCCCCGGGCGCACCGTGATGATGATGGTAGACCGTTACAACTGGCTCTCATTACTCCCGCACCTAACGGCCCCTTGCGTTTTTTACATGTCTGTGATGTATGCATGCGGGGAGATTCATTATCCCCGCTGCCGGCCGCCAAACACCCGGAATATCCAGGTTTCGGCTATTTAAACGACAAGGCTTTTGAAAAATTAATGTAGGGTTGAGCCTTCCGCCACGAGGAATGTTGGAATATGAAGAAGGTGATCCCCTAGGAGGGCCCCCTTCTTCTACTGTAAAACGTTTTTGTCAACTTTCCCGTTATTTGACGCCGATGCGGTGTTCCTCATTTGGCGTTTTTTGATATCTCGACGTTTGAGATTCTCGACTCATCTCGTCTTTGCCGCAGCGTCACGCACGCCCAGTCCCGTCATGCATCTATCCAAATACCCCACATTTACAGTGTATATGAAGCTGTTAGATGTGAAAATTCATTATTCTATCTATATTTCATGCATGCAACAGGCCCCCCCCCTTTGCAACCAACATACAATATTCCCTTGAAAAGAGCGATAAAGGAGCCTCTCCCTCTGCCCCACTCTCTGCACCCTCATTGCGGGGGCATCCGAGCTGTGTGCATAACCTTCTGTGCACGTCTCGGGGAGCTCTAATCATATTTACATGGATTGTACATATTCCAGCAGGACTGCTGCATAAGGCCTAATCACACTGGGGCTGCTTTTGAAGACCATCCACAATGCAGCATCGCGGATTCAAAAGCCAGGGAAGCACAGGCACAAACACACAGTCCATCAAGCCCGTGTCTATCAAAAAGTCTCACATTTTATTTATTTATTTATTTTCTCGAATAAAATCCATCAGTAAATATTGCAGATCTTCAATAGGTCGGCAGTTTCGTTGCCAATTGGATTCTGCTTTTCTTTAATCCTTTCTCCACTGATGGAGGAATGTTTCCCACCCACTGGATTTTGCTGCGAGGCTCCAGCAGCACCAGCCTCCACCATTCAGCCAATTAGGAAATTACCCAGGATATGAAATACTGTACACTGGTGGTTCATCAATTACCGTAAAAAACTGAGTATTTCGCTGCTCCAGCAAACCTGCCCGCTACACCCGGCGGCGGCGGCTGAGGCGGTCATTATTTATTCCCCGCTGTTAACAGTCACAACAGTCATAACCTGACGGAATTTCCGCAAAATAATATTAATGAATTATGCGAAATAAAGCAATCGAATCGAGGTCCGGGTCCAAAAACGGGGGCGAAATTTATGATTCTGTGTCAACGGCTTTGAAATAAAGTATGACCTGGCCGTCTCCAGGAGGCATCAGTCACAGTGAGAAGTGGTTGGCTCCCCCAGGCACGACCGAGATGACACATGGAGACGTCAATGCGTATCGACAGGATCTCATTTTCATAATGAAAACCAGATTCGCCAATATCAGCGGGCGATATTTTGTGCAGCCTAAGCGGCGGATGATTGTCTCGACATGGCAGAACAAATTACGTCAATTACCGTGGAATCTGTATGTCTACCTCCGAGAAACCGAGAAAGGGGGAAAAAGAAACACGGACGTGAAGAGGGAGAGAAAGAGAGAGAGAGAGAGAGAGAGAGAGAGAGAGAGAGGGAGCGAGAGAGAAGGAGAGTGGGAAATGAGACAAAGAGAGGGAAAAGTGAGCGGAGGTGGATGGAAAATCTTCAGGATCAAAGGTGAGTATCGGACGGAGCTTACTGCACAGCTAGGAAACATCTGTGGTAATCTGTGTGATATATCAAGGTGTGTGTGTGTGTGTGTGTGTGTGTGTGTGTGTGTGTGTGTGTGTGTGTGTGTGTGTGCGTGTGCGTGTGTGTGCATGTGCATGCGTGCATGCGCGCACCCGTACATACATTTGCGTGTGTAGCTCGTATTTTTGGGTCTAGCCGGGGGCCCTTGTTCTACCCCAAGTCTGTGTACTTTATGTAGGCATTGAGGCATTTAGAAACAGAGATGAGGGAGGGGAGGGGATCGGGCGGGGAACGGGGCGAAGAAATAGAAGGACGGGGTCAACTGAAAGGAGAGTTGGAGAAACCTATACTTCCCCAACTGCCAGCACTACCACCACCACCTCCGCCTTCTGCAGGCTGCACCTCTTTGGAGGAGGCGGCGGGCGCCAGGTTTGTATTCTGAACGTGAGCGCTGTACTCCGCTGGCCAACAAACCCCCCTCCCCACCCGACCCGGGAGGACACTGCGGGGCCTCCAGCTGCTGTGGACGGACGTGTCGAACGAGTCCAAAGTGAAGTGGAAAAAAACGACGCCTCTCACAAGCCCACATCAGGCTGGAGAGATCGAGAGAGAGACAGGGAGAGAGAGAGAGAGAGAGAGAGAGAGAGAGAGAGCTGGGGGAGAAAAATGAAGGGGAAATTAAGCAACGGGAGAGGCGTACTTGGAGACAGATAGTGAAGGCAAAGGGAAAGGGAAAAGGGGAGGATCATCTGCATATGTGTGTATAGATCTATATGTGAGTGTGTAACGGAGAGGACAGCATGAGAAAGAAGATAAGGAGAGATTCTGATGCCGCAAGGTAAAAGAGGGAGAGAGGGCTGGTTTTCCCTTCCCTCTTTTTAGTTTGTTCCCTCTCTCTCTCTCTCTCTCTCTCGCTCTCGCTCTCGCTCTCTCTCTCCTTTCGTCCCAGTACATCTGTTCCATTTGGACACTGATACAGCACATACAGTACATACATACTACTAATACTGCACTTTAGAGAGAGAACCCTCCGCGAGGTGTTGAGGGTGGGGGTGTGGTAATTAATGCTCCCATCATGCGTCCCTCTACCTGGGACGTCAGTTTCCGATAAAGCACCGTGTCAATTCTTAACCTAAATTAATTTAAATTGTATAGCAGGCATCGTTTTGGCCTTAAAGTGATTTCAAAAGCACATGTTGATATCTCATTAAGTATTAAAGCTTAGAACACCGATTTCATAAAAATGAATACCGTACTGTAACACTGTAGTAACACTTTAATAAGTTAGACTAACCCATCCGTCATTATTATTAGCGGTCTCTGTTGTATACATACACATATACATGTACATATACATACATATACATGTACATGTACACATACAGTACATACATATTAGTATTGTTATTATTATTATTATTTTTTTTTATTATTATTATTTTTTTTATTATTATTTTTTTTTAAATTATCCGTCCGAGAGAGCGACGCCATCCGCAATCGATTAACTAGTGGACTCATTCTCGGTTAAGACGCGGACGCGGAGCGGACACACGGCTCTCCAGTCGGAAGCGTTCCAAATCACGAAGCGATGGCGCATTCATGGAACTCGGAAAACACGGAAGTAATGCCGCATTTAATGGAACCCGCATAACTGCAATTTGTGTTGTTTTCCGGCAGATTTGTTTTATTTTTATTTCAAGAGATGATTTTGTTGAGTTTAGAAATTATTGTGTCATTAGTTGTGTTGTGAAATAATTGTGTTGTTTGCTTGTTTTCGTGTTCTAGATGCCAAAGAGAAGTAATGGTTGGTAAACGTTTGTAATGTTTGTCGGTCGGAAGAGTTGCTGCACTTTATGGGAACTCTGAAATGTATTATTATTAGTAATAGTAGTAGAAGTAGTCATAGTTTTGTCTATTCATAATGTTCAGAAATATCAACTGTATTCATTCATATTTTTATCTATACCCAGTCAATATTTGCATACTTACTGCCACTTAGCCCCTGACATTTCTTTAATCTTTATCTGGTGCATAGATCACATTTTTTATATTCTGTATATAATATATTTCCATTTTTTTCTGAACTGATAAACATTTCTTTCTTATACTACTCTCTACTACTCTGTTTGCACTAGAATGCACCAACCATTACCCAACAAATTTCTTGTAGATGAAAATGTACTTGATGGCCAATGAAAAGATTCTGATTCAGATTCTTTATTCCTCCACGATGAAAACGCCGGGTCAATAACTGCACGCGGACGGAAATAACCGGGTAGTGGAGGGCGAGGCTCCTAATGAGCCTGATCAATACGGCACTCGGCCCGCAAATCTACATTTAGTTATCATAAATGAATAGCGAAATCTGTCAGGGCGCTTTCCTGGAGCGTGGCAACTCGTTGACAGCTCCATCTTTTACAAAGACGTCACTGGAGACGGTGACCAGCAAGACGGAGTAAAAGCACTAAGAAATAGATGGATGGGTGAATGGATGGATGGAGAGATGGAGAAAAAGCAGGACTTTTTAAAGGGGGGAGGGGGTGGACAAAATTAACTGACAAGGTCATGTCTGTTTTCTCACTGAGAGAAAAGGCTGTTGATGCCAAGGGAACACAATAATGGACGGCTACAAAGCCGCCGCTGCCGCCACCGCTGCCGCCACCGCCGCAGATGTGAGGAGACGGTTCTTATCGGGCCGGGTTCTTCTTCCTCCGACGGATGCACTCCCCTGCTCAAGGACTGCGGCTTTTTCTGTTGTGCTTGTTTTCTTTTCCTTCGACTTGTTTTCTTTGCTTTCGATTTGTTTTCTTATCCTTTCGACTTGAAATATATATATATATTTTAAAGTCTGCTTTGAGATCTAATGATTATCAGGTTCTAATATCGAAGGCCACGCCTTAAAAGAAAAAATATATATATATATATAAATATATATATACCCTATATACCTTTCCACCCCCACCCTGGATACAAATGACATTCACTCATTCCCAACGCTAAATTGCCTTTAGAAACGTGGGAACATTTGAATATATTAAGAGAACAAAAGCGGGAGCCGGGAAAGACTGTACTGCAGCCATCGCTCGAGCCTCGAGGAGAACAAAGAGATACTGAGAGACTCTGTGAATGTTGCGATACAAGGTCTTTTGCAGAGGAAATTACAATGAGGGAACAGGAAATGAGGCACAATTAAGGTATAGATTAGAGGACGTCTATTCCCGTCGCTTAATTGGGTGAACGTACCACTCCGGCTCCGCACCAACTTTACTTTGTTTCAAATGTTGTGAAAGTTGGCGGCTATTCAACGACGTGAACAATCGGCTTGGATATTACGAGGTAAGGATGGGAAGTTGTTATGGTTTTATTTATGGATTTTGATTATGGGAAGCGGCTTAAGTCGGACTTAAAGGGGCTTTAAGCAACGTTTTGCAACTATTGGATGTTTTGTAATGACGAGATATTTGGTCCAGTCTCTACTCATTTTTTTCCCACTTTTCCACCACCCACATCCATTAAGTCACCCAAGTCACTTATTTAAGCGTAAAACTGTGTCTTAGGTCTGACCGTGTGTTCGTTCCTGAAATTCGAGGTTTCGCATATTTTGCAATAGTTTCATTATTAGCAGAAATCAGAAGTTCTGTGGACCACCCCACACCCGCTTCCCTGCAGTACTCTGACCTAGTGGGAGTTTGGGGAAAGAAAAAAAAAAATGAAAAGAATCGGGACAGACCGACTGCTGCCGAGGCTGGAGCCTGGCGCATTATCTTCCACCAGGCTCTGTGCACAACCACTTATCTGTAAATCACCTGCGTTGTGCAGGCCGTACCGCCAATTACATTACGCTAAACCAGCACCGGCGGAGACAGAGGACCAGCGAAAGTATTGCCATCCGCTCATTTTCAATCCTAAGAGAATTTCTGTTATTTTATTTAACCTTTATCTGCTTACGTGGAGTTAACCTCATTACAAGGTAATGTCTTCTTTTTTGTCTTCTTCCAGGAGGACCGTTGTAGGGAAGGAGCTGGTTTGTGTTTGTGTTTGTGAGTGCGTGCGTGCGTGCGTGCGTGCGTGCGTGCGTGCGTGCGTGCGTGCGTGCGTGCGTGCGTGCGTGCGTGCGTGCGTGCGTGCGTGCGTGCGTGCATTTCTCTCTGTGTGTGAGAGATCCAGGCTTGATAGATGATGAGTTTATTGCATAGAACAAGCAGGCTTTGATTCCCACTGAGGGACTGATTCAAGCCGTGAATAAAGCGCGGCTATTACATCTTCCTCAGCGGGGCTTCTCATCACGCTGCCCCCATCCCATCCCTCTCTAGATGCACCTTTTCTTAATCTTAAAAAAAAAAAACCTCAACAACTAAAATAGCACTTCTGTTTTTTGGGGTTTTTTGGGTTTTTTTAACAGGGTTCTTCTCCTTGCGGGGGGAATAGGACTCCTTTTCCCTTTTTCTTCAAAATGATACGTCTGCGTCCCCCGCCTGGATGTAAGACTGCCCGCCCTGATAGATGAGCTCTCGGGGAGCTTTTGATGATGAGATGACAATTCTTTCTTGGTGAGGAAGAGACAATTTAAGCGGCACTTAGCCCCCACTAAGCTTCCTTATAATCAATTCAAAAATGAGTAAGAGACGTCACACCCTGTCTGCAGTTTCAACTTTTCTTTGTGTTTGTGCCGGTGGGTGTAACGATTTTGACCTTAGACTGCTTCCTCTTACCATTCGGTTGCCAGGTAGGATGTGCCTGACAGAGAGGAATTTCTCCTTTTTTATATAACGTGGGCTCATTCTCATATACTGTAGGTCAGTCTCAGTCGTCAACAGTACAAAGGACTTATGTCTGTTAACATTAACCCTTACATTGAGTTCAATAACAAAACAACATAATTATTTGAAATGCTTATATTTGGATAAAGTAAGTAAAAGGTTCATCAGTTAATTTACAACTTATAACAAGATTTTGCAACCCATCCACCAACTCACATAATAATCTGGATAATCAAATACATCCGGGTTCACTTTCAGACAATGTACCTCCCGTACCTTGGGCCTATAATAAATAGTCCCGACAGTCCAGTGCGCATATAGTCCAACAAATGAATGGATGGATTCATTTGTAATGGATGTGGCCGCAGACATAATGGATAACCCCAAAGTAAGATCAAAATTAAATTCAAATTAATGAATCAATACACAAGAAAGACTGCACAAAATACCATGAAACAAAAGTAGGTCTGTCGAGTCAGCTCCAAGTGTCAGTCAGTCGATTACTTTCACAGAGGTTGGGCAGGCACAACAGACAGCAGAGTTTTACAGGGTTTCACTTCCTCGTTCACTTTCCACAATCCTCCTCCGATCACTTCCACTTTCACTCTCATGCACCTAGTGCAATTAGGCCTATAGCAATACACACGGTGGACTTGGAGAGAGAGACAACCAGCTAGGGAACAGATCAGGGCCTTCATAGTGTGTGTGTGTGTGTGTGTGTGTGTGTGTGTGTGTGTGTGTGTGTGTGTGTGTGTGTGTGTGTGTGTGTGTGTGTGTGTGTGTGTGTGTGTGTGTGCGTGTGTGTGTCCGTGTTTACATCCGTCCTGCCATCGCCTTAGTGGTCCACTCAAATTACACACTATTATCTGGTCTCTCCAGCCAGCAAGCTCATTTGGAAATTAGATTTTAAAAGCAATAAATATAGAATTAAGAAAAGGGAAAAAAAACAAAACACAAAAAGGAGTTATTTTAAAATTGTTTTGTCGGGGAGGTTGGTCCAAATCACAATTGGATGTTTGGAGGTAGGCGGCTGAAGAGACGAAGCGGCAGTGACTAACTGCTCGGATGATTATTTAGCGCGGCCAGGCCCCCTCGCTGAAAGCAGTATTTTCTCCACAGTTTGAATTCTTTTTCTCAAGATAATTATCCATTGTAGATGGCTGTGCTCAGATAACGACTGTCTCACCACTGAGCTAGGAAATTAACAGGGACCCTCTGTGCTGAAAGCACAATGGAGGGACTGCCTCCTGTATGAGCACTCAGCTAATTTTAACCAAGGGGAGCAGGGTGGAGCTGTTGTTCTGAACTCTCCCACCCCCCCTTACAAGAAATAACATAATTTAATTTTGTTTATGATATCATCTTGATAGAGAAGAAAATGAAAAAAAAAAAAAATATATATATATAAATAAATATATATATATATATATATATATATATATATATATATATATATATATATATATATATATATATATATATATATATATATATACACACACAACATGGGTTAATGAAGGAAATGACAACAGTGCCCCCTTGTGAAGAGGACACGCAACTCCTCCCTATTCATTGACAGCAGCGTAGGTGAAGATAAGCGTTCATTTGCTCCCTTCCACATATAAAAAAAAAAAAAATTCCTAATCTCACTTCAGAGTCCCATATTGCAAAACGTATTATAACAAAAGTTACACAACAAAAGGAAAACTCATTTGTGTCAGAAATATCAACTTGTATGTATTATAGCCAGTGTATTTTCTGACAAGGAGCAGTGATCACGAGCCAGCATTATGTGTGAGGATGGATTTTGATGGGGGTGGGGGATATTAATGTGGTAGGGCCTCGGTTTTAATAAGTCTACCAAGTATTACCACATTTGTTTAGTGCTGTGCTAGTCTGCGCAGAGGCTTAATTACATGCTACCGAGAACCATTTTTCTTCAGCTTGGTCTCCCCCTTTGCAGCACAATAACCACTGGCTTACAGAAATTGTCTTTCTTCAATTAAAACGGTTATTACAAGGTTGGCAGAATGCCGCGGCGCTCTCTCGGTCTCCCGGGCCAAACTGACCGTCGAGCACCTAGTGATGTGTGCCGTCAAAACCCGGGAACCTGTATCGGGGGAGCACGTCGACACACCAGATCATCATCTGACCCGATAAAAAACCCCGACACACCTTTAACGAGACAAACGGAGAGCGTTGGAAGGAGGCGGACGGGACATTCCGCCGTCCCATTCCGTTCACGCAGGCCGGCCGCGCAGTTTATAGCTTAGTTACACGCCATATAATCCCCATTAGCAGATGCTTAAGACTCCTCAGCGCAATTAAGCGCTGTTCGCCTGTAAAGTGATAATAACAAGGGGAGACGGATGGCTTTGTTTGTGAGGAGGTTATCACCGGGCGCACGCCGCAGCACCCGGAGGTGAAAGCGTCCGACAAGGTGACTTTGAGACTTTGTGTCGTCGGCGTACGGGGTTCAGCCACCGTGCATCACTCGCAACACTTGAAAGGAAGAGTTCCTTGGTTTGAATCGACGGATTTACGCGCAGATCCACTCTCAAGTTAAAACAAAAAACACGAGGAAAAACTGTGAGTTAGTGCCGGAGTTCACCGGTCGGCAGGTCTCAACACGTATACATCGACCCTGCGGTTGTTTGAAGTTAAAGCTAATCCGGCCGTGACTTTGAAGATGGGGGCCGTGCACCTGGATCTGTGAGCTGATGATGGAGTAAAACGTCTTATTAGGCGTGAGCGAAGCTGCAATAAATCAATATTAATAAAGTTACGTGTGTGTGTGTGTGTGTGTGTGTGTGTGTTTGCCTGTGTCATTAGGAGTGCTGGACGGCAAGACAGGCTGATTGTCCTCGTCTAACCTGGCAGGCTCAGGTCTGTTGGTGCCAGCCTTATTTATATGCTGTGGGTGAGAGAGAGATGTAGGAGAGAGCAAATTGACTTTACGCAGGGAGGGGCAGCCGTCAGAGCTTTGAAGTTTGTGCGTGCGCGTGCGTGTGTGTGTGTGTGTGTGTGTGTGTGTGTGTGTGTGTGTGTGTGTGTGTGTGTGTGTGTGTGTGTGTGTGTGTGTGTGTGTGTGTGCACGTGTGTGTGTGTGTGTGTGTGTGTGTGCGTGCGTGCGTACTCGCGTGTACGCCTGCGTTCGACTCATCCTCGGCAACTTGGCAGGACGAGTGGATCCGGCTCGGGTCGGTGGAAATAAAATCGGTCTATTCATTTTTATTTATTTTTTTTGACAAGTTGCTGTTGTTGTTTTTGTCTGCAGCCGCAGACATCGCGGATTTATCAATTTACGCCAAAAAGTATTGTTCATACAGGTCAATGAACAGGAAAAACATTTTCCTTGTCTCTCTCTCTATCTCTCTGTGTTTTCTCTACCTTGCCCTTGCTCTGTGTGGATTAGGAGAGAGAGAGAGAGAGAGAGCAGAAGAGAGCGATATAGAGAAAGGTAGACAGACGGATTCATTGCTATTATTAGGAGTCCATCCCTAAATAGGGGACCCCTACTGTTTTTGTTCATAAGAAATTGACGTCAGTGGTGTATGGATGTCATAGAACCGACATACCCACGGACATGATGAATAAAATTTGTATTCGGGGCAGTTCCAACATGCAGTCTTCAAAGTTCAATCCGAATCGGTCCATTTTTGTAAGGAGAAGTTAGTAAAACAAAAAACAAAAAAAACCCGCTGCGTTTCTCATCTCCGCAAGGTGTTAGCACCGCAGCCCTCTGATTGGTCGCAGACAAGTGTGTCATTGCGTCACTGGTCACATGTCATCACATCACGCATGTGCAAAATTGTGGCGCACAACCATTGCCTAAATCCGCGGTTTGTAAATATACCCCAGATTTTTCATCCGCTCAAACTCTGACAGGCTGTACATACACAGAAGCACAGAAGCGCAGAGATAATTGTCGTTATACACGAGGTAGGTGTTTGGTTTGGAACGCAGATAATGTAGTTGACAGTCTTCCTGAATTGTAGTTAGTTGTAACATAAACCATATCGAAATGACACCACGACGGGTATTACTTTATTACTATTAACCGTTATTATGCTTGAAAACAATTCGATTAAATTATTAACAGAAGAAAATTGAATTAGACAAAGCACAGCGTATTATGCGTCATAAACATATACACTTCTGAGGACAACAGACAGGCAATGACATCACCTTCAGAATTTATACACATTCCAGAGATATCACTATAAAATCTTCCTGAATTGCAGTTAGTTGTAACAATAACCATCAGCAATAACACAGTGCAAGGTACATGTAATTATTGTGTCTGTGTAATGAAATCCTGTCACTGTTTATGTGCTTTTGGGTTCCAGACGCCTCAAAGGAGCCAACATTTCAAGGCAAACTCTGAAAACTCTAAAACAAGGACTGCAAGAAACTCCGGAAACCGAAAACGAAGTTCTTTAATCACAACATATAAAGACTCCCCTCATTTGTGTTCCATAACAAACATGTTTTGGCCTTTTGTCATTCTGTAAAACTGTTTTTACCAACGGTTCAAAAAAAAACAAAAAAAAAACCTTTCACTCTCTTTTACTCATTGTCATGCTTTCTCCTCCATTTTGACTCCTCCCCTACCCTTCGACCATCACTCCTCCTCCACGTTTTCACCACATAAAGTCTTGGCTCAGAGCGCATTGTGCCCAACTCAGCACTGCACTCGGAATCGTCAGTAAAAACAACCCCCACCACCTGCGTTTGTATTTCATGATAACAATTTATTTGGTTGTATGTCATCTAGAAGCATTGCAAATAGGCCTTGCACACCAGCCGCACACATCGACTAGCCAGGACCCTGTATATTGCTGCTATAATTATTATTAGTATTATTAGTATTATTATTATTATTGTCGTCATCATGTTGATGTTATTGAATTATTATTATTATTATTATTATTATTATTATTATTATTACTATTATTACTATTACTATCATTATTATTAGTAATTATTATTATTATTTATTCATTTATTTATTTTTCCCATTTTTGTTTGAATGTCTTTATATTACCGGTATACATTACTTGTAATAATTTGGATTGTTATGATTGATATCCTGTTATGGTTTGACATTGTAAGAATTCTTGTCATGTCAATAAAGCAAATTTGAATCGAATTGAATTTAGATAGACGGACAGACAGAGGGAGAGAGAGAGAGAGAGAGAGAGAGAGTTTTAAAAACCTCTTTATTCAACTCATGTAGTATTTACTGTGACTCCAATGGTACATGGAACAGGGAACGAGGGCATCAGACCCACTATACTTTCCAGACTACCGCTGTCCCCTGCCGCCCTCTGCTGTGACAGTGAAACTCGGGCGGCGGGGCCCTTACATCCATACAACGGATGGAGTCCTGGCTGGAGCGTCCCTCCCCCGGGATCACCTCACCCACCTTGGCCTCCTCGCACTCCTCCGCTCCTCGCCCCCCGCTCCCCTCCTCCCTTCCACTTTCTCGCCAGCTCCATCTGTTTTGTTTTTTTTTACCCCGGGGGTGACATCATTTATCAATGTCTGACTTACAACTTCTGTCAATATTATCTCCGGCTGCCCTTCCGCGTGACCCCCCGGGAGAGCGCGCCGATACACAGTGGAGCTGTCAGCCTCGACAGGAGGTTGGAAAGAAGGAGAAGAAGAAGGAGGAGGAGGAGGAAAAAAAAAAAAAAAAAAGCACACACACAGAGCTGCACTCCAGAAAGAATGAAAATGAGAAGGCTTAAGGATTTCCGAAGGCCACTTGGCTTGTTAGCGCCACAGCACCTGCATCAGATGAATGCGTCGTTTTTTCTCTTTGTTTGTTTCTTTTTTTAAGCGCCGAAGACATCCGGGCTCCGAAAAACACCTTCTCGGAAACAAGACGGTTGAAGTGATGGAGGGTTCCCGGCGCAGTACCCACAAACCACCGCGACGCCATTAGAGAGATAGAGGGAGCGCCGGGGAGTAGTTTGCGGTAATTAAAGCGCCGCGTCAATGTCGGGGCTACCTGTTTACGACCCGAGCGCGGGGTCGTTTCCCACGGCGCTGGGGGTTTCGCCTTTCATTTGTTACTCTGCAGTGCGATAGTGCACGGGGAGGAGTCCATCATTATGGTGTCCCGCCCGCTACAAATGACTTCACATCCGGTAAAATGAATGTTTGTTGCGGATGATTTTTTTTTTTTTTTTTTTTTTTTTACGGGAATATAGTCTATTGCGCGTTACAAATGATAAGGACTATTGTAACGTTATGAATGAAGGGCTGAAGACAGTCACAGAATGGGAACTCTGTTTACTCTTTTCCTTTGCAAGCGGAGCTTTGACTCAGAGGCTGTCTTCAATCGCCAGTCACAAAACAAAACAAAACAAACAACTTTTTTGCCAGAGTGATTCCCGTCTCCTGACTCATTTGAAAGATTTGTACACTACGAACAAATCGTTTACAATTCTTTCCTCGCTAGTCATGGCCATAGCATCACAATAGATGAGCGCCGATAAAATATCAGTAATAACATATCATATGATAGTTTTGAACTTACGGTCTTGAACTCAAAAGACAACTCTAAATCATACAACCCCAGTTTGAGTGCATCGACAGTATAATGTGTATAAACGGATAAGTACTGTTTCTATGTATTTATATTTGCATATGTCTATGTAGGTGTAATGGTGTTTGTGTTCACATGTCCAATTTTGTCCAAATTCCCGAATTGCCATTTGCGGAGCAGAGCATGGCGCAAACATAATCACAATGAAGTGAATAATCATAACTGCTCATTCTCTCTGACAGGAAACACAAGCAGATCCTAATTGTTTGTCTGCGATGCATTCATTAGCGGCTCGTTGGAAGAGCTTGGAACAGTGCAATGGGAGGGAACGCGTGCAGACATAAACATAATCGAGTGTGCACAAATTGTCTGTCATCAGCGAATACGCACGGCACGCCCACACACAGACACACACACACACACACACACACACACACACACGCAGCTGCTCAAATGCCTACATTCGACTTGTATGTCAAGAGACACTACGAAGACATTTAACATCGATGCTAATTCACAACATGTGAAAGTGCACAAATGGGCTCAGTTGTATGGGAACCGTCCATCTACACTGTGGACACGGACACACACACACACACACACACACACACACACACACACACACACACGCGCATGTACGTATACATAATCCCACAAGCACTCTTCCGCCCACGCACCCACCCTTTGCCCACAAACAGACTGTAACTCCCTGAGCTGCAAATTGATGACGGCACATGGAGAGCTGGTCTGATTTAGTGGCGACTGAGAGCGAGGAGGCAGGTGGAACATTAAACACAGGGTGGTACCGTGGTGGTATGCTACCAGGGTGACAGAAGAAAGAAATTTAGCAACAATAGCCATTCTTTTTTATTTATTATGTTACAGATACACAGTATATACAGCATATAGTGTATACACACGCACACACACACACACACACACACACACACACACACAAACACACACACACACAGAGACACACACACACAGACACACAGACACACAGTTGTAAGGACACAAAGAAAACAAGCATGGAGTTTAACACTTCCATCTTGGACTTACATGGCGATAGGAAGCGCCAGCGGTGTAGGCAGGGATTATTGTACACTAACAACATACAAAGTGTGGTAAACAGAAAAAACTTTATCAAATCAATATTTGGTGTGCGCACCCTTTGCCTTTAAAAAGGCACCAATTCTCCTCAGGACTCCTTGTTCTTCATTTCGCTGAACACAGTTCCCGATGACTCTGGCAGTATGTTTGGGGTCGTTGTTATGCTGCAAAATGAATTTGGGCACGTTATAAAATAAAAGCCTAAGACAAATGTTTTTGTGGTCTACATCAACATCTTAAGTGCCTCAAACTTTTGCACAGTACTGTATATAGTATACTATGTATGAATTCATATATACAGTATATGAATATATATAGTATCAGTCAAAAGTCCTCATTCAAGGGATTTTCTTTGGTTTTACTATTTTCTACATTGTAGAATAATACCCTAAACCTGAAAAGCATTCCAGGTGACCATGTCATGGAGGTGCTTGAGAGGATGCCAAGACGGTGCAGAGCTGTCATCAAGGCAAAGGGTGGCTACTTTGAAGAATCTAAAATAAAAGATAGACTTTGATTTGACACTATTTTGGTTACGGCATAACCCCATATGTGTTATTTCATAGTGTTGATGTCATCACTATTTTTCTACAATGTAGAAAATAGTTTAAAAAAATAAAGAAAGACCATTGAATGATGTATGTGTGAGGTCCAAGCTTTTGGGTGGTACTGTACAGGAATGATGCTGTATATTATCCATTAACATATGAAAAATGCACTTACACATTCGCACTGGGATGAAACACACACACACACACACACACACACACACTCACACACACACACACACACACACACACACTCGCCTCTGGCCCCTACAGAGTGTAAAGGCAATGTCTCTGGCCTCTGATTGCATATTATTATCCGGACTAAAGCGTTGGAATATCATTTCAAGACAAATTGGCACACCAGGAGCAGCCAGGGAGAAGGCAGCAATCATTATCGGTGCACCAAACGTGCCCAGACAGCAGAGAGGAACATTTTACTCAGTTTTTCTTTTCCGAACAACAAAGTAATTTCAAACTTCATTTTGCATTATCACATTGTAAGAGAGAGAAAGAGGGAAAAAAAAGAGAAAAAGAGAGATGGGGGGGCGGGGGGGGGGCATTGCTGGCTGCAGCTAATTGGGTATGCAGCAGCTGTCGAGGATTTCAGAGAGGGAGAGAGAGAGAGAGATAGATAGAAAGAAGAGAGAGAGAGAGGCGAGAAAAGGATTGATGAACAAAGTAAGACAGTCAGGCTGACAGAGAGACAAAAACGGAGAGACACGAAGGGACAGAGGGAGATAATGGAAGGCAGGGGGAAAATAAGGGAGCGAGGAACGGGAGAGAGACTGCGCGTCGAGCGGCTCTCCTGCCAGCACACGGTGGGTTCGCAACCTGCAGCCAAACATCTTAATCATTTATTCAACTCATCTGTTACATAAATACACCGAAATAACACAGATCTGCCACTAGCTGTGTCGTGCATGCTCCCTTGTGTGTGTGTGTGTGCGTGTGTGCGTGCGTGCGTGCGTACGTGTGTGCGTGTTATTGTGCAGCAGAGTTAGTGGGACCAGTGAACCAGGTTAAATCCACAGCAGTCAAGCATGGATTCTAACGTCATGGATGAGTCATCAGCCCCATAGCCACACACACACACACACACACACACACACACACACACACACACACACACACACACACACACACACACCCAAAACTCAAATTAATTTTCCTATTTTTCAGTCTACGAAGCCGTTATTTCACGCTAAGCCTTTTGAATGGTTTTTTTTTGTTTTGTTTTGGGGTTTTTTCGGGGGGGGGGGGGGTGTTCACAAGTTTTATTTAAATTGAATCTTCACAAACGTGTACATAGCCCCCTTATTGGCCAATATAGGGCTAATTAATGTAATCACTTTACTTAAATCCCCCTTGAGAGTACAAACATACAGTTAAACACAAACACATACACAAACACCACCCACCCCCGAACACATACACACACACACACACACACACACACACACAAACACACAAACATGGAGTTTAACGCTTCCATCTTGCACTTACATGGCGATAGGAAGCGCCAGCAGTGTAGGCAGTGATTATCGTACAGTACAGTATGTGGGCACGCGGGCGTACAGAAGCGATGATGTGCGTTATGATGGATAACAGAACCTGCAGGCAACGTGCCAAGTCGAGAGAGAGAGAGAGAGAGACTGAGAGAGAGAGAGAGAGAGAGAGAGAGAGAGAGAGAGAGAGAGAGGGCGAGAGAGAGAGTATGATCAACGTGAGAGTCTGTGAAAGAGTAGCAGAGAAGGTGCTGAAGAGAAACGGATGTCTCAAGAGTTGGTGGTGGTGGTGGTGGTGGTGATGGTGGGGTGCGGAGGAGGGATATTCAGAGTGGAGGATACAGTGGGAGGGAGTTTAGATAGAGATAGCGAGAGAGAGAGAGAGAGAGAGAGAGAGAGAGAGAGAGAACAAGAGTGACACTGTAAAGAGGGGGGGGGGGGAGGGTGGAGTATGTGTTCCCAATGGAGGAATGCAGCTCTCTTCCTGGGAGATGGGACCGAGTGATCGCACCTTGCCGGGCTGAAGGGGGGAGCGGGGCGGGCCGGCAGCGGTGGGGAGGGAGGGATGACAAGGAAAGAAAAGAAGAAAAAGAAAAAGATCTCAAGCTGAGTGGGATCGCACGCCTCCCCCACACTCTCCCTCTCTCTCTCTCTCTCTCTCTCTCTCTCTCTCTCTCTCTCTCTCTCTCTCTCTCTCTCTCTCTCTCTCGCTCCCTCTCTCTCCCTCTCTCCCTCTCTCCCTCTCTCCCTCTCTCTCTCGGGATCATCCGACTGGCAGCGGTTTGTCCACAGTGATCTGGGGGAGATTTGGGAGAGAAAAGCCGTGGCTGCAGAGTCTGCCGGGGACTATAATGGAGGTAAGTCGGTGGATAGAGCGTCACCGCGGCTCTGACTGGATGTGACGGGGCGTGAGGGATTCGATAGACTCACGGTCACGGCTTGCCGCCCGCAAACTTTCACAGATAGAGGAGGGGGGCGGGGTGGGGGGGGGGGGCAGCGGCGGGGGCAAGCTTTTTTTTTCGTGATGACAGGGCGGGACGATCTGACAAGAGTGCGGAGTGAAACGAGTGAGTTTGTTTCGATTATTAATTACAAAAAATAGGGAGTAGGGGAAGCGCTTTGACTCGGCTCACGCTTCTGACGACGCGCTCGTTTTTCGGTTCAAAAACGGACAGGGAACGGCGAGGTTCTTTCCATTCCTGAGTTTGCTAATCTCTTCTGCTTTCGTCGTCGGCCGTCGCACGGAGTTGGAGCTTTCCTCCCGTGAGCGTGCCATCCCATCCTGTAGCATTTTGACAACTTTGCTTGAAGACCGAAAAAGTCTCTGTCTTGTCAAAGTACCTTGTGGAATCGTGAAATCGTTCCTTTCAAGCACCATGCAGTCAAGTTATTTACTGGTACAAGGCTAAACTATTGTTGTCAGCGTCGAAAAATAACGGGATGAGTGCTGGCCTGTCGTTAAAAGTATCTCTCTGCATGGACACACACACAACTGTCCATAATAATAATAATAATAATAATAATAATAGTAATAATAGGTGCCGTCCACGCCTGGCACAAACTATGGCTTTTGTGTCTCTGTCCACGCTGCAGCTGCACCGTCTCACGGGTTTTTTTTTTTTTGCCTGCGGTTTCAGCGTTGCGAGTCGACGCCATTGCGGGGCGCCGGGGCTAGTGCTCCTTTCCACACAAATATGTATCAAAGCCATTGTGAACAGCAGTGTTCCAGTGACAAGATGAGGCACAGAACAGGTACATCCACACTCTTACACCTGTTGGGGCACGTTGTGCGAGCAGACACAGAAACAGGCCCGGCGAGGGCGGGATCAAAGCGGAGATGACAGCTCTCCCCACAGCTAAAGCCGCTCGCGTATATTTATTTATTTGTTGAATAACCTCGTTTGTTGTTGTTATTTCGGTTCCCCTACGCTGTGCCGACAAATTAGCGACTTGACAGGATTTAGGTTTTCTCCTCTTTGGTTTTCGTCGCCTGCGTTTGCCGTGCCGCTGTTCCACATCTGCAGCGCGTGACAAACTACTGGAGCTGTCATGATCTGCTGAAAGAAGACGCTTCCTAAAAATAACTGTCCCAGATACCCAAATACAGCATCCACACACACACACACACACACACACACACACACACACACACACACACACACACACACACACACACACACACACACACACACACACACACACACACACACACACACACACACACACACACACACACACACACGCACACAGTAAAGACTCTGTGCCGGTGATGGATAAGCTCCCACAAACGGGATGATTCTGAGCTTCACATGAGGATGTTAGGACTGTATCCTCCACTGGCAACCATCGCTCTTGTGTTGCAAGATCAAAATTGCAAGGCTGCACAAATTCATTTAATTAATCAGTTCTAGCGACCATTTCAGTTCTGTGCTCACATCACTACCATCAGTAGTGATGAAAGGTTAAGCTCTCAAATTCGGGCATTGAGTCAGTAAAGAGTCAAATGACCCGGTGAGCGAGGGAGGACTCCCTGAACGATGAACGAGAGTCAGGAGAGTCGCTTCGGCTCTGAGTAGTGAATGGAATTCTCCCAAGAATCATTTAATTCTGTTAAAATGATCTATTTTGGTGTCATGCAAAGAAGAAGACACATTCAATATGAATTAGGCCAAGGACTTTTTTTGAGTCCTCAGTAATTATTTTCAGTTTTTGAGTCGAAGAGTCACTTTCTTGTCCCGTCTTTTGCCGGAGTGACTCCCGACCCGAGTCATTTACAAGAATTCTCGCTACGAACGAATCGTTCGCAAGTCTTGCATCACTAGCTTTTACAGTGAGTAGGCCCGGATAACAGGCACTGTTCTATGAGTTTGTGGTGCTTTTTTTTTTAACGTTTTTTGGGATTATTTAATTGTAAAAAGTGGTTGGGAAGGTTGGGAAACACTGGTTTATACGAACGATTCATCGTGCTCAGATTACGCCAAACCACTCCGATCTCTTCTCCGTGTTGCATGTATGCTGTATATACATAATGGACAAAAACGTTTTCCTGGCTGTGGAATACACACACTGAACCGTTAAAGGAATTACGAGGAGTCTCCCCGACCATGAACAGCGGAACACCGCGGGGGGCCTTTCAAATCCTACGGTACGGCCTGCGGCACATATTTCAAGGAGTTATCTTAATCGCGTGCGCCCCCGGAAAGTGAGCTCATTGTCTCTCCTCCACCTCAGCGCTCCACACACCCAGCACAGGCACGCACGCCGATAGCCACTGCAGATCAGCGAGATGGGAGGACGGCTTCACTCCAGAATGACAGGCTTATCACCGGGGTCTCCGGCTCTCAGGGTCAACGGGCCCCTCGGTGCCGGGAAGGACTAGATACTTTTCCACCTGGACAAACTGAAGCGCTATCGCTATCGCGCTCAAGGGTATCAAGGCGGCTCGAGGCTCGAAGCGTTGTCGAACATCCCTGTGATACAACCTTGCCGAGAACGTCGTCGGGTTGATGTTTGTGCGATGGCAGATGTCTTTTGGGGGAGATGGCTCATTACGTCGTGATGCGTTTACACAGCCCTCTGTCTGGATTGTCGTTCTAGTGCGTTTGTAAATTCTTCAGCTGTGTTCCCTCGCAGCTCGTCGGCTTTCATTGTCGCAGGTCTTCAATAAAATCCCTGCCGCATAAATAAAGCTGGTGACTCAGTGTAACAGATATCCCACCCGAGGTAACACATTACGGCTGCAATATCTCTTCACATTAAAAAAAAAAAAAGGCGCCTTCTGATTTTATGCTCATTAACCTTAAAAAAAAACAAGTATTTGTTTGTCAAATCAAAAGTGTCAAAGTCAAATTCCATCGCAATCCATTGAGTACTGACTTAATGAAGCCTGCTGGATTGTCATATCATGCATGAAGTCAACTGTGAGGTTTACTTAAATGAATGGCTAAATCACTGAGAAACACTGTGAGGTAGTGGAGGGGGCGATAGTGTAAGAACTCTAAAAATACACGTACTTGTTACCATACATTTTGTTTGGGCATTTCTGGAGCACGCTGGAGATAAAAGCCCCGGAGTTGAATATTTAATGCTTGCAGAGCTCGCCGGTGATCTACAGTATTTAATGCAAGATGCCTCAAAACTCTTTCTAAAACGATTTTTGGACGTGGTCCAAAGGTACTTAATAAGTAAGAGACCTGACAGAATAGGAGCGTAACCCATATCAGAGGGCGATAATCAATCGTTAACGGGTGATTGCAGCTCAATAGAGACATTTAAAAAAAACTGAGATTCGGGCGTTTATGTCTTCATCGCTGTGGTAAGAGATTCCATTTAGACTCCATTAAAAATACATTTTCCCTCTATATTCCCGCAGCCAAGGTTATGCAAATGCCTTCACCGCGGGAACCCGTAGTTGGTTCTGATATAGAAACCCCAGTGAAAAGCTTGACTCCATATCTATTAAAAAGCGAGGAGGTTGATTATTTTCCTGACCTAATGTCTCATTTGGATGCACAGACAGGCGGAAGAGTGCACCCTTTACTCAAACAGGGGGGTGAGGCACTAAAAGTTGCCTTTTATTTCCATTAAACAGCAGCAACGTTGAAGTGAAGTGCACTGTGTGTGTGTGTGTGTGTGTGTGTGTGTGTGTGTGTGTGTGTGTGTGTGTGTGTGTGTGTGTGCGATTCCCCCAAGTGAGCCACAGCGGTTATTTCGTTGTGGAAGCTTCACGACTCCCACTTAGAAGTTACACTTTGGATAGAGGAGTCCCTGCGATGCAATCATTAATGGATGATCCAATGCCCACTCCGAATCTCTCTCTCTCTCTCTCTCTCTCTCTCTCTCTCTCTCTCTCTCTCTCTCATTAGCCTTTTTCTTTCTGTTTTCCCCAATCTATTCATACCCCTCTCTCCGTGTCCAGTATTCCATCTCCCTACTTTGCGGGGGTAATGAGTGTCTGATGTTCCACTCTACAGCACGGAAGCCCTATTCATGCTCAATCTCTTCTACAATGCACTAAATGGATTACCCAATTAGCTGCTATTGGATGCTGTTGTGTGTGTGTGTGTGTGTGTGTGTGTGTGTGTGTGTGTGTGTGTGTGTGTGTGTGTGTGTGTGTGTGTGTGTGTGTGTGTGTGTGTGTGTGTGTGTGTGTGTGTGTACGTGAGTGTGTGTGTGTGTGAGTGTCCATGCAAATCGCTTTCTGTCTGTGCGTGAGTGTACATCCATGTCTGCTTGTCCAGAGAAAGATGGTGTGTTAACAGTGAATGTAAATGAAAAATATTGACCATTTTTATTTCCCCGCTACTAATATTCCAAGTGTATTCCCAGTTGATACTTGTCGAGGATGGATGCCGCATTACGCATTCAAGGCACCAGAAAAAAAAAAAAAACTTGGATGGAGAGATGTATGGATGTATGGATCTAGGCCTTTGGATGGATGGATGGATGGATGTGGCCTCTGGATGGATGGATGGATGGATGGATGGATGCCACCCTATGGGTGGATGGATGTATGGATGCAGCCCTATGGATGGATGGATGTATGGATGCAGCCCTATGGATGGGTGGATGTATGGATGCAGGCTTATGGATGTATGGATGCGTGATGAATGGATGGTTGGATGGAGAGATGGATGGATGTATGGATCTAGGCCTTTGGATGGATGGATGGATGGATGTTGGCCTATGGATGGATGGATGTCTGGATGCAGCCCTATGGATGGATGGATTTATGGATGCAGACCTATGGATGGATGGATGGGTGCATGTTGAATGGGTGGTTGTATGAAGAGATGGGTGGATGGATGGGTGCATGATGAATGGGTGGTTGGATGAAGAGATGGATGGAAGGATGGGTGCATGATGAATGAGTGGTTGGATGAAGAGATGGGTGGATGGATGGGTGCATGATGAATGGGTGGTTGGATGAAGAGATGGATGGATGTAGGCCTATGGATCGATGGATGGAGTAAAAGTGGAGGTTGTGTGGGCTTCCTGACAGGCCACAGTGAGCAGGAGAGAAATATAGCTTTTATTTTCCATAATTAATCAACTAGCTGTAACTTCTGTGCTAATTGCAGGATTTGTTTTTCTTTTCCACACTATTTTGTATCTAAGATGAGTTTGCTCCATTATCTGCCTCACGCGTCACTCAATCTGAAACACGGATCAATGACAGTTATATAATGTTACGTAACAAGACCAGAATGGTCAACATTTTCAATTCAACTTTTTTTTTTTTCCAAAATAATCTTACGGATCACCTTTAATCATATTGGTTCAGCAACAAGCTGCAATGTGTTGGTGGAGATTTCTCTCCTATTTTATATCCAGGTTATTGTTTATAATAAAAGTTTAAAAAAGTGCCATGAAATACAAAAACACCTCACAGTATATACCCAAATGTCATTTTAATCTGGCAAAACATGTTTACGTATACCACCACAGACTGTGGGAAATGTATTATTACAGATGGGGCTGTTGACAAGACAAAAGATGGATAGAAAATGCAGAGCACGCGCAGATTATGCTAATGAGCAATGAAAAAGATCTTTGGGTGCCAAGTCTGACCCATAAAAAGTGAGTCCAATGAACTAGATAGCTAGTGTGTACATCTGCTTCGAAAACACCAGTGGATCAAAAGATGCCATCTGGCAGGGTAGCGGAGTAGCCTCCCAAGTACAGTGAAAACACAAGAGCCCAGTGGAGCTCCATGGTCATGGTGAGTCAGGTATAAATCCTCTTTTTCCCATTGAACATCAATGCCTTGCAATGGTTATGGAAATGGATTGGCTATGGAGCGTTTGTGTAGGTGTGCATGTGTGTGTGTGTGTGTGTGTGTTGGGATGGGTTGGGGAGCGGGGGTTGTAAGGTGTCAGCTGGTCTTCAGTGGAGCAGGGCTTTGTGTCAGCCGGGTCCCAAAAGCAGGGGCGACCCCCACCGCTGAGACACACACGCGCACACGCACGCACGCACACACACACACACACACGCACACACACACACACACACACAGACACACAGTTGTAAGGACACAAAGAAAACATGGATAGCGATCAGATTATGAATGACACGCCCCCTCCCACCCTTCTCTCCAAAGGCCTAATGTCATGTTTTCTACTCATGGAAACAACTAAAATCATCCAACGAAGGAAAAATGAGCCATACTCCTTCACCGTGGTTTATGTTTTAACTACCGGTTGCTTTGACAGCGTTCTCTTTCATAAACAAAGTCACAGGATCATTGTTTGGACGAGCCGTGGTCGGGAGGCACAGGCGACTAATCAGGGAACAATAGCACGTAGATGTTGAAAGGATTTGTGACAAACGGCGTAGAGATCGATCACGATGGATGGAGATGGGCGCTAATTCATTCAGTCGCAGAAGCATAAACGCTCCAAGAGGCTTTCTTAAAGTCGGCGGACATTTTTAAAATGAGGCTCGATCTCGAGCGGCGCCATACAGCCTAAAATGCTGGATCGGACATCGACGAGTGCACGAGTCCATGCACCCGATCTGATATCACGTAATTGATCACGTGATGATTGTTATGCTGACAGTCATGTCATGACAGACTGTCATCTGCGCTTATTGTCATTTAGGAATTTTCATTTATTCCTAAATGTATTTTGTATTTAAGTTGCTGTCGCACTACTATTTTATTCTGTTACTGTACTATTAAAAAAAATCTTTATTTTCCTATATTTTGTCTGCACTTCAACAGTTTTTTTTAAAGGAATTGTTATTTATTCCTACATTTATTTGTGTTCTGACTGTCAAACTAGATGATGTATTTGTTCCTGTTTTACAAAGGGTTTAACTGGAGCCAGGCCGTACAACAGTGATAGCAATCATATCACATACGCAAGTTCGGGCGTCGGAATTGGTATCGGGAAGGAAAAAAACGGTATCAGAACATCTCGAGACCCACCGCCCCCCTCCCCATGATTTCCGCTCATCATCGTGAGTTGACTTTCATCAAAATCATTTCTGCATTGAATGATATCTATTAATCAGCGGTGGTCCGGCTGCGACAACGAAGATTCCCCTCAATCTGTCTTCTCTGTCGGGGAACGCAATGCGAGGAAGAAAATAAATAAATACATGCTTCGAAAGAAAAGAAAGGATTCAGATCTCGTTTTGTCGACAGCGGCATATGAGGCAAAGCTCCAGGTTCTTATCTCTGGTTCTGTAAAGAAAGTGCCTTGGAGGGTTTCTTTTCTTCTTTTTCTTTTTTTTTCTCTTTTACTTCTTGGTGGACTATATTTTGTTCAAAGGCTGTTTATTCCCAGGGACGCCCAAGACTTAGCGCTTTAAAAGAGCTTTGTACAACCACAATGACAGTGTGAAACAGCCTGCGTGTGTGTGTGTGTGTGTGTATGTGTGTGTGTGTGTGTGTGTGTGTGTGTGTGTGTGTGTGTGTGTGTGTGTGTGTGTGTGTGTGTGTGTGTGTGTGTGTGAACAGACGAGGAGCGGCGTACAGGCCAGTCGCGGCGCTAAATCACTGTAAAAAACCGAAGCTCTCCAGGCCTCTCATTGTGAGGAGTAGCCATTTATTTAACACTTAAATATGGTCCGGGGGCTGTTGGAGGTAAATACATCACGAGCCGAGGACGGGCATCCACACCAGTAAAGAGAGGCACACTTCAGCAGACAAAAGGGGAGAGAAGATGGAGGCAAAGCGCCCTTTTTTGGGGGGGGGACCTCCTTCAGTTAAAAGTGTTGTTTGTTCATGGTGGGTGCGGGGCAGGGAGGGTTGACGGAGGGGAGGGAGGGAGGGACGGAGCGATGGATGGATGGTTATTACACAGTTAGTCGATGGGTGGGTGGGTCGGGGGGTGGGGGTGGGGGTGTGTCTATGGGCGATAGTGGGGAGGAGATGGGGGTGTGTTTTGCGGGGGCGGGGTGGGTGTAAAGGATCCTTTGTGACGGGGCCGGAGTTAATCACTTGAGTGGCACACGCCGGTTCTTTGGGAGCACATGTCGTACACTGGCTCCCCCGGGGGGGTGGGGGTGGGGGGGCGGGGGGCGGGTTTTATAAAACACCTCCCTAAAACACAGAAGCACACACACACACACACACACACACACACATACACACACACACGGCCCAGTTGAATTTACATGTCAGTTATAATGTAAAACTGGGTTCCCGCTTTGCCAAAAAAAATAAAAAAAAACCTCAGACCCCGCCCTCCTCCTCCTCCCAAGAACAGCAAAGCAGACCCTCCTGGCTGGTGTGACAGTGAGAGCGTCACTTTTGCTTTCTAGCTGGTTCATCCAGACACACGCACGCGCACACACACACACACACACACATACAACACACACTATCAGACTCGCACTGGATACTCTGGATAGACTGATTCACAATAGAACTGCTAGACACGGATGCCTAGTTTGACCAGGCAGTAAGTAAAAACCTTTTGTTCTGTTATCACAGTCTCTTCTCATTGTTTACTGTGTTATTGTTGTTGTCAATGCTGATGTCAGAGATTCAATGACAAGTCTTATCAGGGGCCATTTACATGGGCTGTGTGATATCTGAGTAACGTCGTAGAATTGTATATATATATATTTTTTTAATGTTTTGGGGTTTTCATGTATTGTTTGTCAGGTTTGTGGTATAATTTGTTGTAAAGCTGTATTGAATAATATCCCTGTAATATAATTATTTGTTCCCAACATCCCCATCACAAAATCTGTACAGAATACACATGACAACTTTGTCACATGTCATTCTTTTATATCCCTTTCTGAATGGTTGCAAGAGCTACTGCTCCAATTCTCATTCGCTCTCATGTGCCGTGACCATGCCTCATTCTAGTAAGTCTGACTTTGTCTGCTGTTATTATAATTCTGTGTCTCATCTCCATTTTACCTTTTTCTGATGCCACTGAGAGCTGTGTGTGTCCTTCAAATGCATCCATGCAAACAATGGTTAGAAATGGATTAGCCTGTAGTATCTAAAGTGTGATTTTCCGCAGAAATGCGGTAATAAGATGATAGGCCGTTTGGACCGTGCTTTTGTTGTCGAGCCCATAATAGAATGCTTAAGGGCAACAGGACCAGGTGGTTTGGGGAAGACAAATATAGGCCTGATCAGCTCCGGTTTGGAGCCCTCTGCCACTCGGTAGCTATGGAGAGGACTGGACTTTTCCCCTGTGGGTTAGAGATCAGGCCTAGTAACATCTGGGGCCTTGTTTCCCCAGAAAGGGGAATTGGGAAGGGTGTGTATGGGGAAGCAAGGGGATCAAAAGATGTGCCTCTCTTGAGCTCAGTGGATATACTGCATGTGCTTGTGGTTTCTTTAAAAATGATTCTGAAAATGTGAAACAAATGTGCTTACTGCCACTCCTGTCTTCCTGGTCCTGTCAAAAACAACATATAGAAACTGCAAAACCAAAAATAAATTATCTTACTGTGTGGTCGCCATACTATCTGCAAAAATTACAGATTAATTAGAGAGTGGAATAGCATTGCACAACTATTCAGGTTGGTTTGTTGTATGCCTAGTACTGTTGAGTAGATGTAAAGGAGCCTAATTACCAGCTTGTTAAGAGGAAGGGCACCCAAAGGGTTATTTGTCAAGATCAACGGCTGAGCTATAAATCTAGATACACAAAGCCGGGCGGAAAGCAGAGTTAGGTTTCTTCACAGTGTTTACTTAGTGAATGTGAGCACACCTGGCTGATGAATGCAAGTTTAAATTGAAATACAGTTGGTCAGTATGTTGTAAAACCCCCACACAATACTTTGCATGGCTACAAGATAAAGCATAGTACAAAAAAAAAGCACAGCATGACACAAAGCAGTCGGGTCAAAAGCATATCTGCGTCAGAACCAACGAAGCGAGCATAGCTATCAACCAAACAATGCTTAATTCATTAAATTACCAAACCCTGAATTCCCGGTATTCAGTGTATGACTATTCTTGTCTTTACAGGTTAAGCCGTCGCTGGGTCTTCTCCGGGGTCATGATTCCTGTCCTCTTTTCACCTCAATGTAACACTGACCGCCAAGACTCCAGCCCCACCCCGTCTTCACCTATGTCGACAGGACCATGGGTAGCGTCAGCAGCCTCATCAGCAGCCACAGCCTCGACAACAAACACTGCAAGGCATCCGAGCACAAGCTGAAGAAGGGAACGAACCACCACAGGAGGACAGGGGGACACGGTCTGGAGGGGCTGCTGAAGTGCGGCTTCAGCCAGGGGTCCTCACCCCCCTCCACTCACTCCTCTAAGGGGCTCGCGCATTCCCGGTCAGGACGCAGTGAAGATTTCTTTTACATAAAGGTAAAGACATCTATTTATCTATCAATCGCATTCAAGTAAACTAAAAGTACCACTACTTTATCTGCAACATATTTTCCCTGCTTTCCACCAGGTGAGCCATAAACCCCGGTCTGTGTATCACAGAGGGGGTCTGATGGAGGCCCATGCAGGGGGCGGTAGCAGTGATGTGGAATCAGGTGGCCGATTGCCACTAAAACTGCTGCCCATGTCGGGGAAGAAGCCTGAGAGGGTAAACAAAAATGCAGAACCTGTTCTAGCCTTTCATGCATGCACAAATCCATCCATTCTAAACCACCTCGGTGAAAAAACAACAAACACTTTAATTATGTCGGTGACTGCGCTCGCACTTGTGTATTATAATCAGTTTTATGTACTGCTCCTGAAATACGCTGCACTAAAACAACAATGTCATTGGTGTTATTAAAACCGTTGACAAGTCATACTGCCCGGTAGCTAGTTAAAAAGGTAGCACCTTCATTTTATCGCTTATAACCAGCATTGAACCTCTAAGCTTATTAATCACCCCCTCCAAGATTAATGACCTAAAAATGCCTCGATCCTCTCAGAAGTCCTTTGGCGCCAGTGGTACATGTGCAAACACAAAGTCGCCGCAATAGGCCATTATTCCCCGGGAGGGAGAAGGGGGGGAGGGGAGAGGTGTAAAAAGAGGGGGAAAGTCAGACACACAGAAAGGAAAAGAGCAAGAGACTATAGATGATGGGGGAGACAATTATGTGAAATTGCACCAAAAAAAAAAAAGAAGACAATCATTGCGTTTCTCGGTCGTGAAATCAGTGAGAAGGAATGCTGAGTTCACAAACTTTGGCTCGTGGACCCCAGCAGAAGCAGCCCATATTATTAATATCACGGAGAAGGAGCAATTAATCTTCGACCAGACAACACATGTGGGATACAGGGAGGAGAGGAGAGCAGGGCGGAATGGAATGGTACAGCATAGCCTGTGATGTTCCTCGACAGCACAGATGGGGCATGTGGAGTATAAGTTCATCCCTGAAATGAGTTCTCTCTTTTTTGACAGTCCTGTAAAATTTCACTGGCAACTGCTGCGGCGTGGCTTTTAACACTGTCAACCAGGAGTAAAGCGGATCTGCCCACTTGAGTGGTCTGATTTTCAATACTTCCAGACATTATAGGAAAAAAATATATATCCTTGTGTGTGAATCTCCAGTATCAGCCAAGACATTTCTATGAAAGCCTGCGGTTCTGGCTTTTGCTTATTTCAAGTACACGCCGAATGCTTTTTACTCGTCGGTACAAAATATTGCGATCAGAGGTTCCTAAAAAAGAATATTGAGATCTTTCGAAATTCACCTGTCTATCATTTCATGACTCTAGATTGCTGCGGAGAAGTCCTTGATTCATGGCACTGCTTTCAAGCCAGTGATTCCTAGGAGTGCATCAGACACTGTGCACAACAGCCTGGACACCACCGGCAGTCCCCAAGAGAAAACAAGGATCCCAGACACCAATGGACGCAAGCAAGACACCTTCTCAGGTGCTACAAATTAAGCACTATCCTACAACTGCTTGCCAACTTGAGCTATAGCTGTCTAGAAAGGCAGAACATTTTTTATTGAACGTGACACCTAGGTTTAATCAATTCTCCTCTCCTCATTCCAGGGACTCTCTCCGACTCTGGCCGCAACTCTATGTCGAGTTTGCCTACTCACAGCACCAGTGGTAGCCTAAGTGCGTCCACGGGTCCTGTGAATCAGTGTGGTGGCAGCTCAGTGCCAGGAAACAGTCTCACACTCACCCAGGGACTACAACCCAGTTTCCTTTCATGGTCCGATGGGAATGGCGTAAACCTCTGCCCTCGCTACAGAGCCGGTGGAAACAATGGAGGGTTAGCCGCTATCGCTAGTGAGGACCATGGCTCCTTCCCTTCTGCAGAAGAGCCATGCCCTCTCTCCGAAACCGGTGGTGGAAGTCGCTCCCCGATCACCACCGACGAGTTGCTGATCGAGCGCTTGGAACGGAGGCTGCTGGAGAGCGAATCCCAGCTGCAGGAGCTACAGGTATGGGGGCGTTGAGCGATTAAGGCAAAGGGGGTTTTATTTTACTCTCATCGGGTGTTAACCAAGGTTTTCTTTGCCCACCCCAACCTCAAGGTGAGTTTTGAGGAGAAGGAGGCAGATACGTGCCAGCTGTTTGAGGAGAAGCAGAGGTACTGTGCAGAGGAAATGGAAGGACTCAAGCAACGCTGCTCGACCAAGCTGCGACAGGTGTCCCAGAGGGCTGCGACAACCCATCAAGCACTGCAGCTGCGGGTCAACCAGCTCCAGGTCAGCCCACCTGCTTTCTACTGCTCCCCCTCCCTCTTTAACTTGTCCCCTCCAATGCTGCGCTTCCTGCGTTCCTCCGCAGCTGAAGCAAAACATAGTACCATGTAGACACCCACTGTGCAATGGGGATTTGTTCTCATGTGAATGAATTGCTTAGCAATTGTATGGAAATTAGCAATTTATGATACACTCACAACTGAATAAACAGAGTGCTCCTACAGGTAGAGAAAGAGAGGCTTCAGGAGGACATCTCAAAGTTGACCCAAGAAAAAGATTTAGCAGAGATCAGGCTGAGATCTTATGAGACAAAAAACACACAACTGGCTCCCACACTAGAGGAGACGCAATGGGAGGTAAGCTCCTCCACGTCACAGATGTGATATACGCGACATTGTCCTTCTCTTCATAACAGAGTAAACAGTTAACTCGAGTTGCCTTTATTTAAATACAGGTTTGCCAGAAGGCGGGGGAGATCTCCTTGCTGAAGCAGCAGTTGAGAGACTCTAAGGCTGATGTCAGCCACAAACTGAATGACATTGTCAGTCTCAAGACATTGTTGAAGGAGAGCAAGGCAAAGATGCAAGCCTTGGACAAACAGAACAAAGAACAGGAGGAGAAGATCCACTCTTGTGCTGTGGAAGTTGAGGTTGGAATGTTTTTTTCAGTAATTCAGTACAAAACAGAAGTTATCCAGAAAAAACTTTTGGTTGTATAATGGGGGCATCCGTGGGTCCCTATTTTACTGCGGTGCACTCCTTTGGGACCACCAGACACTGTTTAGTGAAAACAAAAGTGCTTTGTGAATGAACTTGTGCAACACGGCCCATTTTTCAGTTATTCTATTGTTTGGACACAGATATAGATTCTGCTGTACATTGCTGACCATGATGTGGATATTTCTCAATTTAGGTATGCCAAAATGAACTCCAATGCAAGAAGAATGAAGCTGACTTGCTGAGGGAGAAGGTAGGCAAACTGGAGACGGACATCCAGGGAATGAAGCGTGATCTGGCCTTGGCTAAAGAGCAGAGACAGCAAAGCCTGAAACATGAAGCTCAGGCCCACTGCCTCACGGCCCCACCTCCCCAGAGTCAGACTGAGGGGAACAGGGGAAGCAACTCCACAGATTCCCTCCACAGAGAGGTGGAGAGGCTGAAGAGACAGCTCAGGGAGGAGACGGAGTCTCGAGAGAAGCTGGCCAGCGGCTTTGAGCAGGAGAGGCAGACGTGGAACAAGGAGAAGGACAGAGTGATCCGATACCAGAAGCAGCTCCAGATCAACTATGTGCAGATGCACAAAAAGAACCAGGACCTGGAGAGGATCCTGAAGGAACTGACTGCCGAGCTGGATAGCCGCACCGATCTAGACATGGACATCCCTTACAGCTCGGGGTTGCAAACGTACGACGATGTGATTGCCACGGAGATTTGAAGAGGGGAAGGGGGGGATTCACATACAGTTGTGGTCAAAAGTTGAAATACACTTGTAAAGAACATGTACATATGTCATGGCAGTCTTGACTTTCCAACAACTTCTCTCATAAAAAAACCTCTTATTTTTTCTGTGATGGAATGGTTGGAGCACATACTTCTTTGTCACAAACAAACATTCAATAATTTGGGTTCTTTTATGGATTTATTATGGATCTTCTGAAAATGTGACCAAATCTGTTGGCTTAAATATATTCATACAGCAATGCTAATATTTGGTTACATGTCCCTTGGACATTTTCACCTCAGTTAGGGCCTTTGAGTAGCCATCTACAAGCTTCTGGCTGAATCTTTGACCACTCCTCTTGACAGAACTGGCGCAGTTCAACTAAATTCGCTGGCTTTCCGACACGGAAGGCCATTATAAAACCTTAATTCTAGCCATTCTTTTACCGCTTTAGATGCGTGTTTGGGGTCATTGTCCTGTTGGAACACCCAACTGCGTCCAAGACCCAACCTTCTGGCCGATGATTTTAGGTTTTCCTGAAGAATTTGGAGGCTATCCCCCTTCTTCATTATTCCATTTACTTTCTGTCAAGCACCAGTTCCAGTGGCAGCAAAACAGGCCCAGAGCATAATACTATCACCAGGTTTCAGAATGGTGTTCGGTGTCAGAAAGCCAAGGAATTTAGTTGAATTGCATCAATTCTGTCAAGAGGAGCGGTCAAAGATTCAGCCAGAAGCTTGTGGGTGGCTACCAAAAGTCCCTAATTGAGGTGAAAATGGCTAAGGGACATCAAGGGACATACAATATGAGCATTGCTGTATGCATATTTTTGACCCAGCAGATTTCACATTTTCAGAAGACCCATAATAAATTCATAAAAGAACCTACATTTTTTTGACAAAGAAGTATGTGCTCCAATCACTCCATCACAGAAAAATAAAGAGTTGTAGAAATCATTGGAAACTCAAGACTGCCATGACATACATGTTCTTTACAAGTGTATGAAACTTTTGACCACAACTGTATATTAAGTAAATAAAGACACTGGCACTTGACTGTTGTACTACTGTTGGCGATCATGTATTTTACACAACTAAAGCAAATCGTTAACAATTGCCCAGTGAAAACTAGTCTTTAGTCTGGGTGTATTAAAGAGTCCACAAAGTCACCATTTATTTATATTAGCCTTGTCTTCACATCCCAGGCTAAAAAATATAATAATAATAATAATAATTATTATTATTATTACAAACTATCAGGTTAGATGGTGACATAAACACATAGTGATTATACAAAAACCTTGTGCATTTTACTGGACATTAGCTTTAACAGGATAGCTCATGACTCCAACAATTCATCATCCTGTCATAAAAACACCATTTATTAGCTGTCAGATAAAACAGCCTAAACAATAGATGATTTATTTATTCCATGATTTATGTCTTATGGTGACACATGATGAGCACAATAATCAAGTTGGTTCACATATGTCCTCAACCAGCATGATAAATGGCAGTGATACGATATCTACTGGTACTAACATCTGATATCTACTCAGGTTTGCCACAGTCCAAACTTTTTCCAACCAGGATTTGGTTAGCTATAGACCAATATACATTAATATACATGATCAGCCACAACAAAAAACAATGACAGTTGAAGTGAATAACACTGATCATCTCATTCTGATGGTACCTGTCAAGGTGTGAGATATATTAGGCAGCAAGTGAACAGTAATCTTTTGAAGTTGATGTGTTGGAAGCAGGAAGAATTGGTCAAGCATAAGGATCGAAGAAATGGCAGGTGTTGTGGGGCGTTCCCGGTCGGTCATGGACGCCCAAGGCTCATTGATGCACGTGGGGAGCGATGTCTAGCCCTTCTGGTCTGATCCCACAGAAAAGCTGCTGTAGCACAAGCTGCTGAAAAAGTTCATGCTGCTATGATAGAAAGGTTTCAGAACACACAGTGGATCACAGCTTGCTGCATATCCGCAGACCACTCAGAGTGCCCATGTTGACCCCTGTCCTCCTCCAAAAGCACCTACAATGGGCATGTGAGCATCGGAACTGGACCATGGAGCAATGGAAGAAGGCGACCTGGTCTGATGAATCATGTTTTGTTTTCCGTCATGTGGATGGCTGGGTGCATGTGCGTCGTTAACTGGGGAAGAGATGGCATAAAAATGGGAAGAAGGCAAGCTGGCGGAGGCAGTGTGATGCTCTAGGCAATGTTTTGCTGGGAAACCTTGGATCCTGGCGTCCATGATGATGCTGACACCGATGTTACTTTGACAAGTACCACCTATCTAAACATTGTTTAGGAGGGGTCAGAGCTGTTTTGGCGGCACAGGGGGGCCTACACAACATTAGGCAGGTGGTTTTAATGTTGCGACTGATCGGTGTATATCCACTACACTAATCCATTATTTTGACGTGTCATTTAGTTTACAATACATTTCTGTGCCAAAAAACCCCCAGAACAACTAAGCATGGTTTAAACAGCCTTTCACCCATAGAATTATGCACTTACTTTTACTTTTTTAATATAGCAGAGGCTTAATTTTTGCAGGTGAACTGAATATTTTAACAGTTAATGAGAACATCTCACTTCTTCATGTGAAGCATTATTGCATGGTGTGACAAAGTCTTAACATTAATTTGAACTTCATCCCTTATCACAACTCAAGCGTAATTACACTGGATGCTTACTCGTGTATTTTTAAGTAATTAATATGAACATAAAAGCCTGAAAAAATACAATGATTGGGGCTCGGGTAAAATTCCGTGAGGCTTCCGGGATGATGCACACGTCAAAGATAGTTCCAAGCCTCACGCGCTGAAGATAAACGAATCACGACCATGAAAACATTCCTTCTGGTGGGCGATATCAGTATACTCTCTGTGCAAACCCACGTTTGGGGCCATGTTTTCTGTTAGCGGGGCAACGCGGTTAGTCCATGCTGAGCAGCGAACACCACTGTGAGGAATACCACTAGTTGTATTGACCTTTGACCACCACTTTATAAAAAAAAAAAAAAAAAAAAAAAGTCATCACTACCGCTCCAGACGTTACTTCATGGTTGTGTGTGTGTGTGTGTGTGTGTGTGTGTGTGTGTGTGTGTGTGTGTGTGTGTGCTAGAGATAGTGAGACAGAAATATAAGTTATATAAGTAGTGTGTGTGTGTGTGTGAGAGGGAAATACAGTTTGTATACAGTGTGATTATAAAGAGACCATTATGCTTGGACAGACAACAAGCCTTTGTTAAAAATCTATTTGACTTTGGATCTTCATCTGTATTCGAGGTAAATGTGCTACCATGGAATCGATGCTATAATTATAATATAATGCTGATTATGCTACCAATGCACCATAACATACAGACAGGGGATTGCTGCCAAATATCAGAGATGTCACATTGATTGCATATAATGACAATTGTTTGTTTGTCAATATCATTTGTTATTATTTATTAAGCCACTGTGCAAATAAATAGTTTCTGGAATCATAAATAAACGAGATAAAAAAAAGATGTCTTTTGTTCCTGCAATACCCCCTTCTTCTCAAGTCCCTTTTCTAATTCTCTTTCCATCAGGGACATTACAAGGCAAGATTTTTTTCTTCCTTAGTAACTAACCAATATCTGCCTTTTGTCAGCTTTTACTTTAAAATGTACGAGCTCCCTGAATCAAAACTGGAAATCAAATTAAGTCCATTGTCAGTCTCAGCCGTGCCGTTCAAAATAAAAGGGAGAATTTCAAAGTAATTTGTTGGTCATGAAAGAAGACACATGGGGAGAGCTTTGTCATATTCCTAACAACCTTATCTTCACTAACTGTAATGCATACAAAAATATATACTAGACATGCCCTTAAATGTTAAATAGAAGACAGTAAGAAAACAAATACTAAAAAAATATATATATCCACTGCAGCTATTGAATTATATCTCTATATATTACAATTTCAATAATGCTGCATGAATGCATAAAAAAACCCCACCCTTTTCCAATTACAACACAGAAAAGGTTAGGCGCCAAAGGGGTTATCACTTATTTATCTCATCTTATTACCTCAGCTGAACATACACAGTTTTGGTCCAGAAGATGTCTCGGTGCAATTGGACAACAGCTGTGCAGCCATCAGAAGGGATTGGGTGATAATTTGGCCGTGCCTCGCAGTGACACGGTAATAATGCAGTCATACCCCGCTGTGATTCTGACGATCGGCTGACAGTCCAGCACAAAGGGGCCTGAATTCATTAGCCGTGTGAAGCCCCCTATACGCTACCCGGCTCATGACAAAAAAAAAAAAAAAAGATTTCTAGTCGCAATTTTTTTTTTTTTTACCATTTGAAAGGAGGACGCAAAATCTGAGCTATTGGCCAACCAGAAATGAATTGCATTTTCATTTCATGGTCCTAACCTAGTTGTCTCACCATAAATATTCCCAACCAATGAATAACAGATGAGTCAATAATACTGTATCAATTTTGGCTTTGGCCCTGATTAACTCATAATAGACTCGCGCACCCGAATGCACCGCAGCATAACCGTACAGCAAAGCAATTAGATGTCACAAAAAATCAAAAACAAGGGGGTTAGTTATTAGGCAGTGTATTACATATTTATTATATTGGTTTGTCCTGAGCGCACATGAATGCAGACCTGGCTGTGGCGTACCCCAACGCTCCAACTCCCCAAGGTGAGCCACGTTCAACAGAGTAATTGGGCAGAGGGCCCCCAGGGTGCCAGCACTCATCTTTACAGCACACCACCGCTGGGTTCAAACAGCTTTGGAGGTAGGTGTGTGTGTGTGTGTGTGTGTGTGTGTGTGTGTGTGTGTGTGTGTGTGTGTGTGTGTGTGTGTGTGTGTGTGTGTGTGTGTGTGTGTAGGAGGTGGCCTGAGCCTTTGTCCAGCTGGTTGGCAGGGAAACCATTTAGCCCGGGGATGTCAAAAATTTCTCCGGGAGTGGTCTGTATGATTGCCAATTAAATCTCTCCTTAATTACTAAGAAGCGATCTGTAGTTGTTACTTTTGTAACTAAAATCTCATCGTTGTCCAACTCTTTTTTTTTTCAAGCTCTGCCTAATTGCGGCAAGCGAAATTAACAAGAACGAGTTGTGCGCACGGTAAACAGCTCCGAAAGAACATGAATGTTATTAAGGAAATCCCATTGTAAGTTGACGAAAAATGCAAATATGAGTAATCGACTTGATTGATGGGTGTTGTTTGTAAATGAGTCAGTCTTGAGACTGGGGGAACCAAAATGATTTTATGACATTTATATTCATAATTGCTCTCTGAATGTCAACAAATGAAAACACTCACATGGTTCTCTGATAGGATTATTTGTTGGAACTTAGACGGCGTTACTTAGAATTTACCAGTAAGTTTGTAAGTAAGTAAAGCTTTATTTATAGAGCACTCTTTAAAACATGTTGTTACAAAGTGCTTTATAGTAATGAAATAATCACCATATTTTTAAATAATATGTTAGCAATTTTATAAAATGCACTTCTATCTAAACAGTATCCAAACAGGCTTCATATTTCATTTGATAACACCTATAATGTGAGTGACGGATAAAAACAGAATTTGCCTGAAGAAAAACCATAAAGCCCATTGTTAGGTGTGGAATGTTAACTCTCTACACTGACCCCGTGCACAGAGACAAAATGGTCGTATCCAGAGGTGATGATGAAACGCAAGTGGGTGGCACTAATTCCATTTAGCTGGAAAAAAGGAAAAGAAAAGAAAAGCAGCTTTGACTTTGGTGATTCATTTAATTTCTTCTCTGCATCCATATGGTCTGGTATGTGTTCTGTTGACTTACCAAAATAGTATTTGATTGGAGATGTCCCTCTGTTGGTTCAAATTCTGAAAGGTGAAATGAAAAGATGAGTGCTGGCTGCAATTTCAATTCTTTGACAAGTGGAAGATAATGATTAATATGCCATAAGAGGAGGAAGTGACTGAACCGTACCTTTTTCTCCCACTGCTTCAAAGTGAGAAACCATATCTGAGGTATTCTTTTCTATCTTTAGACTCTTGACTGCAAAAGAAACATGCAATTATAGAAGAGCCCTTCCACATAAATTATCTATGAACAGCTCTTATACATACATAAACCAAATATGTTAATTGCTACCCGGATAATACAGCTAACATGGAAATGAAAATAAATCAATAAATCACGAAAAACAAATAAATTGGGGGGACCACATTTTATGAAAGGCCACTGAACTGTCTGACTCATTACAATCAATTTATTCATCTTTATGTATAAGCTATGAATATCATTTTACATGAAGGATTTTGATGATAACTGGCCGTGAAAACAAGATGTCTTAACTGCCAGTTGCCAAACTTCCATATAAAACAACTAGCCCTCACACAGGGCTATCAAACAATAAAGATTTCCAATTTTGCATGGAACCTGCGATTGTCTGAAAATACACTGGCTGTGAATGAATCACAATAAGGGCAACTTCTGATGAGGGATTTGAAAACCTCAAGACCTTAAGAACCATGGGTTATCTGGATTTTGTGGCTACCATAATTTTTTGTATGTCTTGGTTGGTTTAGCTTGCTTAACTGTCTTTGTTACCGAATGTTTTGTTTGTTGTTGTTCTCACATGTCCGTTTTAATGTCATTGTGTGTCATAATGCGATCTTCCTTGGGAGCCAGAGAGACTAGCTGGCGGCCAGGGGCTATGGGGAGCTTTAAATCAAACAAATAAAACTACTGAAGAGCTTTCGTACCATTATAGGAGTCCATCGCCACAACACCAATATGTGTGGGCTCGGCAAAGCGAATGATAAACTCCTGGGGAAACATTCCGGTGGACATCCAAAACGTGTCATTGTTTCTAAGGAGAGACCAAAGCAGTTGGGGTACCATTATTTTGGAAGAAAAACAGGCTTGAACTTTAGCAGCTGCTTATGTTAAAGTGATCACTTTATAACATTGTCTGTGTTGGGTGGACACTACAAGTCCCAGGATTGCAATCAAAACTGCAATGTTATTTCCAACATATTTTCTGCATGATGTGCCTTCTTCTGATCTAATGATCTGTCTAGCTACGCTGGTTGATCGAATTCACTGACAGCTGCCTTGCGCCACGGCTACCTCAATTCTTGCGCATGGCAGATTTAACAAAAAAAAAAATCTAATATACGATTTCGTTGACGGAAATATTCTTGCGCAGTTAACACCTTAACGCTAAAATAACGAGACACGCTCAGTCCAACGCCAAAAAGGACGAACTTACCCATCGATGAGGTTTTCTGGCGGTTGATTCTCGTCAGTCGAAGACGCCAGGATGACTTTCGCACCCAACGAACATAGAGACGAACCTTTCATTGTCCAAAAAAAATAAATAAAAAATAAATACACCCTAAAAGACGCGGTTAAACCCAGGTGTGAGGGAGTACTGGAACGCACAAGTAGCCCGTGTCACTGTCGACGTTGCCAGGCCAACCGGTACGTCGCACAATACACGCGTCACGTCGCTGGTTAACGTGTCATCACGTCGCGACGCGCATCGTTTGATAAGTGTGTAAGAGTGCGGAGCTGGGGGAGAGATAAACGTGCGTCTGTGATGGCGAATGGCTGTAAAGACGTGCTTTTCAGCCGCGGTGCCGGACAGGTGAGTGGTCGTACGACGCCAAACATAGGGTGAGAAGGGGGAAATGTATTATATGATATACGATTGTTTTTCTGAAATTAGCTTAGCTTAGCGTAGTTGATCATGTCCGAGCTAGAACTGCGTTGATAGTCGTGAACTCCACGTTACGCCACCGAACCAAATACGTAAAAACAGAAACTAGCTCCCAAATGGGACCAACCTGGTGAGAAATGGGTTTTACTCACCCCGTGCGTGTACTCATTTCGGATGCTTCTGGTCGTCTCTGATGGATTCGAGGGGTCCCCAATATGTTTGAACATGTGTTATTACCTATAGGAAGTCGAAACTTGTCACTTTCATTTCCAGAGTGATGATTCTGACATATGGGACGACACGGCGTTGATCAAGGCGTATGACAAGGCCGTGGCCTCCTTCAAGGTATGATGCTTCAAATGGAATCGCGTCCACGTTGAAAACCTTTTCTCATAACAAGTTGCGCAACTTAAACTGCGTGTGGTGCTTCACCAGACTGCCCTCAAAGGTGAAGATGTTCCAGCCCCGCAGAGCTCCAAGAAAGAGTACCCTGCAAAGAAGCGCAAGAACGACAAGAAGAGCCTGAGCAGAAAAAGAACGAATGTGCCGCCAGATAAAGAGGTAGGTTTAAAAAATCAAAACAAGGATCGTCTCAAAAGTTAAGCAGTCGTCTTTTCATTATATCCTGTCTCTGGTAGGGCAAACACTTCAAATATTGGAATACCTTGAAAATAGCCCCTTTTTTCCTATATTATGCCAGGAAATTGAATCCAGCATGCCTGGAAGTAGACGCTAATAATAGTAGATGACAGTGAGATTAATAGTGTATGTATATACATATATACTGTGTGTGTGTGTGTGTGTGTGTATATACATATACACACACACAAAAAAATAATTTATCAGGCTGAAAAGTGTTTGCCGAATTACATTGTTTTTATACTTAAGTGATAATGATCCTGAATAATTTCAATATTCTCACTTGTTTCCACCACATCTGGTTACCCGGGGCAACTGGGCAACTCTTAATGTTGGATTCTGATATCCATATTACTGATGATTGCTTATCGTGTATTTCTTGGATGTAACTATCTTTTGAAAGGACCAATAGTTATCCCTAAACAATTACTAATATTGTGATATTTGATTTTTGTCAATCTTGCCCACCCCTATGAACGGTTGTCATGCAGTGGCCCGGTGTAGTGTTAGTAAGCTGTAAACGCTTGTGTCCCAGTGGCAGGTTGGGGACACGTGCTGTGCCTACTGGACGGAGGACGGCCAGCTGTACGCAGCCACCATCTCCTCCATAGACAGGAAGAGGGCCACATGCACGGTTGTATATACGGAATATGGGAACGAGGAAGAACAGAACCTGCAGGACCTACTCTCTGAAAACTCTGATATTGAAGAAGAAATTTGTGTCAAGGTATGACTTTTGCTTCTTTTTTTTTTTATTAATAGAAGACAAAATTAAAATAAGCTGTTATTGCACCAGTTAAACATAGCGTATGGAGTTGAGGAATCAATGACAGCCTTTAGGACTCAAGCAACATGTCTCCTTTTCCTGAAATGTAGGCCAATGAAGCAGAGTCTTCAACAGAAGAGAGCGACCGCTCCGCCACGCCTCGTCCACACCGGCAGCAGCCTCACAACAAACCTCAGAAGTCCAAATCTCCGAAGCAGCCTCCTCTCATGTGGCCTCCTGGCTTCCCTGGGTTTCCCCCAGGCCCACCACCCATGCCTGGCTTCAAAGCGGTGAGAGAGATGACTCATGAAGGTTGGGCTGGACAATATATAAGAATGTAGGATCACAAATCATTGGGAGTTATTCACAATATCGATACAATCAATTCAGATTTCTCCATCAAACTGAGGTTTTTCACTTTTGCCTATGTGGTATTATAAATTTTGTTATCAAATTAAATCTCAGACCTCCATTTATAATGATAAGTGTTATGTGGTAACTTAGCAGTTTAGTTTAGACTACAAAATTAATTACAGGTTACAGATTAATCACAACAATAGACTATTGGTATACAATTGTCATCAAACTACTGTAAGTAGTGTGTTCAACCAAGGGAGAACTGGGTTCATTTGGGTTAATTGTAATATCTGGGTTAATTGTTAATTGAAGGTAATTGCCTGATAATACATCTGTACATTGTTGACTATGATTGTTGAAATCAATCTATTTTTGTAATTTTATTTTCCCACTGCAAGCCTCGAAGCAAGCAACCTGGAGGTCACTTCCCTGCACCACCAGCCTGGCCTCCCATGATGCCCGGCGGTCCACCGGTAAAACAAGATTTATTTACTGATGAAACGTCAATAAAGTTCATTTTTAGATTCATTTGAATCTGGCAATGTTTTTTTAACTTGTAGGGTTATCGTGTAGTGCTATTTTTTCTTTTTTTTATTATTATTATAACTTGTGAGCGGCCGTGACACTGCAATTTCTCAAGATCAGTAAAGTCGCAATATTTTAATTGTCAGTGTGCATTAAAATAACTGGATAAAACGGATTGAAGCTCACAAAGAGGAATTATAAATAAGGAGAATCAAATATATTTTTATACACGTGAATTGTCTGAACACAGGTGCATTGCGTACAGCCCTAGAAATAATTAATAATAATCAAACACACAAAAGAAATCCCCATATGTTGAATGTCCCTCTCACTCGTGCGTGGCGAGCAAAGCTCGTGAAGCAAAGCTCGTCGCTAATGAGCGGAGAAACTAAAAAGTTTCTCCAGAAGTCCTTGATCAAAGCATGGAAGAAAGTCAATGATGACAATTTAAGCTAGGTTTCTACTTGCCCCAAGCACGAGGGAGCGCGTGATGCAAATAACGTCACCAGGGGGTGGTGCCATGACGCGTGGTGACCTGCGTGACGTCCGGGCACGAGGTCGCGCACCTCCTAGATTTTGTTAACTTGGGGCGGGGGGCGGGCAGGGCTGGACACCTGCACAAAGGTACAACCAGGGCTTTAGCAATTATTTTTGTGTTTATATTTCATATCCCCCCCAGTAACTTTCACCAGCCAAAAAATGACGTCACGTAACCGTGTTAATGCTTATGGTCACAGCCCTAATCCACACTGTGGTGCCATGTACTGTATAGTTTTTACTAGTTCCAATCCAGTCTCAAGTTTAATGGACGATGTCAGATCAACAAAAGACGACGTCACAGTCTCTTTCCATGTCAGTGTTTGTTTCTCTGAACACCTGGTTTCTCTGCCCCAGATGATTCCGCCACCTCCACCCATGAGCCCTGACATGGAGGATGACGAGGCCCTGGGCAGCATGCTCATCTCCTGGTACATGAGTGGATACCACACAGGATACTATCTGGTATGTGCACGGAACAGAGCCTCCTTATCGCCAGTCGTCCCAGCAGGAGGAAAAATTAAGCTCAGGTTGATTTTTTTAATGTTCCTTCACCTGTGGTGGAGCTCAGAGTGCTGGGAGGGAGCTTATAGCTTGTGGCTTAACATCAGATCTAACTTTGTTGAGAAAGCTATAGAGTGTGTGTGTGTGTGTGTGTGTGTGTGTGTGTGTGTGTGTGTGTGTGTGTGTGTGTGTGTGTGTGTGTGTGTGTGTGTGTGTGTGTGTGTGTGTGTGTGTGTGTGTGTGTGTTATATAATTTATATATATATTTTTTTCACTGCAGGGGTTGAAACAGGCACGCAAAGAAGCAGCTTCCAGTAAGAAGTCACATTCATACCACAAATAACACAAACTGAATCATTTCAACTCATCTGTAACAAAAGCCCCCTGGATGCCACTTCAGTTTTACCTTTATGGATGGAAATATGATAAACTGCACAACCTGTATTCAGAATTAATGCCTGACCGTCTTCTTTCTTTTGTATTCTTTGTGAAAATAAAAAGCTAATAATAAAGGTTTTCTCATCATACTTAGTGTGTGTGTGTGTGTGTGTGTGTGTGTGTGTGTGTGTGTGTGTGTGTGTGTGTGTGTGTGTGTGTGTGTGTGTGTGTGTGTGTGTGTGTGTGTGTGTGTGTGTGTGTAAAAATGTTTTTGAGACCTTAATCTTTGGGCACATTATTGTTATTGTTTTCAATTTATGAGAAATCCCCATCTCAGGTCCAATCTGTACAGCATTTGCTTGTCCTAACTTTGTTTTGTTTTCCACACACGTTTCTCATTTATTTATTTATATATATCGATACACACACACACTCTGAGCACTTTATTAGGAACACTATACTAATACTGCGTAGGGCCTCCCTTTGCTTTCAAAACAGCCTCAATTATTATTGGCATTGATTCCACAAGATGTTGAAAACATTCCTTTGGAATCCTGGTCCATGTCGAAATGATTGCGTTACGCAATTCCTGCAGATTTGTCAGCTGCACATTTATGCTGCGATTCTCCCATTCTACCACATGGCAAAGGTGTTCAATTGGATTCACATCTGGTGACGGGGAAGGCCACTGAAGCACATTGAACTCATTGTCATGTTCATGAAACCAGTTTGAGGGGATGTTTGCTTTGTGATATGGTGCGTTATCATACTGGAAGGAGCCATTTGAAGATGGTATATTGTGGCCATGAAGGGATGCACATCGTCAGCAACAATACCCAAATAGGCTGTGGCATTCAAGCGACGATTGATTGGTATTAACAGGCCCAACCTGCCTCGTGTCCATGGATTCATGCTGTTGGTGCCAAATTTTACCCTACTATCCGTGTGCCTTAGCAGAAAATCAACATTCATCAGACCAGGCTACATTTTTCCAGTTTTGGTGAGCCTGTGCCCACTGCAGCCTCAGCTTTCTGTTCTTGGCTGACAGAAGTGGAACCTGATGTGGTCTTCTACTGTAGCCCTTCCG